>NW_026586463.1:860578-945483 GCF_907164565.1 Psammomys obesus
ACACACACACACACACACACACACACACACACACACACACACACACAGTAAATATTTTATTACAGGTTGATCCATCTGTTTTAAGGTTACATATCCAAAGGCGAAGTTCATCTTAGTCAGACTTGAGGGCAATCACAGTGACAACTATGTTCTAGAATGTGTGCTTGGTACCCTTGCCGTCTCTTCCTTTAAGGCCAGATGTAACCCTAAACTATTAACCTCCAGCCTTCTGGAGAAACTGCCAGCTCAAACATCCTGTTCAGTGCATTTTGAAATGGAAACATGCTAATCTGTGTTGTTTAATTTTTCCTCTTTATTTAACAGAGAATCTTCACCGTGTTTTCTTCACCTGAGAGCCCTCACTCAATTGTTCTGAACCTGAGAAATACATAACCTAAGAATGAAAATGAGGCAAAAGCACAAACTGGATAATACTATATGATATTTCTGAAGGAAAATCTTAGACTTATTAAGACTAAATAAAATAATGTTTATTTTGCCTAGATGCCAAATATATTTTATAAATTATTACTAGTGTCAATGAATAAAAGTGAATGAGTTAGTCACTTATTACTTAAGAATTTCAAATTTTTTCTTGACACATTCAAGACATGGTACTTGAAGACAATAAAACTGGCCTATGGGAGATAAAACATAGTCTTGTGTTTATTAGTGACACTAAAATGACAGCAAGTGAAGAAATGAAACAGATTCTGCTTTTATTTGCTTAAAATGGTTTTTTTTGGTATGCATGTATATTTGTTTGTGTTCTCATGTGAATAAACATGTATGTGTATCATGGTGTGCATGTGAAGGTCCAAGGACAACCTCAGGTGTCCATCCTTAGCCTCTACCTTGTTTTGAGACAGGGTCTCTCTCTATTGTTGCTGTGTGTACCAGACTGGCTGGCCAGCAAGCTTCTGAAAACTCCCGTCCCTGCTTTCTATCCCCTTGTAGGAGTATACTGGGCTTACAGACACCTGCACTACTGTATTTGGCTTTTCATTTGGCTTTTGGGGGGTCTGAACTTAGATTGTCAGGCTTGTGGAGTAAGTATCTTCCCAGCTACACCACCTGTCTCTGTCTCTCTGTCTTTCTCTCTCTCTCTCTCTCTCTGTTTCTTCTCTCTCTCTCTGTCTCTTTGTCTCTGTCTCTGTCTCTCTCTCTCTCACAGTCTCATAGTGCCTAGGCTCATCTTGAACTTGCTATATAGCTAAAGCTGTTCCTGAAATCCTGATGCTACAGCCTTTGCCTCCGAAATGTTTGTATTGTGGATGAGCACCATGCTTGGCTTTTAATTCTGCTTTTAAATAAATTTTCATGATGTTTCAAAATGTGATTTATTTCATTTGAATGCAGTTGGTTTAAGAGATGAAAGTGGGTGGGTTGTCATTAAAGCTGGGGTGTGTGGGAGGGGGCTTCTAGGTCTCTGCCCTCTACTTGTCCACACAGATGCTTCCCAGCTGCAAGCATGGAGTCTCAAGACCCTATGAAAAGTAGTTTGAAACTACCCTCAGCCAACTCTCCGAGCCCTTTCCTTTATCCTGATCCCTATGTCCATCTGCTTCAACTGTTTGCTTGAACAAAATGATTTTATTATTTAGCTGGACAGTGATAACAGGTGAGGGGGCAACACTTTTAATTTGCTACAATTTTCTTAAGAACAATCTAGAAACCCAGCACTGTGGTGTCATCGAGGTTGGTTCCTACTTGTTCTCTGCTTCTGTCTAGTTTCTGGTGGCTTCCTAGCACTCTTCCGTGTTCGTTGGATTGCTAGAGGCCCACATTAATATTTGTTCAGCTTTACGTGACTCCTCACCTTATGTGTCCGTCTGGTCAGTCTTTCTCTACAGTCTTTTATTTTGTAAGGACAGCAGTCATGTTAGACTATGGTTTACCCTAATGACTTAATTTAAATTTAATTAGATTTCTAAGAATCCAGCCTGGAAACAAGATCATATTCTAATCTGCTTGGAATTAGGGATTTACTATACAAATTTGAATGGAATTATCAATCAATCCATTATTAATAGATGCTTTTCCACGGTTTTATTCACTCGCCAGTTATAAGGACTTTGGGAAACCTAATGGAGGATCATGTAGTAGGACTCAAAACCAACAAAGCACTTACAAAACAGTGATCAAGTTTTATACTTAACTGTGGCCAGGTGTGTGGTTGCATGTCTATAATCCTAGCACTTGGGGCCTTGAGGCAGGAGATCATGGTCTAAGACTGTCTCCCTACTCCAAAGACTGGGAAAGTGGCTCAGTGGCAGAGGACTTGTGGAACGAAGGCCTCTGCAGTTAATCCTCTACCCCACAAAAGCAGAAAACAAAAACCAAATGCAAAAAACATTAATGCGGATGGTCCTATTCCAGACCTTAATCCTTTACCTGCCAAGTGGTCTCTCATGAATTAGGCTTTCTTTCTTTGTACCCCGTTTCCCCGTTTGGAGAATGAGACTGTGAGAGCACACGCCTTGTGAGCTGTTGAGGGTATTCAATGGATTAGTAAATGCTGTGTCTAGGGTCAGGCTCAAGGCAAGTACATTGTATCATTTAGAAAAGTCACTTATTCTAGCTTATTTTCAAGATGATCATCTGTCAACAGAATGCCACCGCCACTAAGAGTAAGGGTGAGCTCTTACCCAGGCTGCCTGCCTGCCTACCTTAGTCTTTGCACAGTGCTGTGCTGACAACACGAGTGGCTTGTTTTGGTTGCGTTCTTACAGCACGTGACAATCTAGGAGCTGATGCTTGCCGCCTCTCCCCTGTAGCAGTGTGCTATGGGTACTCATTCTGTGTAGGGAGACCCTGTAGAGCATTTTCTATCCCCGAGCTGACTGTCTTTACGCCTCCTCGCTGACTGAGGCCAGACACAGATCTGAGTTCAACAGAGAACAGGGCAGCTGAGGACTTACGTCACAATAGTTGGATCTCAGAGTGAGAAAGCGGCTCTGGAAAGCAGAGGTTCAGGCTCAGAAGATGGGGTGAGTTGAGCTTTAGAACAAGCCGAGAGTGACATGGCATCATGTGACTGATGTTCTCATTCATGTCTACGCTTAGGAATAAGCTGATCGTTTGGGCTTCTGGAAGAGTAAGTGTCAGGCTCAACAATTTTTCCCAGAAAGCTTGGGGAGATTTAAAACATCTCTACCATCTACATAGCAACTCTTGGTAGTCGCTCTCTTAGTGTAGGTATCATTTTTAATATTTTTTTTAACAGCAGGAACATTTTTTTTCTGCTTAGCTTCTTTCCAACTATAATTTTAATAACCACATAAAAATCTCTCAAATGATGTATTGTGGTTACTTAACCATACCCTCATTGGACTTCTAGATAGGTTTTTAAAAATTGTTAAGTTATAAATCTGTGATGAACAGCTTGCTAAATAGTTTTCCCCTTCTATATTTTAGATTATTTCCCTAGAAGGGTACTCACAGTGAAATTACTGGATCAAAAAGTCATTACGTTTTTCTGATACTTAATTTCTACTGCCAAGCTGCTCTCCTAAAAAGCTGTGTCAGTCATAGTCATGGTGGCTGGGGAGCCAAATGCACCCATTATTCTGTCCTCTGGCCCTGGGTGTTACATAATTGTTTGTTTTGGTCATTTCTCCAGTAAAATGATATCTTTATTTCGATACACATGTTCTTACTGATATTAAACTCACTTCTAGATTTTAAAAATGTTTTCCTATTATTAATTTATTTTTCTTGGTTTGTTGAGAAATTTTAGTTAGCATTTTAAAAGTTTATTTGACTTCACCTAAAAGTTAATCCTTTGTTCATCACATTTACCTTGTCTAGCTTATATATACCATACGTATATCTTACGTAAGTATATTCTGTGTAAGTATACTACGGCTGTGGTTTAGTCAGGGGCTTCTTTTATCTAGGTCTTTTCCCTGGCATGCCTCTGTCTGGTATGTGTGTGCGTGGCTATATGTGGTTGCACTGTGTATGTGTGAGGTGGAGGCCTGAGGCTGATGCCAAGAAGCTTTCTCAAGTGTTCTTCTACCTTATTCTTTGGAGACAGGTTCTCTTGTCTAACATTGCTAATATGGCAGGTGTAGCTGGCCAGCTTGCTCCTGGCCTCTGTTATCTCTGCTTTATAATCAGGCGGGCCACTACTGTCACCTATGATACTGTGGGCACAGGGGATCCTAACTCACAACTCCGCAGCAGATGATCTCCGCCCTTGTGGCCTCTTTTTAAAGTTTTACTTGTTAGTTATTTGTTTGCATTTGTGATTTAGTAGTAAACCTGCTGGCTTTTTCTCTTTTAGAATGTTTTCTAATGCTGTAAGCTTACAAAACATCCCCTCTAGATGTGTAATAGCCATCCAATTCCATTTCTGCATGATTTGGTTCTTTATGTAGTTTTAGGCAAGTTTTAATCTATCTGGAGTTTGTTCTTGTCTATGTCATACAAAACAGCTTTCAAATGATTCTTCTAAGTTTAGAATTTCCTTTTGGAAAAAGTAACTTGGGATAAAGAACTAATTAAGCACCTCGGAGAGTGTATGTGGGCTGATGTAGATAGGAGAAGCAGACCTCTGAGAGGGAACTGCATTTTGGAGGAGGGCTAATAAACTGAAAGCTCAAACTTGCTTAAAGACAGGAGCGTGGGTGCTTGCTTCCAGCCAAACTGATCCTCAAGGTGATAATACACTTAGGATGTTTATTGAAGATGGTCCTTAGAATATCTAAGAGTCACCAGAATTATCAGTCTTTGCTGACTTATTTCTTTGTGTATCATTGGTGTGTTCTAAAAATCATAAACATGAGGATTAGGAAACTGTATGTCTTCTTTCATATTTAACAAGCATTCATTGGACAGCTTTGTGTTCTAAACGCTATACAGTATTAAGAATCTAACAGAGCAGAGCCAGGACTCAGATCCTTGAGCAGAAGTTCTACTCAACAGAATCAAGGCCATATAGCCCTGCCTATCATGCCGCCCATACCACCAGCATGTCTCAGGAATATACCATAAATTAAAACTGGATGCTTTTCTGCTGCCTGGGCCTGTCAATACGCTGGCCTTGGCCCTGCATTCTTCAGCTTTGCGTTATTGCTTGACTCTGCTGAGAGATGTCAGGCCATGGCAGCAGCTGGTAAGACTAGTTAGGTGGCCTGGGCTAGAGTTGCCTTGCGCCAAGCAAATGACTAATAGGCAAGGTAGTAAACCTGTACGTCGTGTGTGTTGCTGCCAGTGGAAGAGAACGTAGCCTGACTTTTGACCATCCATATGTGGGCTTCCTGAGGATGAACTAAATAGTTTTTCTGTGATGAGGTTGAAGCTGTTGAACTAAAGGTCTATATGCAGCTAGCAGTGATGGCATCATTCAGACAAAGTTACCTTAGGCTGAGGAGACCCGTCAGGGTTTGGAGGATATAGTCAGTAACCCCGAAAGGGAGAAGGAATATGAGTTGACATGAGCTGAGCTAGTCAGTGAATGAGTTTCTGTCCAGGCTACAAGGTGACCTCAAGGAGTCAGTGAACACTATGAGGCGTAGCTGAGGCATAGGAAAGCGTAGGAGATATGAGACAGATCAGGGAACGAAGAGTGCCTAGTACCATGCTGAGTATAGTGGGCTACATCCCACTGAGAAAGGAGACTTGGGCAGATCCAAGCATGTGGTGTGTGGAAAGATTATGACATCACAGAATGGGCTGGATTCCAGCATGTGCAAAAATCCTGCATACCCAGAGTTCCCTCTCACATCTTAGTTGGCTCTCAGGTACCAGATATCAGTGGTTGGCAAAGAGCCACCCAAGGTCTCCTCTTGCAAACCTGCAGGGTTTCTTGAGCTAGATCTTTCAAATATCCCCAGCCAGATGTCCAATGGGAACTTTTTTTGCAGCTGCTTGTTGAGGTCCAAGGGCCACTGTGACTCCCAGGTGGAACAGCACAGTGCTCTGGGGAGACACCAGGCAGAAAGAGCAGAAGAAGGTAAGGCCATCCTTGTAGTTTTGATACCACTTTCTCTGCCTCAAGTCGGTGCCAGGAGTCAGAAGGTAGTAAGCAGCGCAGGAGGGGGTTTGGCTTCTTTCTTTTTCTTAAAAGTATTTTAAAAAGGGAAAGCTTCAAATTGTATGCCCATTACTCATAGGAAGCCCCTATACTATTATTTCTTATCCTCAGTACCCAGAATTTTTTTCTTATCTTCTGACAATACCAAAGAAACAGGAGGTGGCCAGAGCAAAGCATGTAGAAAGGCCCAGAGCTAGTCCAGTCAGTTGATTCCTGAGGTGTGGGAACTGGGCTTCCCGGCATCTGCATGCCTTTATCTTCTCACTTGCCCTTACAGCAGGAGGCATGTAACCTTCAAATCAAGCATATCTTACTTCTTAACCCATTGCACGGGTCTCTCCCCTTTACCTTGACATTCTAGCTAAAGAGAATAAGAAAGCACAGGGCCCTGATTTGAGAGATACAGAATTCAGAGTGGACACTGAAGTTTTTCCTTTGCTTTTCACCTTCTGAGTAAATTGCCTAACTTTACTGTTTGAGGTGTTCCCTTCTCTTTCCACACCCTCCACCATCCCGCTTGGAGTTTTTTGGTTCTCAGTCATATGTGGTGTCTCCCTTCCAGTTTTCCACTCCTTCTGGAACTGTGTTTTTCCTGATTTAACCTAGCAGGGCTTAGCTGATCGATTGCTTTCCTTTCTCTCACTCTCTTTATTATAATATAAACTCTCAAGAATTTTGATAGGAGCCTCTTTCATTTTTCCCTTCTCCTGTAGCTCCACACATGAGGCATGATACAATATAGCACATTTTGGTCACTGGGACGTGACAGGAAGTGATGAGTGTTTTCAAAAGAGCTTGCACTATCCATGCTGAGTTTCTACCAGTCTGGAGCCCAGTGTCTGTCAGAGACTGCCCGCTGAAGTTAAATAGGTAACAACAGAATAAATGTAGTGTGTGAGGCAAGACATATTCTTAGAATGGTTGCTGAAGTATATTCTGGAACTGCATATGTCCAGTATTTTCAATAAAGAACCCACCAGTAAATATTCTTGGTGATAGCAGCCATATTATACATAGGCAAACAAGGATGGCTGAATTCCCTTAAACCTATTCATAAAAATGGACAAGGAGGATTTGGTCCATTAATGTGTTTTGTCAATACTTTGCCTATCATGTCCTGACCACAGGTCTCCAAAGTATTGTACTAAAGGCTCGTTAAAATGACATTTATTTACTTGTTGTGAGACCTAAATTATATCCCTCATTAAAATTATGAGCAAAACAAGAAAACACATAATCATTTCTGTAATTTACTGCTCACTGTTCTAGAAGTACAAATTGATTCAACTCAATAAAAGAAAGACATGAGAAGATTTCAACTGGAAACTTATCAAAAGCAACACATTCAGGATGATCATTATGTACAAAATTAGCACAAGAAAGTCATCTTTCTAAATGTAAATAATATTTTAGGAAACAGAAAAGTACAATTTAGAACACTAATAGTATTTAGTAATAAATAAGAGAAATATTTATGATCAATAGAAAATATTTGAGAATCTAGAGATATAAAACAAAGCTTGACTAAAACAGGAAAAAGCATCTTGATTGTACAAAGGAAGGCTTATTATGGGAAAGATAAAAAAATGATCTATGAATTCCATTCAGACCCTCAAGAATAGGCATTTAACTTTAGTTATTTTAGATATAAATATATTTATTCAGTTCCAAATTTTAAAAAATGCTCCAGATAAAGATCTGTAGACAACTAAAGAATGCTGGAGGGGAAAGAAATACTCTCCCCCAAGGACAAGACCCCCCCATATGGTAATTGGTTATTTAATAATAAGTGGTCAGCCATGAGATCATACACATACAGGTAACATTGTATAGATGGAGAAAGTTGTATCTTCATATTTAGGAATGTATAAACATTTAAACATACACAGAGAATTAAAGAAAAAGTGGCCATGTTTTTTGCAGGGGGCTTATCTGGGGGATTGAAAGAAAGAAAGGGAAGTAGATAAATGTTATGTTTTCATTTCAAAAAATAAAAAAAAATCAAATAAAAAAAATTCTAAGTGTTGAGCACAAAACTATTCCTTCCATTTGTGACCAGTTCCTATGTCCCTTCTGTACCTATAACCCTAATGCATTTTAACGTGTCCTTCAAGTTAATTAAAAATAGAAAGAAAATAAAAGAAGTATATTCGTTATCCCTAAGTGATCACATTTTCCTGTTTTATTACTTTTTTACTCTTTGTACTAAATGATCTATTTTTTTATTCTCATACATGCACAGTATGTTCTTTGGTCTCATTAACCCATCATCATCCTCTCTTTTTCCTCTTTTCTTCCTCCTACTGCTCCCCTTCCCCTCTCTCAAATACTTAGCTTTGATTTTCATATATATAATTTTTTGAAAATCTGGATTCCATATAGGATTGGAATATTGGAATATAGATGTAACATTTGTTTGAGTCTAGTTTCTTTTGCTTAACACTATGTCCTCCAGTTCCATCTGTCTCTTGTCCTGAAGATAATATAATTCATTCCTCTTTCTGTCTGAAAAATACATACATATACTATACACTTTTTATTTGTTTTTGTTTGATGGACTTTGGGTTGATTTCATAAATATGATTGTGACTTCTGCCACAATAAACATGAAAAAAAAAAGCATTTTTCCCCCCTCAGGCTAGTGAGATAGCTCAGCAGGTTAAAGAACACTTGCTTCCTAGGCTGATAATTTGAATCTGGAAGGTGGGCTTTGGGGTTTCAAATGTTCATGCCAGGTCCAGTGTGCCTCTCTTCCTGATGACTGTGGATCCAGATGTAGAATTCACAGCTGCCTCTTCAGCACCATGTCTACCTGTGTGCTGCCATGCTAATAATGGACCAAATCTAGTTGCTGTGGTCATGGTGTTTCTTCAAAGCAATAAAATACTAAGAAAACACCTTTGACAAAAATCAGCTGGTTGTGGTAGTTTGGGATTATTTATAGATTCTCTATTCTGTTCTATTTATCCACGGTGTTTTCTTTCTGCTAATGTCATCCTGTTTTTGTTTCTATGGCTCGGTAGTAAAATTTGAAACCAGACATTGTGATGTCCCCAGCATCACTCTTTGCTTAGGGTAGTCTTGGCCATTTGTGATCCTCTGCTCCTCCACATGACTGTTAAGTCTGGTTTTTGTTAATTGTGTGAAGAATGTCAGTGGAATTTTGATGGAAGGTGCAATAAATCTGTAGTATGGGCATTTTCATCATATGGTAGCATAGAGAGGTTTATATTTAAGATGTGGGGCCTAATGGAAGGCAGTTAGATCTTGCGAGCACTGCCATTGGGAGATTAGTGGAGTTTTCAGGGGAGTGTGTCCTCATGCTCACAGGCAGTACCGCAAGAATGCTTGTTATGCGGCAAGGCTACCCTGTGCACTTGATCCCTTCTGCATATGGCCATTTCCTTTTTCTGCTTCTCTGCCATGTTGTGATGCCTTAGGAAGGCTCATCAGATGATGGACAGATGCTGCTATTGATCCTTGACTTTTGCCCTCCAAACCTGTCAGCTAAAGAAACTTCACTTCTGCTATAGATTACAAAGTGGAATTAATACCAGGAGAAACAAGAAGTTGTTTATGAAGGATTAAATGTGCAAAAAACAAACAAACAAACAAACAAACACCAAGGAAATAAAACCTAGATAAGATTATTGACCTAGATTTTATGCGCATGTGTATAGCCTGAATATGTGTGAGAGCATAAAACAACATTCATTTATTTGATTTTAATTATAATTATTTAGTTTTTTGGAGACAGTTTTGTGTAACACTAGCTCCGCAGTTTTCTCTGTGGTTGAGGATGGTCTTGAGCTTCCTATCTTCCTCCATCCATCCTCCGAGTGCTGGGATTATTGACATGACTGTTATTGCCTCTAAACCTGTGGGCTGAAGGAACTTCTTTAAAATACTCTTATTGGAGGCAGCCTGGTGATGCCAGCTGTATTCTAGCTATTCTGAAGGCAGAGGCAGGAAGACTGGAGGCCAAAGGCTAGCCTTGGCATGGTGCAGAGACTATGTCAGAGTCAAAAGCAAATAGAAGGCGGGCTGGGCTGTGGGTCAGCGGTAGAGTTTTATGTACAATGTGTGAGGTCTTGGAAATAAGTAAACAAAACAGAGCAGAAAAGCATACCCCTCTATCACAAATTGGAGATGTGTTTATGCTTTTGTATCTATGGGACACCTGTAAGAGACAACCAAATGTGTTGCAAAAAGTAGAAATAATTCTAACAAATTCATTCTTATTGTAGAAGAAATCAGAAGCATAAAGCAAAATTTAACAAGATACCTCATGGAAAAACTTTTAAACCCTTTTAAAGGAAATGTTAAGCTGAAGAAGGCATCAGAATTGCTACCTGGGAAATAACAGTGACAATAAAAGTAGAACATCAGACATTCCTAAGAATATAAGTCTTACCAGGGAAAAATTATGGTAATGAATAAAATATTAACGTGGCTGATTGAAATTATCTCATTTGAAAAGTTAAAAAGGTAAAGATATAACCAAGTTAAGAAAGCAGAATTCAAAAAGTAAACAAATATTAATAACATGTATATACTATAGACATAGTAAACCCAATAGCTGCCTTTTGTGGGTAAACACTAAAAGATAACTCAGCTAACCATATTAAGACTAAGAGGAAGAAAGTAAAATGGAAAATAAGGAATTACAATATAAAAAATAGCTGCATGTACAGAAAGAAATTATAAGGTATTTGTTTGACAAAAAAATAAATTAAAAAAAGCCAGATGCAATGTAAAATTTGGTAAAAAAAAATGTCATTTTCCTAATTATCCAAAAATTACTGGAAGGAAAATGCAAGATATATGCCTTCTCAAGAAACAATAGGCCCAATGAGTTGACATGGAATTTACAGACTTGTAAGAATAGAGAACTTCAATACAGTAGAACACATTTTAACTACACAGAAACAGAACTAAGCTTTTAACACAGCCTATATTACAAATATACTACTGATTTCAAAATTTCACAGAAATTGAACAAAACCTTCTGGTTATCAGTTTCACTTTTGAATGTTGATGGACTATTCTAATGAAATAACAAACAGAATCCAGTAGCAAATTGAAAAACGTAATGCAGTATGGTAGAACTTATCCTAGAAATGCAGAAAGTATTTAATATTACAAAATTATGTTATGAAAGTTTACTCTATTTACAGGTAAAATAAAAATAATTGTCTTTAGGAGGCTTGGAGGCATTTAATAACATCTGATTTTTTATTCTTGAGGTCCAAAGTCTCTCAATAGATAGATGTTAGGCAAATATGTATGCACAAAATCATTATGATTTTTAACAGAAAGGAAAATTTCCATTAGATTAAGACAACAGGGCAATAATGCAAGATTTATGTGAAAAAATTTAAATGTCAGTAAAGGATTTGGAGACCAGCAAAAGAACATTTTCCCAAACAAAATGCATACTGTAATTGCTTTTGGATAGGGACAATTAAAATCATAAATATTGATTTCCTATAGCCCATACATTGTATATTATCTCAATAAAATATAAACACGACATATATACCATGGAACCATTCAAGCTGGTTCCAAATTCAAGCGAATGCTGGTCAAGTACTTTACCACAAAACAAAGACAGCTAGGAAAATTTTCAGTAGATAGAGAAACAAGCCTCTTGAGTTATTAATGCTTGCTATAAGCTGTAATAATTAAAACAAGCTGGTATTCTTACATGACTAGCCAGCAAGGGCAGTAGAACAAATAGAAAGTCTGGAAATAGGGCTACATCAGCATGGGGCTAGATCTAGGAATGTATGTGAGTCAGAGAGCATTTCAGATCTTTGGAGGAAGGTGGGTTATTCAGTAAATAGTGATGGAATAATTAATTCAGACCCCCAGCACCATGTAAAGGCAGCTAATCTAATCTCGGTGCACAGGAGGCAGGGATGGGGGAACCATGGAGCCAAGCTGGTTACTTAGATTAGCTGGAGAAGCAGAGAGTGATTAGGGAAAACACACAACATCTATCTTCAGGTTCTACGTGCATGAACACACATGTATTGTGTACCGACACACGCACCTCCCCCCCACATTCTTCATCTAAGAAATGCAAAGAAGTATTTGCAATTCATTGCTGAAGTAAAAAGAATTTGTATATATAGAAAAAACCTACATATAAATATGTACTTTTGAATGTAATAGAAAAAAACAGTCAAAAGTTTTAAACTTAGGTCCCAGAAATGAAAACACAAAATATCTTGGGAGCTATGGACAGTCCCCCATTCTTACAGTTAGAGAAACATAAGTTCAAATAAATAAAGACCCTGTTTTCCATCCTTTATATTGTCAAAGACAAGAAAGCAAATCATTGCTTGTGGTAGCATCAGACTGTACCACCCACATGAAAAACAGTCATCATTCATCCCAGTTACAGTTCATCGTTTGGAAAAATTGTCTCTGGAATGATATAGGGTTGCATGAGTTTGCTTGCTCACATGGCTAATCCACTGTGGGGCTGGCTAACAACAGGAGTTCGAGGGTACGAAGGCAGCAAACTGTGACACGCCTATAATCACCCAGGTATGAAAAGGGGATCGCCACAGATTGATAGACAGTGGTCTTCAGAATATATTGAGTGATGAAAAAGCCAAGATGTATAGGAGAATATGTAGCATGCAGACAGTTTAGTTTTTTTTTTTTTAAGGGAAATAAACTCCATATAAGAATGTATTTACAGATTTAATTTGATAACATCAGGTGCACCTAGAGTAAAAAATGGATGCTAGAGACAGGGAGATATTTTTGGTTTACACATTTTGTGAAATCAGTTTTTTAAAAGATTTGTTTAGTGTATGAGTGGCTCTATCTGCACGTGCACCTGTATGCCAAAAGAGGGCATCAGATCCCAGTATAGAGGGTTATGAACTTCCATGTGGTTGCTGTGAATTGAACTCAGGACCTCTGGAGGAGCAGACGTGCTCTTAACCACTGAGCCATCTCTTCAGCCCCATGAAATAATTCTTCTTGATTACATACAGTACACAGATGAATTTCCCCTGCTGCTTTCCCCCACGAAATTATTGCCACAGTTAAGATGCAGAAAATGCTGTTTACCACCAGAAACTTTCCCTGCCTGCTTTGCGGGGTTTTTCACCCTTCGCTCCAGGCTTCAGGCAACCACTGATCCATTTTCCTTGTTAAAGGATTGGTAGAATGTTTATTGCAACCACAACTGAACATATAAATTAATCTGGGCAGAAGTGATATTTTAACAATGTTATATCGCCCAAACTTTAAACATGAAAGATATTTCCATTTATTTAAGTCTACATCTATTTATTTAGTAATACTATAATTTTCAGTAAAATTATGTTATTTTTAGTTGCTAAGTATTTCAGGCTGTTTCACTGCTCTTACAGAGAGGCTTTTTAAAAATAACTTTTTATAATTAGTTTTTGTCAGCAAGTAGAAATACAGTTTATTATTGCTGTGCAAATTATCACACCACAAGTAAGGTGACTTACGATGCTTCCCGTGATCTCTATGGGCTTGAGTCCAGGAGTAACTCCCAAGGTGGCTGCACCAAGAAGTTAAGTGGGGCTCCAGTCATCTGATGGCTCTCATGAGGCAGGACAGTTTGCTGCCACAACGACACCTCCATGCTGGGCTTGCTAAGTGATGCTCCATGATGGAGTGGCTGTGTTCAAACAGCACCAGCAAAAACTCTGGTGTTTCCTTTTGACCTACACTAAAAAGTTGTATGTTATTCTCTCTATTATGCCAAGGAGTCAGACAGGCTGGTGTTATATAATGAGGTTGGTAGACACACAACAGCAAGGAAGCTTCAGGTAAGGGCCCCTGGGAGCCATCTTGGAGGACGGCTACCGCATCAGTGTGCTACAGTTTTAGTTTATTCAACTGGGGTTTTCGTGCTCTCTGAAGAGGTAGTATTTTAGGATGCAGATTTTAGGATGCCTCTGATCGTCTCTTCTTAGCTGCCTCTGCCCCCCTGCCCCTGCCTCCACCCCTGTGTTTCTTTCTTAGATCTCAATCTATTCCAGTTACATGGGTGTTAAAATGCTTGTCTGTCACGTTATTGTGGTTCTGTTCTCTTTGCATATATCGGTCTCACCTACCTGTGTTTAATTTAGAATAACATACTATATCTTCTAGTTTACTGATCTTTCATTCCACAATGTCTAATCTGATGTTAAGGCCATTAACTATCTTTTAACTTCGGTTATGTAATTTTGGTTTTCTGGCATGTTTATGTGGTTTTAGAATATATTTTCACTTCATGTATGCCCCTCTTTCTTATAGACTCATGAGATAGGACATTAGTTTTTTTTTAATAGTTTATTTAATTCTATTTTATGTGCATTACTATGAAGGTGTCAGATCCCTTGGAATCGTTGTTACAGTTGTGAGCTGCCATGTGGGTGCTGGGAATTGAACCCGGATCCTTTGGAAGAGCAGACTCTGCTCTTAACCACTGAGCCATCTCTCCAGCCCCAAGACATTCATTTTTGAGATTCTGCCAATTCCACATCCAAGCTACTTCTGCACCTCTGTGGATTATTTGTTTTGGTTGACTGGATTTTCTTGTGATTAGGAGTCAGATTTGTTACCCAATGGTATGAGTAGCATTTTTTTATAAGCTGTTATAAGTTGAATATTTGGATCTTGGTGTTTTCCTTACCATGCTGATATTTGTTTGGGCAAACACTTCACTTGCCCATCAGTCTGATCTTTGTCGGGGCAGCTGGAGAGCAGGCTTATCCCAGGGCTGTTAGGTTTACATCGCCAATGTTGGGTTTTTCTGGAGTCCCTGTCACATGCCTATTGAAATGAGGTCCTCTTCTGGGTGAACATATGGGTTTGTCTCAGTGTCTGAACCTCTGAGTCTTAGGAAAGAAAGCCCCTGCAGCTGCTCTTTGCCTGGATTTTTGGAGTTCACGTAAACATCTGTAATCTGGGTTTCATCCAGAGAGTCCTATGAACACGGCTGGATTCTTCCACTGGGTAGCTCCTCCCTCTCTGGAACACTGCCCTGCAAACTGACTGCTGCCTCAGCCTTTTGGGGATCCTATGTCTCCTCAATTTGGGGAGCCTGCCAAGCTCTGCATGGGTGCCCCTTCCTGCCCTAAGGTTAGAAAATTGCCTCCAGAGATCATAGCTCTTCTACTGCTTTGTCCGGTGCTGCAAAAGTGATTTTTTTTTTTAATGCTTTGACCAGTTGTTTGTGAGTTAGAGAAGGGGGGAGGCAAATGTCAGTCAGTCAGTGCTCCTTCATGAGAGGAAGCAGAGGTCTCTCTGCTTATGCTTTTAAAATGAAGTCAATGAGAACTATTAAAAGGAAAAGAAAACAACTTGAAATAAAAATAGCAGCAGCACCGAGTTTACCAGGAGTCTATGGAAGCAGGGCGTATTTAAAAACTACTGGTTGAGGTTTAAAATTAGAACAATCTTTCAGAAGGTTGTTTTGGCAAAAAAAAGAAAAAAATTAAATGCTTAAACAGTTTCAGCTTATACTATTCTACTAAAAAATCAGACATTTATGTAGAGGAAATAATCAGACTTATATAAAATGTTCATTAAAGAATTAATTATAATATGAAAATATTAAATATCAAGCAATATAGAATTAATGAAATAAATGTGTTTATATATCCATATAATGGCTTGTTACAAACTACAAAAATAACCTTGCATAGAAATAATTTAGTGGCATAGGAAAATGTTTCAACAGCCCTGTTACATTAAAAAGTCAGTTCATAAAAAGTTCATCTTAATCAGTTTAATGTAGAGATTATGACGTAAGTTTGATGCAGACAATATGTGTAGTGTAACTATGAAAATATTTCCATTTTGTGGTTTCCTGTGTTTCCACAATTTCATGATCATCATTATGAGCCAATGTAGTATAGCAGATAAACACTTAGGGTGATAAATTTGGATTTCAATTCTATTTTATATTTTTCTAGGTGAATTATCTTCATAAGTTTTTTTACACACTCTGGAACATCTATTGTCTTATATTAAAACAGCTATGAAAAGTTGCTGCATATGGTTCCTATAAGGATTAAGTTCACATAAGCTCCTGGCATGGTGAAATTATATGAATATGAGTTAATTCTTGTGCTAGTACGCGTGCTACTAAAGGAAAAAGAACAGAAATGAGAACTTAGCAGGTAACCATTAAAAAAAAGAAAAGAAAAATGATTGAACTAAATAAATAAAGAAATAAAGAACTATTTTCAAGACTATTGAGAAATGCGCTTATCTTGTAAGACCCTCAAGAAAGACAGAAACAAACATACACACACACACACACACACACACACACACATATATATATATATATATACATACATACATATATATATGCCTAAAGTTTATATATATATACATACATATATATGTATATATATATGTATATGTATGTATATGTATGTATATATATGTACATATGTATATATATAAACAAACCCTAGGCATTATTATTTTGAAATGATATTCCTACAGGTCAAGTCACCATCAGTTTTGGCCCTTTTCTATTTCTAAATTTGTCTTTAAACTGTATACACTCTGTGTACACTCCCACGATTGATACTTATAAATTGCAAATCAGGGCCTGCCTTTAGTGGAAAGGTCATTTCAGGCTAAGAGAGCCTGGTGTGTCAGCAAAGAAAATACAGAGTTTTAGGGAGTGATTGGAAAACGAAGTCTGCATTGCTAAAACTATGTAGGGAAGAGGAAGAGAGAAGAGATGAAAGTGAGGGACATACTTTGAAATATGTCCCACATGGTCATTAGATAGTTATGCACCATTTAGATGATAAACACTGGACAAATTTAAGCAGAGGGGGGTGGTTTTATCTAGTAAATATTTTAGAAAGACAATTCTAAGATGACAGAAAGAAAAGGTGGGGGAGAGAGAAAGAGAAATGAGCCAGAGGTAGCTCATCCAGGAGCTCTTGGGCTAGGGCTGTACATGAACTTTTGATACCTAACACACTTAGGTTGAACAAAAGATAACTGAACACAACCGGGTGTGGTGGTGCACACCTTTGATCCCAGCATTTGGGGAGGCAGAGGCAGGCAGATCTCTGTGAGTTCGAGGCCAGCCTTGTTTATAAAGCAACTCCAGGACAGCCAAGGCCACACAGACCAACAACCCAAAAACCAAAAAACCAAAAAGAACAACAACAAAAAACCCAAACACACGCACGCACAAAAAAAACCCACCACCAACAACAAAAACATACACATCATCTTTAGTATTTATCTTTCTAGGAACAAAGAAATTCTGTATAAAGACCTTGTATTAAAAACAGACAAACAAAAGACTCAAAGTTTTAGGCTTTGAAGTTTAGATACGTGTGGGGTTTTAGTTCAGCAGTCCCCCCTAAGCCTAGCTCATCATTTTGCAGTGTCTTGAAGAGTTTTCATGGTAGAAGATCCTGTGCTAGAGTCACTAGGTTGGGAAACATTATTATGTGGACATAGAGGGCAAAAGATGGATATAAAATTATGTAAGAGATGACATTGAAAAGGTTCTGATTGGGGTTTGAAGAAGAGAGAGAACTGAAATCTGATAGCCAGACTCCTAGTTTGATAATTATCCCAGCCGGACAGAGGGAAGAAGCCAGAAGAAAAAGCTGTGCAGGGGGGCCTTAGAAATGGATGGGTTCTGCCTCAGACAAGAATTAAGCTTTTGTTTGTTTGTTGTAACATCCAACTAAAGATGTCTAGTTGAAAACATCTGTTGCTTTTGGGACTATGAAATAAAGCATCCAGACAGAAAGATCACATTAAGGGGTGTTCCTGGTAATAAAAGTGGGGTCAGGGGTTTTATGGGACAAAAGATGGTTGTGACCTGTAACCTAGTAATATTTTTTGCCTTTTTTTTTTTTTAAATAAATTTTTTCTTAAAACAGAGTCTTACTCTGCGGCCCAGGCTAGCCTTGAACATGAACAACTCTCACCTTTGCCTCTGGAGTGCTACTGTTCCTGTTGTGTGCCACTTTGTTCTGTTTAGCCTGTGCCTTTGAACCCTGTGTCTGGGAGGGAGTTCTCTTAGTTCCAGAATCAGGTCCGAAAGGCATTGTCTTCTGGTTCTTAAATTCTAGCCTTCTGTCCTAGACAGCTTAAACGATAACCAAACTGAACTCCTTTGGTGAAGGGAGAGCAGCTTAAAAGCTAGTGGGGCACAACCTAGCAAGGGAACAAAAGACGCGGGAGTGACTGGCATGAGCAAAGGTGGGCCACGTTCCTCTTCTGAGAAGCGAGGCTCCCCAGCTGCCAGGACTTGAAGAGGCGTGGAATGCTGGTAGCGGGATTGCAAGTTGTTTTTGGCAGCCTTAAGTGTCAGGAGGTCCCATAACAAGCCTGAGTTAAGGAGGCAAGGAATTATCTAGGAGGCAATCCTCTTTGGTACAAGATGGAATATTTAACAGGCTTCGGAAGCTGGGTGTGTGAAGAGGATGGCAGTGTGGTTACAGCGAGGAGTGGGGAAGCATTTAACACATAGGTCAAATATCATCCAGCTTGAATGGGGGAGGCTCTCCGTGGAGAAGTATTTACAGTCAGCAAGTTATCCCTGCAGAAGGTGAAACGGCTTGAGTGGCAGAGCGCTGGGGCCGACGGAACACGCACTGCGGGCATGAATGGCATTTGACAAACAGGCTTGTTCGGGCTGTGGTATGCTATGAAGCCACTCTGTGTCCTTGCCAGTTTGTGGTATGCCATGGGCTGTGAGCAGGTGGATAAGAGACACACTTGCCTGCAGCCCTTGCCAGAAGTTGGCTATTATATACATTTTTTGGATGTACAGAAATTTTTGGTCTTTTTTTTTTTTGCCATAGTATTTATAAATTGTTAAGAGGTGTTAGTTACGATGGACTATCACTCAACTGAAGAAACATCAGGTCATACAGAGCTGCTGTTGTTGACATGGAGATTATATTGGTGTGACCTAATAGGATGAAGAGCCCAAGGTCTATGTCTCAAGGTTTATATAACCTTGCTCTGCATAGCATAATCCCACTTATGCAAGATGACTAGAGTTATGTGGAGACGGGAGAATAGCCTTGTAAGAGGGGCTGTGGGACCGTAGAAAACAACATGCCTGGAATGTTTGCTTCTGCCAGGCGCGGTGGTACATACTTGTAATCTTAGCTTGGGAGGCAAAGGAAGATGGATTTATGTGAGTTCAAAGCCAGCCAGGGCTACATAATGAGATTCTGTCCCAAAAGCAATCAGTCAGTCAATCAATCAATCAATCATCACATCAAGGGCTGACAAGGTGGCTTAGCAGATATAAGTATTTTCCACCAATTTTGAAGACCTGAGTTCAGTCCCTGGATCCCACATGGTAAAAGGAGGAAACTGACTCCCCAGACAAACAAAGAAACAAATGTAATCATTTTTAAAATCTCCAGGCCTCACATGTAAAATTTAAAAACCTTTTTTAAAATCCCTGGGACCCACATAGTAGAAGAAGAGAACCAAATTCACAAGATATACAGATGATAGATAGGTAGATAGATAGATAGATAGATAGATAGATAGATAGATAGATAGATAGACAGATAGAAATGTAATGTTTTAAAAATCATGTCAAATACCCAACAACTGGTAACTACCACTGTCGTATAGATGCTTCTAGAACTAGATTAGGTAATAATGTACAGGTGCTAACGAACACTCAATCCACTCTGGAAGGACAGCAAGGTTCCTCTCAGCATGCTCTTTTCTTGGTCCTATCCAGTTTGAGCCTTCATTCTCTGTTCTGCCCATAGAGTTCTGTTGCACTCTTAGCAACATAGGAATGGAGACAAGAGTTGTGCCTGGGGCCTGTACAGAGCAAGGGGGCTAGTGCTGGCATGGAGCCTGCTCGCTGCTGGCTTGGCTCCTCCCGCAAGGCGCTGAGTCATGAGTCCTGGTGACAAGGCACTGCACCCTGGGGCCGGGCATGGCATCTAGGGGGATTAGCACATGGGGATCAGAACAAGATACAAAGGAACTGCAGCTGATACTGATAAGCAACTTGGAAGGCCCCCAGAGGAGGGAAAACATGAAAGCAGACAGCAGTGTGGGTGGAGTGTCTGGGGGGCGTGGGGGCACAGGTCTTTCTACGTAAGGAAGGCAAGAGTTTCCTCTTCTCCTGCCTTTGCTTTGGACACTTGGCAGAAAGTGCCAAAAGGAATTGGATTTGGGGTTTTAGTCGAATGAAAGCATTTTCTATATGGAGCAAGGGATCACTCAAACATTGCTAGTGGAAATGTAAAATTATACCATTCTGGAAAGTGCCTGGTTGTGCCTCACAAAACCACTTATTCAGCTGCCTTGTGATCCAGAAAACTGAACCCAAGGATCTTTTAAATTAGTTAATTGCATCTTGATCATAGCCCTCTCCTTCCTCTCCTCAGTCCCACCCTCCTTCCCTCTTTCTCCCATGCCCCTCTCCTACTTCTCAAAAAAGGACATCAAGTCACATCAGGACTGTTTACATCCTTTTCCCCTGTGGCCTGGCAAGGCAGCCCCACCACGGGAAAAGTGATCAAAAAGCAGGCAAGAGAGTCCAGTCAGAGACAGCCTCCACTCCCCTTACTAGGAGACACACATGACGCCTAAGCTGCCTATTGGCTATATCTGTGTAGAAAGCCTAGGTCCAGTCTATGCATGGTCCTTGGTGGGGTGCTTCAACAAGCCCTCCCCCCCCCCCCCGGGCCCTGGTTAGTTGGCCCTGTTGGTCTTCTTGTGGAGTTCCCATCCCTTTCAGGTCCTTCTATTCTCCCCCTTCCCCAACACTCTTTCTCAAGACTCCCTCTACTCTGCCTAGTGTTTGGCTCTGAGTCTCTGTTTTGCTCTGCTACTTGTAGAAAAATTCAAATAGGTCCATATTTATCACCCTGCCCAAAATTCAAGTCCAAGAGGATTAAAGACCTCAACATAAACTGAGAATCCATGGGTCTTAGTCCCCAAGAGGTGAAAATGTTGGTTTATATTGAAGCATATACATTTATTACCCATAGTCTCAGACCCCTCAAAACAACCCAAATATGTTTTACCTGTTGAACAGTTAAACTATAGCATAAGCAGATCCTGGGATACTACTTGGCAGTATAAATAGACAAAGGACATGCCTAACAACATAGATTGGCTGCCAGAGGTTTATTCTGAGAGAGAGAGGAGAGAGAGAAAGAGGAGAGAGAAACTGATCTCAAAAGATTTTGTACCCTGAGACTAATCATCCATGACTGCACCCATCCTTGGTTTTTTAGATTTTCATTGCATGTGTGAGGGCTCTCATGTATGCCTGAGTGCCAGGTATGTGCAGTCGCCCATGGAGGTATCAGACACCTTGAAGATGGAATGACAGGCAGGCGGTTGTGAGCTGCCTGTCACGGGTGCTGGGGACCAAGTCCATGTCGTCTGGATAGAGCAGCTAGTACCCATAGATGCTGAGCCAGCACGCCAGCTCCAAATACTTAGAAACATTTTTGTTGGAGACAAGGTCTCACTATCAAACCTCGGCTGGCCTGGACCACCTGCCTCTGTCGCTCAGGCACTGGGATTAAAGGTGGTGCATGCCACCACACCCGGCCCATACATTCTTGAGATAAATTATACAGATGGAGAACACATTGGTGCCTGTCTCAGTGAGGCTGACGGTGGAGAACGAGGTGCCTGTGGGTGGCACAAGAATCCTTGTGATCAAAGTGTGAATAGACCTGGTGTGACCTCGTGGATTGTACAGTTTTTGAAACTTATAGGGTGTTGCCTACACATGGGTATGCACACCTTTAAAACCAGGACAGGCTAAGGTTTTTGGTCCTCCCTAGAGAAAGGACCATGGGTGTCGTCCAGGGGCAGCATGGGCTAGCATGGCCTGGGAGCAGAGCAGAATGAGGAAACCTAAGAGAAGGCTGAGCTGTGGAGATGCCCCACTCAGGCCAAAGCCACCCAGGCTGCCCTGCTTTGTCCCTCTGCAGGCCTAAAGCAGGCATCCAGCAAGGTTTGTTAACTGAGGGTACGAACGGATAAAATCCTAAATCTCAGAAAAGGAAAGATTTACCGCCACTGCTGGAAAACTCATGTGGGAGAGAGAGCCTTCTAGTCTCGCTGCCCTGGGGAATGGGACTGCCTGTCCTTTCTAGTCTCTCTTGCTTCCATGTCCACAATGAGGCATACATTTCTGTAAATACTCTGCTGGCCCAGGATCACTGATTAGGAGCTATTCTTTTTGGGCACTCTTCTCTCAGATTTCCTCTCCGACCCTGTGTTGAAGCCTACCTCTCCGTTTTTCTGGCCTCCTGATAATTCAAAGCACCCGGTCATGTGCCCATGAATTTGAATGAAGGTATGCACAGCAGATGATGGCTTGAGGTTTCCCTTTGTGACGGCATACTTACAGACGGCTGCTGTGTCTCAACATAAAGAGAGCTTCCAGAGGCCAGGAAGTGAGAGCGATATGCAGACATATTTGGCAGAGAAGGCATTTTCGAGTCCCTCCAATCCCGGCTAACAAAATTACTGCTTGCCCTGGCTAGAACACAGACATTTTAGGGTTTAGAAGGCCAGATCAGAACAGAGCCGAGCAGAGCAGGGCCCAGTATCCCTTTATCCTGAACAGAGGAAAGAGGTGGAGAGAAGTTTACCACTAACCTTGCTTCTATCTGCCAACAGCCCTAGGGAGTTCATCTTGGCCTTGGCTTTCTTCATTTGAGACCTCTACATACTGCTTACGGGCAATGTGTACTAAATGAAATATAAAGCCAGACCATTTTAAAGCAAGGGAAGGGCCATCATTCAACACCCCCATTTGTTCTCCCAAGCTCATATTTGCCAGAAATCATTCTTTCTTCACATATGAATCACATATTCGCTGTCTCATCCAGACTCCCTTTTGGGGACTAGCAGTGCTCTTTGAAAGGAAGTGTTCACGGTCTCTCTAGTGACGGAGTAGTATTCTTGCAGGCCAGAGGTGAAGCTGCAATCAGCAAGTAAGCTGGGGTCAGCATGTGGAATGGATCCAGAATACCAGAATTCAGGGAACTTTGCCTTATCTGTACCACTAGAAGAGAGAGTTCTCTTATTTCTCATTGACTCAAGATGGATTTGATATGGTTGCTTGGCCCCAAAGCCTGTCTGCCCAACTGCAGAAGATCCAGAGACACACAGCCATCTGTCAGTTCTGACAGGGCTGCCTCCTACAGCAGCTGTATTGTTTACCACATGAGTCACTCTCAGGAGGGATCCAAGAGCAGACTTGAGCCGGGCTTGACAGTTACACCCCACCTCATTCTGTTCATTCTCCTCTTGCTGAGCTTCTGAACAGCAGCTAAGCCATGCCAAAGTGAATAAGCACACACACACACACACACACACACACACACACACACACACACACACACATTCTTGTCCTCAGACCAAAAAAAAAAAAAAAAAATTCATTGCATTTGATTTCATAGACTAAGGGGTGTTTAACAACCATGTGTCCTTAGTGGAAAGTGGAGAGGGGGAAATAAGCTGTTAAGAGCAGTGACTGCCACAGTTGCACCTAGGAAAAAGATTCTATTCTTGAATTGTGAAAATGGCCACTGAGAATGAGACAAAGATTAGGGAACTTTCCAGGTTTGGTATAAGAAAGTCCCTCATTCCAGTTCAGTCTCATAACAAAGGCCTAAAGAGAATTCAAGAGACTCCAAAACCACTCTGTTCTTCATTGCTTTTAGATGGTGAACATGTTTCTCAGGTATGGATATGTGTACCCAGCTTAGTGCCAAAGGATTAGTGGACCAGTGTTGTCAGAAGTTCTCTCAGAATAATCTTAGGAAATTTAGCATGTGGGGCTCCTCACTGTGATGAAGCATCTGAGGACACAACTTAAGGGGGAATGGACTTATTTCAAGTCACAGTTGTCCAGACTTTAGTCCATGGTCTGCTGGCTTCTTTGCTTCTTGGCCATGGTGAGGCTGAACATCCTGTTTTTTGAAAGGCATGGCAGAGCAAAGTTTCTCACCTCACGAAAACCAGCAAGCCAGACCTGGGAAGGACAAGACACACTCGTCAAAGGCATACCCACTTCATTTAAGCAGTCCCCACCTCCTAGTAGAATATTCAGTATGGATCAATGTACCGATGAAGTTATGATCCTGGTGATGCAATCAACTTTTAAGTAAAGTAACAGCTTCCACTGAATTGAAAATTTTGCTTCAGGAGGGGGAGGGGGAGGCTTAGGAGGTAAACAAACTTTAAAATTTTGGCAGATTCAAGATGGCTCCTCCCTAGCTGCATAGCAGCAGCAAAAGACTATTGAAGAAGACTGAGCAGGCAAGATGGTCCAAGGAGGTCTCTTAGACTGCCTGCATGTAATGCAGAGGGCACCAGGGATGCAGCTTTGTGAGTCAGCACTCACGCTGGGGTGAGCTTTCCTCTGATGGACATTTTTTGAGGTCCACCCCCTACTTCTGTAATTAACCCTTTGCCCACACTCCAATGAAACAAAAACTTATTGGTTCATCAAGTTACATTTTGGTGCAGTTACTTTGATTTGTCATGGGCAGCCTTTCTAGGGTGAGTAAGTGTGTGTGTGTGTGTGTGTGTGTGTGTGTGTGTGTGTGTGTGTGATCTCCCCAGGAAAAGGCCCTCACACACTGTATATGACTGCCACAAAGTGAGAACCAAGCCTTCAATACATGAGTTTTTGTGTGTGTATGTGAGTGTGCGTATGTGGGGGATATTTCATATTGAAATCATCATGTGGGATGTAGGTATTTATAGACCAAGAAGCAATTAAAGGAGAGGAGGATATTATTCAAGGGATAGTTTATTGAATACCTGTTGTTTGCCAATCATTAAAATAGATTCCTGGGCTACAATTGTGAATAGAGCACAGTCTTTTCCTTGGTGGAAATTAGTCTGACTGGAGACAACCCAGACAAGTCTATAAAATATGGTAAGTGCTGATGGAAGTAGTATTTGACACTCTGAAACACGTCTCATTTGGACGTTAAAAAGCTATCCCCGAGGAAATAAAACCTGTCACTCAGAAAGCCTGGGCAGTTACCTGAACAACTCCCAGTACAGGAGACAAGAGATAGAAGATGCCACTGGAGAGCGTGTGAGGGACCAGGAAGAAATAAGACAAGAAAAAAGTAGAAAGCAAAAACCGTAGTACTTAGCTGCATAAGGATTCAGGGTTTTAGAATTAAAAAAAGAAAGAAAAGAAAGAAGAAAGAAAAAAGAAGAAAGAAAATAATAAAAGAAAGAGATTTGGAGGGAAAACCTAGGCCACATTATAACTTGCACAGCAGTTGATTATCCAGTACTGTGTGGTCAGAAAGGAAAACATACAAACAACACTATATAGATTTGAGCAGGCACATACATGCACATACATGCACATACTACTACCACCAGCACAACAAGTAAAAAATTAATGTTAAAAGATAACTTTGTAGGGGGACTTATGGGGGAGGAAATATGACTCCCTCATGGAGGTACAGGGGCTGCTTATTCGGCATCACTATTATAATTTGAATACGAAATGTACAGTGTTTAAATGCTTGGCCCTTTGCTGGTGGCACTGTCTTATGAATCTATGTGATCTTTGTAATTTGGACCCCAGCTGTCAAGCCTGTGTTCTTAGTAAGTATATACCTTGAAGGTTATACCTGCTTCTTTATCCAGGCACCATTTGAGAAACTGCCTTTGTAACTGTGAGCCGAAATAAGTCCCCCACCCCCTCAACTCACTTCTGTCACCTGTCACCTGCTTTGCTGCAGCAGGAGAAGTAGCTAATGTGATCACTTTCTATTCAGCAAATGCGAACTGAGACAGTAGCCGGCAGGGGAGCAGGTGTTTAGAGAGCCTCCAGGTCTTACCCTTGCTGGAGGGGATGGAGACTTGAGGAAGACAAACCAAGTCAGCAAGCAAAGGCACAGGTCAGCCCTCCACTGATGACTCACTGGGCTTATGGCTGGAATGCCAATTTTACAGTTACTCTGGGAATAACTGCACATTGAGAATGAGAAATGAAAACTACCGAAACTTCCTAGGAAAGCTAGTTCGTTTGGCTTCTTGGCATGGTCACAGGAGTGACTGGTAGGGACATGGTATAGCTCTGACTACTAGGCATAGGAGGTGTTCTGTAACTAGTAACTAGTAGGTTTTCTTTTGATGTTTTTTTTTTTTTCTTTCTGATAGAATGATGTGGGGAATTTCTTAACTCTCCCAATTCAACCTAGTGGATGCTAACCTGCCTGGGCTGCCAAGCCCCACAGACGTTGGCATTTGTGATGGTGGTGGCTTCTAACCTTTCAAGTGGTCAGCTGGTTATTCTGGGAAATAGCTCTCCCCTGTGGGTTGAATATCGTTCCCCCAAATTCATCCAAGTCCTAGCTTTTAAGTACAATTTAACCCTAGAAATAGGATGTCTGAGGGGCTGATTAGGTTAAATGAAGCCCTTGAAGTGGACTCTGATCCAACAGGATTGGTATCCTTGGAGAAGAGTAAACTCAGGAGAGAACCGTTTGGGGGAATACCATGCAAACATGCAGATAACCACTTACAAGCCGAGAAGAGAGGCCCATTGATTTGGCTTCTGTTAGCGGAACTGGGAGTCCATTAGTCTGTCTTTCAGTCATTGTTTCAGAAGCTGTTCAAAGTCACTCAGCTTGTAATGGTTTTAGTAAATGAATCCAGGACCCATGTTTAGTCATTTTCTTTCACAGCTCTCTGACCTTGATGGTTTTATGTATAGAAAACGATGGATTGAGGCAGAGGATGGAGGAGGATTCCTTGGCTATTAAGGCATATGGATGTTACATGCATCCCTATATGCTGGCACTATGGCATGAGCAACTAGGCATGGTTGCTGCTTTCATGGTGCCCGTATTTGGCAGGAAGAACCAACTTGAACAACTGGTAGAGAGTATATGTTTGGTGTCAAGGGTATGCATATACTGTTCATTGGAAGCCTCTGAGAAAAACCCTAGTTCTCTGGTTCCAGAAACATTTCTCTGAGTGCAAGTGACCTTTGAGCTGAGAGTTGAATCTGAGTTAGCTGATGAAAGGAACAAGACTAATGAAAGACAGTGAGGGCAATGGTCCCAGGCAGAGGCAATAGCCAGGCTCCATGCTTCACTTGTGAAGAGGGAAGAAAAACTTGTCATGCACTTTGGAATTGATACTACTCTAGATTTCTCAATCAAAGCAAGCAGAGCCATTGGATGCGGGTTCAGGGGGAGCAACCTCAGCCTCGCTTTCAGCTTGAGTAATGGTGAGATTTGGAGGGACCCTTGACATTGTTGGTGGTTGTTGGTTGAGAACACCCCAACCCGGTGTTCTCACAGCTTGAGACAGGAGCTTCTAAAACAGAGCCAGACTTTGTGAGGGGGCCAGCTAACAAAGCAGACTCGTTGAGCTGATGGAGGAATTGTTGCAGCTTGTCGCCTGATGGGAAAGGCCACTCCCTCCTCTTCCAGTCCCTTCCAAGAACCTGAAGACTGAAAGGGCCTTTTATGTTTCTGATAAATGGTTTGGCAAACATTTTTGCCTTTGGAATCATAGCCTACCTTACGTGCCTTCCACTAATCCCCTCTCCCCCACCGAAACATGTTGTGTCTCCTGGCAACAGGGCCTGGGGAATGAATGGTGTCTCGAAAGGTGAATGTTCTAGAGGTCACTTCTGGGTCCTTGTCCCGGCCTTGCCCTTAACTAGTCTTGTTGCTGGTTGGAAAATCACCTTCCGTCCTTGAGCCTCAGTTTCTGAGAGTGCAAATCAGCTGTGGGAGTGCAGTGGGCCAAGTGGGTGAGCAAGGTGAGATCAAACCACACCATTCCTCTGGCAACATTAGAATTCTATTTTCCTCTTTATTGCCAAGGTCCTTTCCTTCATTCTCCCTCTCACTAACCACAGCCTTATTGCTGTCAGAGGTCAGGGAATGTGGCCTTTGGCAGTCTGGGGTGGGCATACTGCCGCCCTTAGTATGTGTAGGGGAAAATGGTAACTAGATCTCCCCTTGTGAGCTGTACCTTCCATAGTCCACAAAGTCAACTTCCCCCTTCTACCTATCTCCCACCCCCTTCCACCCACAAATCCATCCAAATACTTCTGCCTGGAGGGGAATTCAAGACTTATTTCTTTAATGGTCAGAATTGTGCTGGGTCAAGACTTTTAACTGTGTACTTAATTAGTCATCTGTACGCATGCAACTTAAAGGCGTTCAGCTGTGCCTTTTTATAGGATTAATAAAGCCGGCTGTAAATCACCTCTGCAGCCCATAAAAGTATTTATAGCAGCCTTGCTCTCCCTCTGCCATTACAGAAGCTCTGTTTGAACTAGCTGAGGTTTGCATGGGGATAGGTCTACCCGGTTCTAGAAGGAAAGCGTTAAAAGTCCTTTCCTGGCAAACCACAGCTTCATCATTAGGCAATGTAGAATGTGCTGGAATGTTAAGCTCCAGCAAGGACATTCCAGGGTGTGATTGCCAACAGCAAGCCTTCTGTGTTAATGAAAAATCAAAATACAAAAAAGCCAGTTAACTACAAGAAGAAAACCTTAAGCCGAACTTGAGAAATAGAACCAGAGTTGGAATTCTGTGGTTTCTTGACTTCCATAAACCTTAACAGGATTTGGCAAACTCTTCTCCAAGCTCATGCATTCACATTGGCCAAAAAACTTCGCAATCACCACAGCCAATCCATGCTATCACTCAATCGGGGAAAAAAACAAGCCACCTTTGTCTGATGGCCAGTCAGAGCCTTTGCCGGTAAAATGAACAATACCGTAACCCATCTCTTGTGTCGGCAGAAAGCCCATTTCTAACACCCCCCTCCTCTGCCTAGAAAGAAACTATCTCAGCTCTTCAGAGACAACTGGACTCATTTCACCACCCCCAGTTTCTCTCCTCTACAAGGTCTCCCTGACTTGAGACCCCTCCTCCACTCTCATTACAGCACCGATTACAAGCTGACTATGGATGTATGTCACTTGTCATTTGGGGGCTCACTGATACATTTTCTGAAATCTCCATTTCCACGTTTTCTTCACAAGAAGATTAACTGTCTGATGATTGGCGAGCTCTCAGCTGAAATGGGGGTGGGGGAGAAAAGAACAGGATGTGCTAGCTCTCCCCCACTGGCTGAGGATAATCTGCACCCGGTGGTTAAGGTACTGCAGGCAGAGACAGGCTGCATTTGGCAGAGGATCGGGGCTTTCTCATAACGAGGTTGCCCTATGTCGCTGGCTATCTGGGACTGGCCACTGGGTTTCGGCAGTGACTCTGAGCACTTACCAACCTCAGGGACAACTGGCCTGTCAGCTGCAGTCTTGCGGGATCTTTTAAATTTATGGAGTAGAGAACTGGAATAGGTGTGCTGATGGAGAGGAGGTACGGGCCCCTCCCCCCAGATGTTGGCCTTGGGGTGGATGTGATGGGGATATGAGTCATTGAATTTTTGAGACTTCTGGAGAGCTTGAGGCTCTCTATACTTTATAGGCCTCTTCTATGGCTTTTGCCTTTCCACCTCCTCCTTTCTTTTCTCCCTCCTTATTCTCTCCCCATCTTCTCCTTCAATCCCTTCCTTTCTTTTGGTTTGGAAAAGAAAAGTATTTTTCCCAACATCTACTTTAAGATATCCTTTCCAGGGCTAATTCTTTTTGAGATGGGATATATCATCATCATCATCATCATCATCATCATCATCATCATCATTCTTTTGACATGGATATCTCCTACAAAGGAAATGCAGCTTTTCCTCTGGGTATGCAGTTCCGCTGTTTTTAATTTCTTTTCAGTTAACAGAGCACTTGATGCTTCCAGGAAAGAAATTAGTGACAGAATCATTTGCCTGCTTTCCTCTCAGAGTTAGGCAGGTACAGAAAACATTTTGAAGTTGAAAGCAAAATCTTAGTTTCACAATCGCCTATCACTGAGTTTCCTTTGGCAGCTAACAACTTTTAACAAATTCAGTCAGCTATAACTTATATGTGGTAAAAGTCACCCATTTTAACAACGCAGTGCTTTTTTGTAGCTATACCAAGTTCAGCAACATGAACCCGACTTTAATACATTCCATCACTCCAGTGAGATCTCCTCTATTCACCCGCAGTTAACCTTGGATCCTAACGCTAGCTCCGGGCAGTCACTAACTTATTCTCTGGTCGGTAGACTTACCTTCTGGAGATGGTTCATGTGAACGGCTGCGATGTCCACTTCCTGTTTGCCACCTCTAGTTTGCTGTCTTTGTAGTTCAATGCTTTATTAGATCTGAGCTTTCTGCCCCCTGTCCTGTTGAGGACAGTGTGTGGCAATTCCTCTTTCCCTGCATCGTGAGCCACTCTTGCCGTAGCCTCCTTTTTGATGAAATCATGTTGTCGCAGCAAAATTCTCCTGGGCAGTTGCTCTCAACCTTCCTAATGCTGCCACCCTTCAATCCAGTTCCTAGTGTTGGGGCAAATTCCAGCCGTAAACTTAGTTGTGTTGCTATGTCAGAACTGTAACTTTGCCATTATGAATCATAATGGAATTGTGTGTGTGTATCATAGAAGTTTGCCAAAGGGGTCTTAACCCACAGGCTGAGAAATGCAGCCCCAGGGGAGAATGATGTGGACCATCTTTTTGTTGTGTTTATCATCTTCTTTGTTAAAGTGTTTCTGTTACCTTTTAAATGGAGTTGTGTTGTTGAATTATGAGAACTTTTTATATACTCAGGATCCAAGTCCTTTAATTGTTATATAAGTGTATCTGTAAGGCATTTTGCTTCCAGTTTGTGACTTTATCTTTTAACTCTCTAATGATACCTTATGAAAAATTAAAAAATTAAGAAAGTCTAAATTATCATGTTATTCTTTTTATAGGTCATGTTTTTGGTGTCATCCTTCGTTCCTTCGTTCGTTCCTTCCTTCCTTCCTTTTCTGCCTCTCTCCCTCCCTCCCTTCTTTTTCCAATTGTTTACACTTGTTTGCATACCTGTGTGAGGGCAACAGAGCTGTGTGTGTGCATGTGTGAAAGCCAGAGGCTGACCTTGGGTGTCGTCCTCTCTACCGTATTTTGAGACAGTCCCTGGACTCACTGGACACAGTGTCTGGGCATCTCCTATCTCTGATTGTTAGTGCAGAGATTTTAGGCACCTGCCACAATAGGTGCTTTTCACAGGGATGCTTGGGGAGGGCGACTGAACTCAGTTCTTCATGCTTGGGCAGATCTGAGCCATCACCTGTCACTTCTGTTTTCATCTCAAAGTTTTAAACTTATCTTTTATGTTTGAATCTCATTTATTCAAAGTAATTTTGCATGTATGGTGTAAGTCTCTCTCTCTCTTTCTCTGTTTTGTTTTTTGTTTTTTTGTCTTTTTTTTTCAAGAAAGGGTTTCTCTGTGTAGGCGTGGCTATCCTGGAACTCACTCTGTAGACCAGGTTGACCTTGAACTCCAAATGCTGTGATTAGGGGTGCACACCAGCACTACCTAGCTTATATGGTATTAAGTCTCAATTCTTGCATGTGCATATGTGATTTTCTTAGCATAGTGATTAAAAAGACAATTTTCTCCATTACATTTTCCTTGACATAATTACCAAAATTCAAGTCATTATACTTTTATTGATTTACTTCTCTCAATCTGATTCTGCCTTTATGTCTATGATAATGGGCCCTAATAAGTTTGATTAATGTAAAATTTGGGTTATCTAAAGAAAATTGGCATGTGGATACTATATTAGCTTGCTTTTTTTTCTCTTAAAAAGAAAGAAAGAAGAAAAAGACCTCCCTGCAAACAGAAATGTGAAGAATTGGTAATTTATAAGTTATTTGCCAGAATAATAATAATAATAAGTACCCAGAATCCAGAACCAGAACAGTTTGGGAGGCCGTTGTGACTTTCATGCCAAGGAGTTCCACCATACTAAATGCAAACAGTAGAGAACTTACATCAAATGATGGATTTTCCCAGGAGAGTACAGAGGAGAACTGGGACAGGCAGGCAGTTTTGGAAAATCTCTTTGTGTCCAAACTCCTCAAAGCATTCCAAATTGGACCTAATTTAGTAAGAACCTGCGTTTGAATTTTAGTGAAGGAGTGTCTGGAAGATTATAATTCATAGGACAAGAGCATCCCTTGTCTTTCTGAGGAAAAGGCAAACACTAAGCCATCTTAACAGAGCGGTTTTAAACATCTGGCTTTCCTCTTTTCCTATGCTTTCGTTCGTTCTCCAAATTCGCCCTGTCTGGAAGCAGCCACCCCTGTAGACTCACTGAAACAGTTTCCGCGGTCATTTTAAGATAGATACAGGATTAACAACATGGTAACTTCAAAATGGCAGCATGGCCAGCCTGGCTTAGAATTTGCAATTTTGAGGAGCATACAAAGGAAAAGAAGGGGGAAGGGCGAGCGAACACTGAGTAAGCCCACTGGGCTTCCCTAAGAAGTCCCCTCACTGCAGCATGGAGTGTACAGCACGAGCAATAAGATTGCTCCTCGAAGGAAACTCTGCTCTCAGAGCATTTCACCAGCTAACGAGATGCAGAGCTCATTCAAGGACCGCAAATCTCCCACATAGGATAAAACACTTCCGCAGAGTTCCAAGGCAGACGTGGGTGTACAGAACGGAACGGACAAGACACACGGCAGAGGGGCAACGTCTTTCTAGCTTTGCCTGTTGGTTTAACTTTTGTTATGGCCATGAAACTATTGCCTTGTTGTAAAAAGTTCATTCCAGGCTGGCCTCAGAGGCTCTGGTTAAGCCGCTCTTGATCTGGGGGGCTATTGTTAGGCCTGGTCGCAGGGAGGCCAACCACCACAGGCTGCCCTGTGCACAACGTCCCAGACGCTTTGTTCTGACCATGCTGGGTTCTCGGCTTGGCTGACTTTCCATAGAAACCACGCTGATCCCATTGTCTTGGTGCTGGCTGTGTCTCAGAGAGACGTGTGGGGACAAGAGCCCTCTGGAGGGAGGTAAGCTGCCGATGGGCTCAGAGGGCTGCTGTCAACCACAAGGCCTGATGGGGCTTTGTTCCAGGAACTCTGAACCCATCAAGAGGCTCCAAAACATAGCTGCTCACATGCAAAGCATCCACTCTGGGAACATGGGTTCTGGTGGAGTGGATGCATAGGGACAAAGGAAGAAGAAAGATGCCTGGTAGACTGGTTTTGGTCTGAGTCGAGCTCATTACCAGCAAATGTAGGTGAAGCATCTAGTAACTGCCATTGTGTTATAATAATGCGTTTCCTCTGATGTGTGTACACTACAGAGTTTAGAACATTGAAAACACAACAATTTTCAGTGGAAAAAAACTCATACTATCCAAATAGTTACAGCTGCTATGACTATGTTGGCAGTTTAGTAAATCTTTATATGTGTTTCATGTATATTCTCTGTGGGTACTATGTAATTTTAGCTAAAAGAAGAACTGTATTATATCTTGCCTTTTCCACTCAGCATTATATATTTTAAGCAAAATTATTTTAATAGCTGAATATAATTTCATCTTTTTTGCTCCCTATAATTTTTTCAATCAGACCCCTATTGTTGGACATTTAGGTTGCATTTATTTTTTTCCTAATTATATATTTTACATGTAAGCCCTTGCTCACCTTCATAATTATATCCTTAGAATACATTCCTGGACTGGAATATTCACAGTGCATTTTAAGTATGTACTTTCCTATTTCCCTCTATTATACAGATCATTCTAAATTATGTCTCTGAGAGCAGAGTATGTGGTGCCTCATTCTGCATGAAGCCTGACCCTGAGGAGAACTCCATCTGTAGGAATCCGTCAAGATGAGAAACACAAAATTCTACCTCCTTTAATTTTTAACAGTTTTGTTTATTAATGTGATTTGGTTGTTTTCATTTAGTTCTGATTAAATATATAGATAAATATAATCCATAAGCATGGTCTTATTTTAACTTCTCCACTGGAACATTTTATAAACTGAGATTGCTTCTCTGTCCTTACATAATACAAACACTATTCTAATATGTCATTTCCTGTACTTTTGCTATATACTTTTTGCTGTCCTATAATCAGTATATTATGCTTTTCCCTCTGGGTGATTGTCTATGCTTGATTTTATGAAGATTGTTTCTATTATAGGATATAATGTTTATCTTTCTCCACTGTTATTTAGAAGCAGTATTTTGACTATTAAGGAATCCCTTCATCCATCTGTATTTTGGTGATTCATGGAGTAGGAAATGTAACTTCCACCCCTCCCCCAGAGGCTGACCCATTTCCTCAGTATAATTTATTAAATGATAAATCGTCATTTGTTGCCTCAAAATGTGACTTTGTTGGTCCGTGGCGTCTTTACATAGGAACCCTATTTGATTCCATTGGTCTGTTCACACATTTCTGAAAAGCAACAGCACAGAACTTTAATGGTGACTAAGTTTATGTTGCCCTCACATTTTTAATACTTTTTCTCACTTTTTCTCTTTTTTCCAGTTTTGGCTTCTTTTCTAATGAATGCCTTCCCTCTTTTCTTTTTTTGTTTTGTTTTGTTTTTGTTTTTTGCTTTCTTTACATCTTCAGTGAATTCTTCCTATAGTATTTCCCAGTTTATTAAGCAAGGTTAAAAATGCATTGCTCTAGGAGTTGGAGAAGTGGGTCAGCAATTAAGAACACTTGCTACTCTTACAAAGGACCTACGTTCAGTTCCCAGCACCCACAACAAGCAACTTTCACTGAAGGCAACTACAGTTCCAGGGGATCCGATACCCTCTTCTGGCCTTCACGCTACCTATGCACAGGCAGTATACATATATACACTCGGGCACAATTATATACCCATAGATAAGTAAATCTTAAAAATAGAAATACACTTTTAATTACAACATTGATTCCATGCTGCTTTCATAATTAATTCTCAGGGGTTTTTGTTGTTTGTTTGTTAGGTTTTTGAGATAGAGTCTCATGCAGCTCAGGTTGGTTTCAAACTCATTCTGTAGCTGAGGTTAGCCTTGAACTACTGATATTCCTGCCTTTCCTCCCAATTACTGGGGTAATGGGCACAATCTCACCATACCCAGCTCTTTTACCTATTCTTTAATCAAGAGTTTTGAGGTTTCCTTTGCCCCTAAGAGTTATTTTCTTTAAGTATCACTAAATAGTCCCCTAGTAATTTGATTTTTAGGCTTTTATTAACATGAAGTATTTTGTGTTTTTTTTGTTACTGAATATTCTGTTAATGAAATGTATTACTGTTTTATGCTATTTAAAACATGAATAGGAGTCATAGGGTGCATGTGTGTGTCCCTATCAATTAGAGTCTTCAAATTCTTCTCTGTATTTCCTTACAATGTGTCATGAACAGATTTGAGTTTTCCCATATTATTTTTCTTTGTATACTTTTCCATATGTTTGCTTGTTTTTCCTTTGTGCATTTTGATATGGTTCTGGTTATGAGATTTTCCTATACCTAAGCACAGTATCATCAGCATGGAACAAACTCACGATTATATAGGATAAGATGAAGGACATCAAATCTATGACATTTCTGCTAACGTGCATAATCTGATGGATGCAAATGAATTTAAATTGAAGAATATTTTATAAAAACTGAACTATAATCTTAAGGTTGATAGTATTAAGGTCATGGAGATCAAGGAGAGACTGGGGAATTGTGCCAGTGTGATGGAAATGCAAATAGGTCAGTCTATTCTAACACATGGCTCTTCATAGCTTGTTTGCCTTTAAAATCACCACTGGGACAATTGACCAGACCTGATTAGAAGTTAGTAGTTAATCAATGTGAAGTTTGTGAGTTTTCATGTTCATCATATAAGCATCTTTCTCTCAATGGATTTTGGAAAGGCCTTTGTATTCTTGACACTGTTCCTATTACAAGTTTGATTGAAACACTATTTTCTGGACATGACAAGGCTGTTGCATACATGAACTCACCGTAGCTGTGATTGCATGTACAAGATCAAGCCAACTAAAATCTCAGCATGCACTGGGGAGGGGTTCATGAAGCCATATCCCAGCTGAGAAGCTATTAGCTATTGATGCCTGCTGGGGACATGAATGATGGCAAGTTTTATTCAAGGATGCAAAGCCTGAACGGCTACTCATGCCCTAGTGGATGTTCTATGTCTATGCATATATAGGGAGCACTAATTGGACTCTGGATTAGGAGGCAGGGAGGAAGGGAGAAGAGAGGAACACTAAGTTGGAAGGGGAAAGTAGTGGTGGAGGATAGAGAGGGAATTAGAGAGGAGGGAATAGAGGAGGATCTGATCAAAACACATTCTATGTTTATATGATATTCTCAATAAAAAGTTGGAAATTATTTAAATTTGAATACACTAATGAGACACAAGTATGTTCTGAGTCATTTGTATTTCTTCTTAATAGCTAAGTCCTTCCAGGTAGCTTGTTTTTGAAGTTATGTGTCAGGCTGATACCAAGAAGTATTCCTACAAGGTGATGATGATTAGCTCTGATAATGGATGTATTTGTCTGTGCCTAGAGAGGCTCCCCTAGCATTCTGAGCTGTGGTGTGTGTATGTATGTGTAGGTACTGTGTATTTGTGTGTATGCTGAAGATTGAACCCAGGGCCTTGTTCATTCTAAGTAGGTATTGTAGGGGTAAGCTGCACCCTTACCCCTAGCAAACTCAGTAGAGTAGTAAAGACTCAAGAAGCTGGGAACTAAGGACAACTCCCACTGTGAATCTTCCTGGAGATACTCAGAGGGAAACATTGAGTATCCTAAGAGAGACAGGGCTCTTGTGGCATAGAAATTGGAATGAATTCCAATGAATGCTGTAGCCTCATTATACCAGCTATTTCTGCAGTGAGACCAAATCTCCGATATATGATGCCATTTGGCAATTTGCAGGCCTCCCTGATTCTGGCAATCATTTACGGAGGGAGCAAGAAGAGTAATCCACTTCCAGGGAACTTGGATTTTTGTCCCTTCTACAAACTGACTTGTGTCAGAAGAAAAATTGCTTCAACACACAACTTGATTTGTTACTCTGTAAAATGAGGAGGCAGGCCCTCCTAAATATGAACTTATATCTTTGAGCATTTTAAGAGGAAGGAAGAATCCGGTTGGGCTGAGCTCACAGAAAGCTGGGCAGTGTGCTGGGTCTTGAATGCAAGGCAGCATGTCAGTCCTTGGAGAAGGAAATCGAGCCCTGGGGAGGCAGGTATCTTGGGTAAAGCTTGAGAAAAGGCATTTAGTTAGGTGGGCTCCACCCATGTGGATTCTGGCCTCAGAAGATTCTGCCATACACTCTTGCTTTTCAGGTTGTTTTGTGGCTAAAAGTCCTGAGAGTTCCCAATACCATTAAAAGTGATGTGGTTTTTAAAGTAGACCAAACTTGCCTTCTTACAGAAGAATGATTAATGCTTTGAAGGGATACTATGTCCCCGCAACCTCTCTTTATAAATGGCTAGCAGGCAGACTTAGGAGAGCAAAGGCAACTAGAGAAAAGGCCATAAAAATTTGGCATTACCTTGTGAAATTTAATATCTCGTCAGGGCTTGTAGGGGCCTCATTTTCCCCATTCTTTAAGTAAATGTCTGAGGAGAGTCCATATGAAGTAACAGAGACCAAAAGATATATGGCCTCCAAACTGTAGGACCCTCAGGACCTCAGTAGACATCTCTTTCCACACCCAGGATCTCTAGAGAAGAAATCATTTGGTGGTGGTGCGTGGGAATGTTGGATGGACAACTGGCTTGGCTGAGGTGGTTAGGGTCTATGTTAGGACAGTGGGCCTGTATGGTATGGGACACTCTGGCTGTGGTGACAAAGAAGCAGACAAACCTCTTGGCTTTCAGCCTTGGGAGTGGTCAAGCAGGGAGAGATATGTCCCATGGGGCAGATGTCAGGCCTGCTTGGGCCCCGTGGCTAGGAAACTCTTCATTTATCTGAAGGAAATAAAAGTGCAGAAGCCTGTCAGTTTGTGAAAAGCAGACAATTACAGCCCCAGGAAGAGCCTGTTCCCAATAGCTAAGTGGAGCATGGAGCCCTGGCAGGGAGAAGCCAGAGAAGCAGGGCCTGGGCTGAGGGCCATGGCGATGGCTGCACCATGGGAGCATCATTGTTCCACCCTCTTTCCTTCTCTTCCTGGTTGGGAACACAAAGAGAAAGAGGGTGGGGTAGGAGGGCTTGGCCCCTCTCCCTGCGGAGGTCGGTCCACTGGCCTCAAATGGTTATTGCATTTAATGAATTGCAGCTTGTAAAAGGCTTTGAAGCTTGAAGGCAAAGCCTGAACATGGAAGACTCTTTTTTTTTTTTTTTTCTTAAGTCATTTTATTCTAGTATTGAAAAACAAAATGCTTCTTGAACAGAGAGAAGCAGCCAGGGCTGCCAACCTCCACTTGTGGGAGCTTGTATTTGTTATTTGTTGTTGTTGTTCTTCTTCTTTTAAATGTGTAACACAAAATGTGGATGAGCCAAAGCACAAGAAGACAATGGCCTTGACATTTAGGCAGGAGGTAGGCTTATACTTCAGGGGCTTCTGCCAGAGCAATAACAATTAGCCTCATTAGCTTGTGCATAACCCTTCAATGTAAGGAGCATAGAAACAGTTAGGGCAAATCACTGTGGTGCCCCTGGGAACATCTTTCCATGCTTGAACCATCTCACCAAACAGATGTAAAAAGATCATATGCTGTGTTTTTGTCAGTGACAATTAACCTCAATTACTGTCCAATAGCCCTCCCCCAAACAGTTGCATGGAAATAGGTCTAGGAGGGCCCTGGCCCTGGCCCTGAGCTCCTCACAATAGTTACCCAGTAGACGGCGATTGTTTGGGGAGCATTTTCAGATATGGCACAAATCCTACTTAACATTATTTGCTGCCGATGATAAAAGGACTAGCAGGTGTGTCCTCAGAACTCACCCTTCATTGCCTGGGCACTGTGACAGCATCTCTTTCGCTCTACATTGGTAATGAACCAAGAAAAAGCAGGCGAGGAAGGCAAATGAACCTCCAGGCTGTTTGCAAGCAACCTGGAAGCATATAGTTAAGCCTAGCTTTTCAATTTACACAGTTCCTTTCTCAGAAGCAGCCCTGGCTGATAGCACTCTAACCCATCTCTGTAGTTTACTTAGGATGTTTCCAAGGTTTTTTTTTTGTGTGTGTGTTTGCAGCTTCCCTTATTAGCATAAAATCAATGTTGCCACAGACATCAGAATAATTACATGCCTGTTCTACGGAGGCATTAAAAGTCTCTCCTCTTCATCTCTGCCCTCCCTTTCACTCCTTTCCTCCCTTAGTCTCTTCCCTCCTTTTGTCCTCCTCTATCTGTCTTCTCTTTCCATCTCTCCTCCTGCTCCTACTCCACCTTTGGCAATTTAGTTTGTTGTTCTATACATTTCTAAACTTTATACTTTATAGTTCCCTTGTTAGTTACTCCTTGGTAGCATGTAACTCACAGCAGATGTTGTGTTGATGTGAGAGTGTGTGTTGCCCACGGTCCTTGGCTAAGGTGCCTTTAGAGTGTGCTCTGGTCCACCTTGAAATTCTGTTAGTGTGCTTCTCATCACTTCTCAAGTTTGTCTCCACTGATTTTTCTCTTTGTTGTTAATAATTCCAAGTGTCCTGATTTATAATCCATGCTGAATCCTCGGCCCATGCTACGCCCTTGATTTTTCTTTCCTGGTTGTCTGTCTTTGCTGCCCTTACTCAGCACAGCCCCTTCTAGGAGGTCAGTGCAATGAAGGAAAAAGACCAATTTGATTTCCAATCTTAGCTCAACTAGATCCTGGAAAATTATACAACTTCTGAGCCTGTGCCTCTTTGTCCATGACAGGAGCACATGAAAGCCAAGTCCAGAGCCATTACAATCACTCATTTAAAGAGCATAACTATCTTTAAAAATAATTTATTACCTTGCATGCATGTGTGTGTGAGGGGGCCAATCCCCTGGAACTGGAGTTTAAATAGTTGTGAGTTGCCATGTGGGTGCTGGGAACTTAACTCTGGTCCTCCAGAAGAGCCACCAGTACTCTTAACAGCTGAGCCATCTCTCCAACCGAACCTGGCCCAACTCAGTGGGTGCGGTGGAAGAGAGCCAACCCTTGACACTATTAAGGATACTCTGCTATTCTTTTTTATTTTAATTTTTATTAATTACAGTTTATTCACTTTGTATCCCAGCTATAACTCCCTCCCTCCTCTCCTCCCAATCCCACTCCCCATCTTCCTTCTCCACCCATGCCCTTCCCCCAGTCCACTGATAGTGGAGGTCCTCCTCTCCTTCCTTCTGATCCTAGTCTATCAGGTCTCATCAAGACTGGCTGCATTGTTTTCTTCAGTGGCCTGGTAAGGCTGCTCCCCCCTCAGGGGGAGGTGATCAAAGAGCAGGCCAGTCAGTTCATGTCAGAGACAGTCTGTTCCCATTACTTTGGAGCCCACTTGGACACAGAACTGCCATGGGCTACATCTGTGTAGAGGTTCTAGGTTATCTCCATGAATGGTCCTTGGTTAGAGTATCAGCCTCAGAAAAGACCCCTGTGCCCAGATTTTTTGGTTCTGTTGCTCTCCTTGTGGAGCTCCTGTCCTCTCCAGGTCTTACTATTTCCCACTTCTTTCACAAGATTCCCTGCACTCTGCCCAAAGGTTGCCCATAAGTCTCAGCATTTGCTCTGATAGTCTGCAGGGCAGAGCCTTTCAGAGGCCCTCTGTGGCAGGCTCTTGTCCTGTTCCCTGTTTTCTCCTTCTTCTGATGTCCATCCTCTTTGTATTTCTGAATGGGGATTAAACATTTTAGCCAGAGTCATCATCCTTGATTAGTTTCTTTAGGTGTACAGATTTTAGTAGGTTTATCCTATATTATATGTCTAATATCCACTTCTAAGTGAGTATATATACCCTGTGTGTCTTTCTGCTTCTGGGATACCTCACTCAGGATGATATTTTCCAGTTCCCACCATTTTACCTGCAAATTTCATTATTTCCTTGGTTTTTATTGCTGAGTAATATTCCATTGTGTAGATGTACCACAATTTCTGTATCCATTCCTCAACTGAGTGGCATCTGGGTTGTTTCCAGTTTCTGGCTATTACGAATAAAGCTGCTACAAACATGGTTGAGCAAATGTCCTTGATCTCTGCTATTCTTGCAGAGAGGAGCCTATCAGAGTTGCCTTCTGGGAGGCTCCACCCAGCTACAGTTCAAAACATGTTGAGACTCACAGCCAAATTGGGTGAAGCATAGGGAGTCTAGTGGAAAAGTGGGGCAAAGGTGACAGGAGCTCCACAAGAAGACCAACAGAGCCAACTAACCAGGGTCCAGAAGGGCCTACACAGTCTGAAGCACCAGCCAAGGACCGTGCATGGACTGGACCGGCCCTCTACCTATATGTAGTGGATGGGCAGCTCAGGCTTCATGTGGGTTCACTAGTGAGGGGAGCAGTGGTTGCCTCTGACTTCTTTTTTTGATCACTCCCCTGGCAGGACTGCCTCAGGGGAAGAGGATGTGCTCAGTCCTCATCCCACTTGATGAGCTGGGGTGGCCGGGTAGGGGGCTTCCCTTTTCTGAGTAATGGGGAGAGGGGATAGGGGAAGGAGGGTGGGACTGAAAGGAGAGGAGGGAGGGGGCTGTGGCCAGGATGTAATGTGAATTAATTAATTAAAAAATACAAAAAAAAAGAAAAAATAAAGAGCATAACTATAACTAGACCCTCTAACTCAGTGTCTGGTGTATTATAGGTATCTGAAAAATGCATATATATATATATATGTATATATATGTATATATGCACACACACTATATATATATATATTCTTAAATGCAGATATATTGCCGTTTAAGGCAATTATGCCCACTTTATAAATTCTTAGGAAAAAACTCCCTTGTAAGTCTTTCAATACAGGTAAAGAAACAGAGGCAAGTGGAACTTTGTAAGTTCAAGGCCAGCCTGGTCTATATAGTGAGTTATAGGACAGCCAGGGTCTCCAAACATCAAAACTAGCAAAAAGAAGTTACTTGACAGGAAGAACTTGAAGCTTTATATCCCACTCTTACTTCTCCTTGGGCTTTGGAATGAAGTATAAATCATCTTTAGTCCATACGTAGGCCACACTAAACTTCCTTTGTGAGGAACATGGCTTCTTATGGTATCTCCACGAGAGCTATGGAAACATGAGAGCCTCATCTAATAAGGGGCTCAGGTAATTGTTGGGTGGAGTTGTAGCCCATTGTGAATGGCCTCACCATCCCAAGAACGTGAGATAGAGAAGGATGGTTGGCTTTCTGGACCCAGGATGCTACTGGGAGAAGGAAAGTGAGAAAGAAAAAGTTAGATCTTTACCATATGCAAATCAGCTGCTCAGCTATGTCTGCTTCATCCGATTGCACTGTATTAATTCACTCTGTATTCAGTTAATGGTTAAATAATGTACAAGAAAACCATGAACAGTGAGTCCAGAGGAAGGGAGAAAATAGGAGAAACATCCCTTCCCCCCCCCCCCACAGGAATTGGGAGTAAGACCATCATGGAGAAAAAGAAAATGTCTGACTGTCGGAGGGAACAGTAGCGAGGTGCAACTGTGCCGATTCACCCGTGTCTAAATATATTGTGGAATCAAAATGATGTGGACAGGGCTGCTCAACAGACATAGAAATGCAAAGGAGTCTCAATTATGTCAACAAGATCTACAAACATGATGCTATGTGAAGGAGAACCAGGGTCAACTCCTGCCTGCACGAAGGGGGCCTTTACTTCAAAGGAGACAGCCATCGTTCTAATGAGGGATATCAGGATGTCCTGGGCAGCCACGGAGAGCTTTGTTTGAATGGAGAAAGTGTGCCCCCAGTACCCTACCTTCTCCTGCTTCTTTTCCAGGGCATGCCAGCCATTGTTGACAGAGTCTCTTTTCAGAACCTCTCAAGAAGCAGAAAAGAGAACAGAAACCATAAAATAGCACTTGAAAGCCTTCCCTGAATAGCTTTTTTTTCAGAGTATGATTATGGGAGATCACAGTGAAGCTCTGGACAGCGCTTCTCTGAATGGGAACCTTTGGCCCACCAAAGTGGAAATTCTTGGAGGGGGGAAGGCTCAGCAGTTTGCTTGACAAGCCCTTCGAGGGATGCTGGGGCATGCTGAAGATTGAAAACAACTAGCTGAGGGTGTCCAGTTGAAGAATCCCATGTTCTGGATTCTAATCTCAGTTCTGCTGTTTAACTAACTGTGATGTCACTGACATGGGATAAGCATTAGAGAGAAAGGATGCTGATAGAATTAGAGTCTAGACTGGCATCCAGTGGATGATACCTTGGGAGTTAGGCACTGGAAGTCTGTTGACTGGGAGGTTCGTGGGTGAACGCTTCCTTTTCATAGTTCCTGCCTTTCTGCCTTCTTGGATGTTCTGTGTTCCGAAGGACATTGTCTTGCTTGTCTCCTACTACTAAGAAGTGTGGGAAATGCTGCTTGATGGAAACTCTGTTGGTGAGTGTAAGCACTCCTCAGAGCTCTGGAAACACAGGCCAGCTGTGTCTTGTTTTGTTTCCTGGGAGGCCGTGGAGGGAACAGGATTTACCAGCTTTTCCCCCCGTGGTGACATTGTCCCAGCTTTTCCCTTTTGATGACACTGTTCTTCCTGAACCCTGAAAAGGAGAGAAGAGACAAAAATTACCATTTCTGTGGTCAAGTTGACATTAAAACGGGTGGTGGGAATCACTAGAATTAGAATGTCCCATTCATTAGTCACTTTTTCTTCTCAAATTAAAACGTCCCTGCAAGCAGGAAGAGAGCAAGCCCTCAATGACCTCATCACTCATTATTTCCAAGGATTATGCTTAATTCCCAATAAAGAAGAGTCTGGAATTGATTTCCCATTTCTATAAGGAGTCAGGTTTATACGTCTTCATGAAGGAGAATGTACACTTCCTGAAGGGATGGCTAAGTGTTGGCAGAGAGAGGTGGCTGCTGCTGTCAGTAGTGACCTCCTGGGTTGCTGCTGGAGACCTGTTTTCCATTGAAGGTCATCTGAGGCTTTCAGAAACTGAGCTCAGTTAGGCTTTTTCCTCACAAGGTTTTCCCAAGCTTGCACATAGTCACAGTATACTGTCTGAGCCAGTGGTTCTCATCCTGTGGGTCACAACCCCTTTGGAGGGGTTGTCTAAGACTAACAGAAAACACAGATAGTTACATTAAGATTCATAACAATAGCCAAATTACAGTTACGAAGAAGCAACAAAAATAATTTTATGGTTGGAGGTTGTCACGACACCAGAAGGAACTGTATTGAAGGGTCGGTTGCAGTATTAGGAAGGTTGAAGATCACTGGTTGAGGCCATCAAAAAAGACTCTGTCAGATACCAGCTACTAGTTTGGAAAAAGAATAAAGAGACCAGAATCTGTGCTGACACTAAGATGATGGTTGCAAAGAGGCTCAGACCTGATGCTTTCTGGAATAACCTTGGCCTGCCCATCATACCGACCTTTCTCTGAGCTTGAGTTTACTGAGAGCTGAGGATTCTCAAATGCCCCTTCCCAAAGCCAGGTTTATACTTAGAACACCAAGTGTACTCAGAACAGCTCAGTGTTCATCCCTGTGTTTAGACTAGGGAGACATTTCTGAGCATGGTTCAGGTATCTCATGCTGTGATAAGGGAGGGCAATACAGCTCCCATGATAATGATGATCTAGCCACTATGCAACCCCCAAAGGTAACATACTAATAGTATAGATCATCACAGAATTTAGCAGTGCCATCTTCACCTGGACTTCAGGGAAATGTTGATTTGCAAATAAATTCTATGTGCTGAATTTGCAGTTTCTAGCTATCTAAATACAAAGGGAGAAGATGGAAGCCCTGAAAAAACCCACCTCAGGAAATGTACACTAAATCTAATACTTTATAACCTGACTCCTCATAAATATACTCACAGTTACTCTTTACAGCGGTAATTACATATAAATTATGTTCCAGAACAAAAAACACAAACCAAACAAATAATTTTAAACACATAATTTAATATGATTAAGTCTATAGTTCTTCTGCTCTACTAACAACTTCCATGTAATGTTTAAACAGTGGCTTGACATCCAGTTTTTTAAAAAATAAAAATCCCAACCATTCTTTTTTACCAATAAAGACTCTGGAGTCAGATGCTGGGGTGAAAACTTGCTAGCTCAGAGAGGCAGAGAAAGCACACAGCTGGCCTTCCATCTCAGCTCAGGTCCAGATGGAATAAAACCCAAGAGGCTCAATGCTCAACTACAGCCCAGAAGAAAAAGGCCACAAAACCCAATGCCTAAGCTAGCTCAAAGCCCAAAAGGCCCAAAAGACTAAAGAGAAAGCTCAAAAAGCTCTTCCTTTTTCTCCATGCTGTCAAAATCCCTCCATATATGAAGCCATCTCCTCAAGGAGAATTTGTTTAATGCTGATCATCTTTAAGTTGAAAGGAGGTGCTGCAGGAGCTGACATGTCTCATTGTCAAAAAATTCTCAAATTAATAAAACATCTTTAAATGTCATATTTTATAGATCTCTGAGGGTTTTTTTTTTTTAAGAATCTGAATTACTTGTTTCTGAGTTACTTGTACTGACTGATTAGCTTACAAAACATCTGTGATTAACAAAACTCGTACCTAACAAAAACCGTAAGTTTGAATGATGATTAGTTTGCATTTCTTAGTTATCCTAAACAGTTTGTGATAGTAGCCAGGAGTGGTGGTGCACACCTATAATCCTAGCAGAGGCTGGCATTTCTCTGTGAGTTCAAGGCCAGTTTGGTCTACAAAGTGAGTCCAGAACAGCCAAGGGTACACAGAGAAACCTTACTTTAAAATAAATAAGACACTGGATTGTAGAGAAAAAAAAACTACTAAATTAGATCAACTTGAATACTTTTTAAATTTTTATTTATTGTTTCATTAATTACAGTTTATTCACTTTGTATCCCAGCTGTAGCCCCCTCCTTCATCCCCTCCCAATCGCACCGTCCTCCCTCATCTCCTCCTATACCCCTTCCCCAGTCCACTGATAGGTGAAGTCCTTCCCCCCTTCCATCTGATCCTAGTCTATCAGGTCTCATCAGGAATGGCTACATTGTCTTCTTCTGTGGCCTCAGGGGGAGGTGATCAAAGACCAGGCCACTGAGTTAATGTCAGAGACCAACTTTTGAATACTGTTTTGTTTTGTTTATTTCCAACTTGAATACTTTTAACATCAGAATGGAATTCAGGAAATATATTACATTACATTAGGGAAGAGGTTTTGTCTATATTTCCATAGGTGATGAAAGACTATGGGTTGCATCAAAATTAATAAAGATCCAATCCAAATAAGAGAAGCTTCCAAATGAAAGGCAAGACTCAAGGAAGAGAAGCAGAAAGACAACAATGCAGATGATGCAGAAAGCAGATCCCCCTGCATGGGGACAGCTTAACAAACCAGCTGAAGAGGGACAGTTCAGCAGAAGAGGGACAGTTCAGCAGATTGGCAGGCAGACTGGAAAACCTTGATGCTGAAATGGACTGTTGCTGAAAGACAGATGATGAGGCTGCAGTTATGGAGGATCATTGCAGTAATGGCTAAGTGGATCTTCTTAAGGACGTTTGGACTGTTAAGTTTGTGGGATTGATAATTGTTGCTATAGTAAAAATTAAACTATGTACGATTTTTAGCTTAAACAGAATGGGAGAAGTTGTTGATTCAGAACATGGCTATTCTGCCAAAAGATCGTATCCAAAGACCTTCTAGGTCTGTGGGATAGGGCTGGAATACAAACATGCCTTTAATCCAGGAGACAGAGGCAAGCAGATATGAATTCAAGGCCATCCTGGTATAGAGCAAGTTTCAGGTAAAGAAAAGCTTAGATCCAGGTATGTTGATACATGCCTTTAATCTCAAACAATGAAGGCAACATTAGTTTGCAGAAGGAAGCTTCCATGTTTGAAAGTAATGTCAATTGAGTGACAGAAACAGTGATGAATCAGAGAAAGACTTGATAGAATAGGATATGCCCAACTCTCATGAGAAGAGAGAGGAAAGGGAAGCTACTTATGGGGCAATGCAGAGAGAGAGAGAAAGAAGTTTTTACCTACCAGGATGGTAATAGAGAGACCGGTTGCAGAGAAAGAACCCAGGTGAAGACAGAATGAGCCAGAGAATGAAAAGGAGTCAGAAGATCAGAGCATATTGCTTGAATTAGTTTGAGGCCAAGTGGGGCAATTCAGAGGTCGAGAGAAAAGATAGATTAAATATGTCAGCTGGAAGGGAAGTTTGAGCAAGAACAGCTGAGTTGAGCTAGCCAGCTCAGAACTCAGTAAGAACAAGAAAGTGTGAGCTTGTTCAGCAGTAAGTCTCAGAGGCTGAACATATTCTAGGCCTAAATTAGATTGTACTGAAGCTAGAAGCTTCCAGGACTAGGCCTAGGTTAGCAGCAGGAGGCGCTAAGCCTCCAGGACTGGACTGAAATAGGCGAACAAAAGTTACTTTTACATCCAGTGTTCCAATTTGAGCCATTGTTGAGAAACACTCCATATCTCTAGAATAGCAGTTTACTTTGGGGGAGATTGACCAAAAGAGTATTTCCCTATAGGTCACATAATGAGGCTGAGTAACATTCCTACCACTAAATCTCAGATCCCAATCTTTGGAAGCTTTGAATGCCACTATGTGTGTCAAAATCTTTACACACTTGAAAAATGGGAATGATGAGTTTCGTAGATGATCTTGGATCACAGGGGAGGCACTAAATCACATGTGGGTACTTACAAGAAAGACACAAAGGCAGACTTTCCAGACACTTAGGAGATGCCTATCGGGAGCATATGAGAAAGAAATTGAGAGGCTGGCCTTGTAGGATAAGTTGATATGGCTATAAATCAAGAAATGCTGAAACCAGCAGAAGTCAGAAGGGATGAGACACATTGTTCCCCAGAACCTGCTTGTTTTCTGCTCTGCAACGCTGATTATGAAAGCTGTTGCATTCGGAGCTGTAAGGAAGTATTCTATTTTGATCTGCCAAGTTTGAGGCAATTCGTTACGGTATCCACAGGAAACTCATACAGGACCATATTCTTGATGAGAATGAAGAAGCAAAGTGTACCGCCAACTCAATTCCAATTGAGTAGCTACCTCTTGAGTATCACTGAGGTCAGTTTTTGGCTCTCATTATATTTCTAAATTGTCAGTTTTACACCCAGATTCTCAGATATTCTCAGTATCACACCAACTGATGTTATGTGATGGCTAGTCGTGTAAAGACTGCGAAGAGGAAGATAACTAAGTTTCATTAATTAGGGAGATGCGTTCTCAGTTCACCCTGAGTCTGCTGACTGTTATCAATGCAGGTGTCATTCAAATAGATTTCAGTTGCTAAAATCAGCAACTCATCTTACATAAGTGTGTGCTCACCTGCATACCCTTCACTTAGATCTATGTGCTTGTTGAAGAGTGAGTATCTCTAGATGTTGACGCTTGTCCACAAGGGCCCTGGAACAGTAACTGTTAAGCCAGGCTCTGCAGACAAATTGTGTGACTTTTAAGTCTCATTTATAATGCCAATGAGCCACGTCACCTTGAGCATAATCTCTTTAAAATTCAGTATTTTCACATGAAAGTACAGATTGTAGTAGCTCTTATCTCACAGGATTTGTAAGGATTTTTTTTGAAATGCATGTAAAACATATAGTATGATGTCTCCTACTAAGATAGGAACCAAGACAGATATCCCCTTTATTCTCTTTGAACATCGTAACCAGAAATCTTAGCTAATGCAGTAAATCGTGTAAATAAAATCTGCATGGATTGAGAATGAAGATATATAGTATCTTCATAAATGATTATAGAACATCTAAGGATTGAAAAGCAAGGCACTTACTATATTATATAAGATCATTGGAAGAGGGGGAAAGACAGAAACAGATAGATAGATAGATAGATAGATAGATAGATAGATAGATAGATGGATAGAGACAGAGGATTTGACAAGCCAAACTGTAACCCTTATGTAAGCAAAATTATCAGTAAATAAGAAAATAAATGACAAGGTATCTTTTTATTTTTAATATTTTTAATTGAAATAGAATCGTATCACTACCCCTACCTCCCTCCTCCCCTTCCCAGCTACTCTCCCTCAATCCTCCCCCATGCTCCCCAATATAAAATTTCGACAAGTATTATCACTTTTTTACACCCTGTCTTTTGAGTGCAGTCATCCCCGTGAGGATGACTCTCCTCGGGCCCTGCTGGTCTCCTTCCTCTTCCTACTGTGCTTCTTTTCTGCTTTCTCCTCATTTACAAGGGATAGGTATTATTAACTTCGTAGGAAATACATAGGAATTAGCTACCCTGTGCTTTGCTTAAGAGACTTAGACTTCCTTAGAATCTTATAAGGAACAGGATAGGGTAGCCTGTAAAGACCCAGTGGGGAACACAGAGGCAATGAAGACCACAATTACAACAGCATAAACACGTTAAACATGTATTAGTTTTTTGTGTACAAATGGGAGCTTGGGAAGTTCTCAAAGATGTGGGTTCTTGTTACTGCTATACCATCTTTAGAGTGAATCAATTAACTTAGTTCAAGGTGGTAGTTAGAACTCAAGTTATCATTTATCAGTTACTAGCAGCATAAGGGGAGGACGGGTGCAAAAAGATCTGGCAAAGGGTGTCCTCATGTTCTTAAGGTAAAGCTATTAAGTCTGTACAACTGTTTCATGTATTTCCCATCGTTACAGCTAAAATTTTAAGAATCTATTACTGTGGGAGAAGAAGAGAGCATTTTTACTGTTATTTCCTATATTCTAGGTGCCAAAAGTCATCATGACATCAGGAATATTGCTCTATCATTCTTTAGTATTAAAGTAAGACTATTGTTAGACTCAGTGTAAAAAGATCAGAAGAAGAAGAAAACAGGAAACAAGCTGGGAACCTGCCACAGAGGGCCTCTGAAAGGCTCTGCCCTGCAGACTGTCAAAGCAGATGCTGAGACTTATGGCTAACTGGTGGGCAGAGTGCATGGAATCTTATGAAAGAAGTGGGAAATAGATCTGGAGAGGACAGGAACTCCACAAGGAAAGCAACAGAACCAGAAATTTGAACACAGGGGTCTTCCCAGAGACTCATACTCCAACCAAGTACCATGCATGGAGATATCCTAGAACCCCTGCACAGATGTAGCACATGGCAGTTTAGTGTCCAAGTGGGTTCCATAGTAATGTGAAGAGGGACTGCCTCTGACATAATCTGATTGGCCTGCTCTTTGATCACCTTCCCCTGAGTGGGGTGCAGCCTTACCAGGCCACAGAAGATGACAAAGCAGCCACTCCTGATGAGAGCTGATAGAATAAGATCAGAAGGAAGGAGAGAAGGACCACCCTATCAGTGGACTTGGGGAGGGGCATATGTGAAGAAGAGGGTGGGAGGGTGGGATCGAGAGGGGAGGAGGGAGGGGCTTATGGGGGGATACAAAATGAATAAAGTATAATTAATAAAAAAATTAAAAAGATATGGTCATTTTTATTTTCAAGATGGTAGTGAAACCCTCCTCCTTTGACTTTGGATGGCTTATCTCACAGAACACAATCTCTATGATGTTTCTGCTACAAGTGGAGGAAGAGTTGGGCTTTACCATGCCAGAAGTGCAGCTCTTCCCTTGGGTAGCTGTTTTAGTTACTTTCTTGGAGCTTCAGTTTTATCACTCTGGCAAATGGATATGATACCTACATCCAAGAATGCCGTGGACATTAGAGGCCGCATAGTGTTCTCTCCCAACACTTCAGAGTTTCAGAACTTCCTTTAAACTACTCGGTTCCTTTTGAATTGATTTCTGCTCACTATGAGAGAGAGGTAGGGAGCTGGCTTCTTTTATCTCATTTTCTCAGACCATTTGTTGAAGAGGCTGTTTTGTTTTGTTTTGTTTTGTTTTCTTCCCCCTTCTCTAGTCTAAATTATACAAAGAACTCAAAACCAAACACCAACCCTGCTGAACAACCTAACCCATAGATGGGCTAATGAAATGAGCAGACAATTTTCAAAAGATGAAATGCATATAAACTTAAGGAAAAATGTTTGACATCATTACCTATCAGGGGGATGCAAATTTAAACCACATTAAGATTCCATCTCACTCTGGTTTCCATGGCTATCATTAAGAAGCAAACAACAAATGTTGGTGAAGATGCAGGGAAAGGAGATAGAAATTGGTCCAGCCATTGTGAAAACCAGTATTCAGATTCATACACACACACACACACACACACACACACACACACACACACTACTGCATGTTTCATATATAACTCCTGAGTATGAACCCAAAGGATTCTAAGGCAGCATTCTACAAATCAGCACACCTATGTTTATTGCTGCACTGACCTAAAAGCCAAGCTATGGAATCAACCTGGTATCTACTAAGAGGTTAGTGGCAAAACAACAACACCAAAAACTATGTATACATACATAAAAGAGCTTCAGTCAGACACAAAAATAAAATTATCTTATTTGTTGGGAAATAGATGCAAGAGGGGGCAGACGGACAAGCAACACGTTTTCTCTCATTTGATATCACGGAATTCTTTTTAGGTACATTTAAGTATTTGCATCTGATGTGAAATAGAAAGATAGAGGGTGAGAGGTGAGGAGACTAAAAGGAAGGCATGGGGCTACTTCTCATACTACATGATACAGTTTCAATAAATTACAAAAATGAAACCTAACACTATGTGCAATAAAAAATACTGATGAAAATTAGATATATTAGATATATGGAATGCCTGGCTTATTGTATAGTTGATATAATCAATAAGATTTTTTTTTATGCATCACTGGGAAGTTGGTTTTTTGTTTGGCGTGCCCCATAGTTTCCTTTAAAACTTTTTCCCTTCCTAATCTGGATTTTTTTTCCCAATCAACTGACATGTAAGGCTAACACCAGGGTACTGTAGACACACTATCAGGGAGAACAGTAGAAATCTGAGAAACCCACCAGAGGTTGGACTGGTAACACCAGTAACACACAGAGCACACCCAGCTATGCCTGACTTCAATTACTGTAAATGTCTTTGTATTTGAGAGCTGTCTGTCATTATGGCTAACCTTATCATTTCTTGGAGGAGCCAAGACAAATATGGTCTCTTAAGTCATTTCATGATCCAAACTAAGGGGGTCTGCAGTGACAAAGGACCACATTTGTGTATCAGGGTACATTCAACATGGACAGCTTGCTTTTCCCATGCTCATTCTTGTTGACAACCCTCTCATCCCATAGCCATCATCAGGAGAGTCACTGGGACTCATTGTTAGTGTTGGCACAACAAAGTTCCACAGATGACATGCCTTAAACTATAAAAAAATGGATTCTCAGACAGGGAGCTTAGAAGTCAGATCTTAAGGTGTTGACAGCGTGGCATGCTCCGTAGGGGACCTCCGCAGAGTAGACCTCTCTGGGGCTGCAAACCTTCTTTCTGTGGCCAGGAGTCCTGGGTGTTCCTTGGCTTGTGGGTACATTCTCTCCATCTTTGCCTACAGAGGTTCACACAAGGTTCCCCTGTATTATTCTGTGTCTCTGCTGTTAGAATGATGTCAGTCATACCCTGTCAGGCTCCACTCTTAGATCATGATTATCAAGATACTTGTATCTCTAAAGACATTCACCAGTAGCAGAAGTTAGTATTTTTAACATATCTTTATCAAGAATGCAATCGACTCTTTAACATTGATATGACAGAATTTTGTGAAATTAAGAAATAAATTTTGCCAGATGTTGGGTGCTAGTTCTAGGATAGCCAGGGTTATACAGAGAAAACATGTCTTGCAAAACAACCAGATAGATAGATAGATAGATGGATAGGTAGGTAGGTAGATAGATAGATAGATAGATAGATAGATAGATAGATAGATAGATAGATAGATGGAAAGAAATAAATCATAACAAACTAAAACTTTACTTTATATATGTCTCAGACAGTTGTAATCACTGTCTGATAACTTAGATAGGCAGCCAAGAATAGGTGGACTGGTGTGGAGCCAGACTTACAGACACTCAGGGCCCTGAGTGAGCTTAGGAAGCATCTTGAAAGTGCATCGCTGCTGCCGTATAAATCTCCTGAGAGAAAAGACACCCCCCCCACCTGGTTATGAGGGAAGCTGGAGTTTGGGGGAAAGAAAGAGCCAGTTAAACAGGTGCACAGTGTGTGAGTGTGTGGCTGCTTGGGTGTGACTGTGTGCGTGAGTGACTAGCGGTGAATGATGGTGTGACTATGATTTGTGTGCTTTTGAATGAATGTGTGTGTGAGCTGAATGACGATTGTGTGTATCTGGGAGAGGCTAGTGAGGGGAATGGCAAGGTGTTAACAGCAGCTAGGAGATGGGTGGGGAGAAAGGACCATCACAAGAAGAGCCATCTAACTGTACAAGACTTGGGTGTGGCTTTCTGGCGAGAGGGAACACAGAAGATGGTGCAGAATTAGAAACCTAAAAGCCTGTGCCAGGTCTATATTGGGTTGCCTTATGTTTGTCTTCCTCCGGTATGTAGCATGAATGGCTATAGGCCAGATCCAATTGTAGTTTTTGTCTCTGTCTTCATTTTAATGAGAAACAAACACTAGTATTTTTTTATGTTGTCATATGTAGAAGACTCTATCCCCTCCACCCATTTTCTTCATTCTTCTCTAATATAAGAAAAACCAAACAGATTGAGAGTAATCTTGCCAGGAAAGTTGTTCTGTGTGGATGAAAAAGCACAGAGGGGAGTTTTAGTCTGAAGATATAAGGTATTTACCAAAAGTAAATCACAGCAAATGGACACATTTTGTGGTGATCATTTGATTTGAATCATTGATTCAGTGAATCTCAAATGTACAGAGAAACAAAACAAAAAGTATTTGGGGGATGTCATACAAGTGAATGACCCATTATCTTTACCAACTCCATTTGTTTTTACTTCATTCTCACGAACTTTTAATCTGCTATTTAAGGTACTTGACTATACTTGAGTCACCCCAAAGAACAAAATAGAGTAGAAAATGAAACTAGCTTTGAAGCTATTTTTCTCGGGACAGAACTGTAAAGCAAGGATCCCCAAGAGCATGGTAACCCTGAAAGGACATGAATAGCCTATAGCTTTTTCTGAGAAAGACACCAAACTAAGAGCTCATTCATGGTCAGTGGTAGGTGGAAGCATCGTGGGCTGAAGAGAGCACAGTCAGATTGGGTACTTACTGAACTGCCTGCCCAGCCTACATGCTGCTTTCCTAACAAATCCCCAGATAACACTGAAGCCTCCAGCCTATGAACCACATTTTGAATATTGAATCATTATAGGTACAAAATGGGAAGAAAACCAGAAACAATGTGGGTTGTCAGCGAGTAACAACCAATTTGACAACTTTCCTAAATATTTTGTATATATCAACTCTAGTCCTCAGAATGCTCCTCGCTGATAAGTATTATTGTCCCTACTTTATGAAGAAACTAAAATCCATAGACATTAGGGGCATGGCAGAGACAAAACTTACACTCAGCTCACTACGCAGTAGATCTTTCCCACAATAGCTTTCATCTTTGGTTCTTTCTAAGCCTGTGGTTGGTTCTCTTAATTCTTACTTTACTTTGAATAGAGACACCTATCTTCAATAGAACTTTATGGAACAAGAATGTTCTGAACCCATCTTGTCCAGCATATGGTAGCTGTGTGTTCTAAGAAATGTCGCTAATGTGTGGGAGGAAGTAAGTGGTTTTTATAAATAAAATAAAGTGCACGTAGTGACTTTTATATGGCGCTTTGAAAATGATCCTAAGGGACAACAATACATCTCTGAAAGGCCAAGGTGTGCATTGTAGATGTGGGCCATGTCCACTCCTTACCACACAACAGTGTTTGAAACACATCATACAATGTCCATATCCTTTAATCCCTCCGGCTTGTTCCCTAAAGCACAACACCTTAGACACCTTATGTTTTCACTTTAGCTAAACAGAAGTCCTAACCATGAGGCAAAGTCCATACAAAGAAAAGTGAATGTCAGCTCAGGGTGGAGGAGGATGGAGCAGGGTTCCCAAGCAGACCAGAATGGAGAATAGAGAGCATCCTTCCATTGCCTGGGGACTAGGGAAGAGAATGAAAAGTATGTGCACAGATGTTTCCCTTCATCTTGGGACCTTCAATAATCAGAGTTCTTTCAAGTAAAAATACAAGAAACTCTGACTTAGAATGCTTTAAGCAGTAAAGAAGTATATTACTTTGCACAACTGGAAACCCAAGAGCAGCATGGATGTCAGAGAAAGCCGACCCCAGTGCTCAGCAATACCTTCAATGCCCCTTATTCTCTGTTACTCTCCCTTGCTCTTTCTTAGATGCAAGGATGGTTTCTACGGAAGTGTTAATACTTGTAGATGTCTTGTGTATCTTTTTGGTTGTAATTAGATCACATGATCAGTGAATGATTATAACATGGAAAATGGGATATTTCCCTACACTAAAAAGATCTTGGGTTAGGGGTGAGATCAGCCCTAGTATGGACTTTGTGAAGGGGGTAGTTATTTATGAATGAAACTGGGATTCTAGCTAAGAAGGAGGCAAATCTAATGCCTGCTAAAAAGCCAGAGCTTGAATGGAAGTCGGAGTGTGCTTCTTGCTGGATCCTCCAGGTTAGTAAAAGCACTGTGGAAGATGTCAGGTTTGAGTGGGCCAGTGCTTGCCATCTCCATATTCAACTCAGTGCCCCACCTATTGAGCCTTGGTAGGGTCATGCCAATGACATACATAGTGCTCCCAATTATCTACAGCCTGGGAAGGACACTGATGCACCCAGAGGTCTGCTACATACACTGCAAGAAGCTGAGACACTGAGAACCAATAGGCCAGTAAAGTTCAGAGTAGCATCTCATGAAAAAAACTTTATTATCAGTGTGTGTGTGTGTGTGTGTGTGTGTGTGTGTGTGTGTGTGTGTATGTGATTATACATATCATAGCATGAGAACCAAGGTTATAGATTGTCAGGAGTCATTTATCTCCTTCCTCTGTATGAGTTCCAGGGATAAAAGTTGGGCTGTCAAGCTTGCTAAGGCAATTGCCTCTACCCATGGAGCCATCTCACCAAGCCGTGAAATCTCATTCACATATAAGAGGTTTTTTTCCTGTAGAGATACTCCCAAGTTCTGAGTTTCATGAGGCCATCCTGGAGTTGACCTTTGCCCACCTTCTCGGCCATTCCATTCTGTCATGAGGCTGCTAGTGTTCACACTTAAGTTCCTGATTCCAAGTGAATATGGAGAACATTCTCATGGTGGTTGGCTGTGCCTTCAGAGGTTCATCCTTTGTGCACAATCAAAGGCCTACAGACAACCCAAGTTTGACATCTTCTTCCATTCCACAGAAGCATGTAGGGAAGCTATGGCAAACACTCAGCAACAACAGGGGGTTTGTTTTGCTCTTAAATATCATTCTCAGTCATTTATTTAATCTTTAAAAAAATATTATTTATTACAATTTATTCACTTCGTATCTCAGCTAGAGCCCTCTCCCTCATTCCCTCTTAACCCTTCCCTACCTCCCTCTTCTCTTCCCATGCCCCTCCCCCAGTCCACCAATAGAGGAGGTCCTCCTCCCCTTCCATCTGACTCTAGCCTATCAGGTCTCATTAGTACTGGCCACATTGTCTTTCTCTGTGGCCTGGTAAGGCTGCCTCTAACTTAGGGGGAGCTAGCTGATCAAAGAGCCAGACACTGAGTTCATGTCAGAGACAGCTTCTATTTCCCTTCCTAGGGAACCAACTTGGACACTGAACTGCCATGGGCTACATCTGTGCAGGGGTTCTAGGTTATCTCCATGCATGCTCCTTAGTTGGAGTATCAGTCTCAGAAAAGACCCCTTTATCCAGATATTTTGGTTCTGTTACTCTCCTTGTGGAGCTCCAGTCCCCTCCTGGTCTTTCTATCTCTTTCTTAGTCATTTCTCTAAATTTTATTTTATTCTCTACTTACATCATCAAATTTTAAGAGCTGAGCCATCCAAGGCCTCAACATTGTCCTGTGCTGTGTCATTGCCTAAACACAGCCAAGACCCAAGTCTCCGTATCCAGTCTGGAACCACGAATCAGTGTGGCTCTGAAATAACCCCCAAGTGGCATGAGTTGCCCCATGGACAGATGAATATCCTCATGGCCTTTCCTGAGCTGTTGTGTGACTCCCTGCCTGCTTCCTTACCCTTGCTCCTCAAAAGCCCTATTTGTGGAATTGCCTTTTCCTTCGTTATTTGTGTCTTGCCCCATGTTCCTGAGAGGTTTTCAGAATTCATCAGGTCAGGTGCCTCTCTCATTCACTCTGTGACTCAAAATGCTTACCTCTGCCCATCATAGCTCCCTACTTGCCAGGCCCATCCAACAGTACTCTCCTGAATATTCTTCCTCTTTGTTGACTCACACTTGTTAAAGGCCAGAGCCTGGCCTTTAACAGCTGAGTCCTCTCCCTAGCCTGACTGACATACTTCTTATAACATAATGACCAATCATCGTAGAATTGTCTGGAGCCCTTATGGTAATATGGGTCAGAATTTCTAAGTCTGTTCCTCAAGTCTGATGCTATATTAAAACTAACAAAAAATACAATCCCAAGCTCATTCCTGAACATTGAATTAAAGACTGGGAAGCAACATACATACATACATACATACATACTTCACACATACCCTACATACATACATACACACATATGTAATATATGTGTATATATGCCTATATACATGTATATTAAAATATATATACTAATGTGTACTGTGGATGATTCTGCTGAACTATGAACACTGGTTTGATGCCTTTCAAGTTTTCCTGTAGTTACCTGATTCCAGATGTCTGAGTGGACATGGTGAAATAACTCTTTCAGTGGTGGTTAGATTAGAAATGAAAGCCAACACGGTGCTCTTGGGGGTTGGGACACAGATTGCCTTGCAAACCATACAGGAGGTCCAGGCAGTGTGACTATTTTGTGGCATCAGCAATAAGATGCTGTGAACAGTTTTGTTTGTTTATTTGAACGGTAGGTATTAGAGACTTGAGTTAATGATAGCACCTAGCATCATGCAGTAAGTAGAATAATTAAGAAAGCATTAACCTAATTATTATCACCATCAACAAATACCCACGGAGTGTCTGTCTTGTTTAGGACATAGGAGTTTGCCATTAGAGAATCCAAAATAAACACCTTTCACCTGGTATCACTTACAAGCCAGCTGAAAACAAAACAAAACAAAAAAAACATGGCTATAGATGTGCTGACACAGTATTTTCCAAGGAAGATTTTCCAAGAATTTTTCAGGAATATTTTTCTCTGAACTAGTTCACCAACGTTATTAAGGGGCTATGATATACCAGACACTGTGCTAATCCAAGGGAGAGTGTGGGAAGGATAGAGACAAATAGAGACGGCCCCACTGCAGAAGAAGAAACACATCTACCAAACAGTAGGATGAGGACTAACTAGAGAATATACTGATTCCTATGGGAGTATAGAGAAGAGAACTCTTCTCCCAAGAGTCCAGGGAAACTAGTCTCATGATCTAGGGATTATACAAGACATGGAATGCTGTCTTTAGTATAATTCAACTTCCCACCCACAGACCACTTTACCAACACTGTGGAACAGAAAGAAAATGCAACCCACAGCCCTTACCTTTTAAAACTTACTTTAGAACCTAATTAATTAGGGAGAAATGTTATGAGGCTTTGAACAACTAAGATAAACAGTAATAAAAATGATAAGATAAAAACTGTGATAGCTGGGAGTGATGCTATATGCCACAAGTGAGAGTGTCGAGAAAATCACAAGTTCAAAACCAACCTGGTCTTCATAGTGTGTTTGAGACCAATTTTGGGGATATACAGTGAGACCCTGTGTCAACAAAGCAAACAAAACAATAATGGAATGTCAGGAGATGACAATATGAGATCAGACTCCTGAAGAATGGGGGAATGGGGTCCATGAAGCCCTTCCTATTTGAGATCCATCACCTTTCCCATCCCAAGGATTATAGAAGTCATATTTCTGCAACATGAACCTCCTTGACTGGTCAAATGGACCAAGAATGACACATCAACAAACTGAGTCAATCAGGCTCTTACCTGAGAATTTAAAATTGAACAACTTTGGTTTGGATGGCTTCCTTTGTAAAGAAGATGAAAGCATCAGTAACAGTCATTTTCTACAGTGACCAGGTAAAGAATTTCAGTTGCGGTGAGGAAAAAGAATAAGCCAAGTCAGTAGAAGGAAACAGAGACAAGCAGAGAAGACAAGGCATTCTTACTTCCCAGTGGACTCTGCAGTTCAGTTTTCTCCCTCCTTGAGGTCAGGAGACATTTATCTATATCTGTAATAGTTTATTTGGTATATCACAGGCCTTTATCACTTAAACTTTTAGGGATTCTGGGCCCAAATTTGGAGTACTTTCCTAAATAAGTCCCTCCTCTCTGGCCATACATATATTACCAGTACCTCCCACCAGAGAGCTTTGTTCCTTTCCAGTGTTCCTCTCCTCTTTGAGTTTCCAAAGCATAGAGTGCTTCAAATAGTTCATCTTATATAAAATTCTGTAAGATAGGCATTCTCACTGGCATTTCATAGATAAATCTAACTTGCAAAGGAACTGAGTATTTTATCCAACACCACATCTCTATTAAGAGCTGCAATCTGAACTGCTGAGGTAGTGTGCCCTGAGCACTTTCTCCTAACCACTAAGCTACCCTCTGTCTCATTCTTTCTGGCCTAGCACAAAAAGCGTTATACAGGAAGACCTGCCTACTGGGAAGATGGGGATGGGAGGATCACTGAAACTTGTTGGCCATCTTGCTTTGCCTCATTGATGAATTCCAGGTGCAGTAAGAGACTCTGTCTCTAAGTGTCTTAGGCTTTCTGTGGCTGCAAGGTAACACCATGACCAAAAGACAAGTTAGGGAGGAAAGGGTTTACTCAGCTTGTAAGCATTAACAATGCTTCCACATTGCTGTTCATCACCAAACGCCAGAACTCAAAGAGGGCAGGATCCTGGAGGCAGGAGCTCCTACAAAAGCAACAGAGGGTGCTGTTTACTGGCTTGTTTTGCATGGCTTTGCTACAGAAGCCAGGACTGCAGCTCAGGAATGTCACCTCCCGCTATGGTCTGGGCCCTCCCCTCTCACTAATTGAGAAAATATCTTAGAGATGGATCTCATGGAGGCATTTTCTCAAGTGAGGCTCCTTCTTATCTGATGACCCTAGCTTGTGTCAAGTTGACACCCCAAACAAGACAGTACAATGAGGTTAAACATTTTCCCATCCATCCAGTGCTCTAAAATCATAAGGCCCAAGTTTCAGAGTAGATGGTGGTATTTCCAGTCTCATTTCTCTTTCTAGAATCACTGGGACATAGCTTAAAGGTTAAAAAAAAATCTTTCCATTCTACCAGATTACAGATATGTCCTGGTCCTGGCCATTGTAATGAAGAAAAATATGTGACATGTCTTCATACAGCTTGCCACTGACTTCCCTAGGCATATTTGTTGGCTCTTTCTTTTTATTCTACATAGATAAGGAGGCAATGAGCTGTGAGTGATAAGGGCACAAACTATAAGGATCCCAAATCCCCAAGTCATCACATGGTGAAATGCTATGCAGGAGTCACCAGCCCTCCAAGACAGAATGGAAAATGAACATTGTGTTCAGCCATTGTACTTTGTTAGAGAAGCTGCCAATTTCCCTGCATTGATCTACTAGTTAGTTGTGTTCCAAAACTTGGGTAAGCAGTGATCAGAGCCAACAAACAGGTATTCAGTATAAGTACAAAGAGCATTTCTATAGCAATTTTTGTTTTTGACCATGTTTGTAGTGATGTGGTTTATTTTATTAATGATAGTACTCTTGAGAGATCCTCAGCCCCATGCCTCTGTGGCTCCTAGGAGAATATTCCCTAGGTCTTTTCCGCCTTTGAAGATGATTTCTGTGTTTTCAGAGATCATTCCTTGAGCTATAGGAACATCTTCCTCATGTAAGAATGGAGACTTCAGTCAATGCACTAGGGGTTTAAGGAGGTACATTCCAGGAGGGGATGTTTAGAGGGCCATCTTCAATTTACACAGAAACTACATTTTGCATTGACAACACCAACAAAACAAAAACAATCTTCATTTCCACCAGTTCAAATGGAAAATCATTGTTGTGAATTTGACAAACTCAAGTTCAGGAGAGCAAAGGAAATGTTGCCAAAGTTATTTCATTAAGAACAAACCCTTATTTTTAAAAAATAGGTCCACTGATGGGATTATAGAATAAGACATAGGTTTACTCTATACTTTCTTCATGTTATAAAATCCAGACTGGAGGCTGATAAATTCCTTTGGAAAAATCACCAAGACTTTACAGGAAAAGTTCTAAATTTAATGTTAAGCTTATCATGGGTCAGAGGCCAAGGCTTAGTTCAAATTGAATCTATGGACTTGAAAAAATGAGTTTGCACACTTCTGAACGACCACAGCAATTTCCATAGGCCATAGGAAATCCTCTTTATATGAATTAATTTGGTGAATTTCCACTGCAAAAGACTTTTTCCATGACCACAAGGACAGAGCAGGACAGACACAGGGGCTCCAAAAGCCATGCTTTTGTTATATGTCTACAAGTTAAATTAAACGACCAAGGTTACTCACTCTGTCTTCAACCACATTGCCAGAGCACTGCTACATGAAAGCTGAGGGCACAAGCGTGGCTGTTATCTACTCAGATGATGTCCTGAGTGTCTTGATGCACTACAGGGACAAGATGGCTGACTACCAGGTGTTGGAGAAATATATTTCTAATATGCTGCTATAGCTGCTTCTAGTATCAACTCCATTTTAATGCCCTGCAACATGGAACTGAGAGTCTGACACATAGGAGGTGCTCAAAACGATGCTGAATGAGAATGTAAAGTCTGAAGTCTCCTTTGAGAACAGTAATAGCAACATCATATGTTTTGAAAAGAAGTCATTTTCTCACCTTTTCAAGCTAAAAGAATTGTCTTTATAATTTCTCTGGCCAGCCAGCATTTGCTGGGTACCAGTACGCAACAGTTGTAGTGTCCTGTCCCCCAAAGAGACACTCATGCTCTGACTGTCATCTTCCTCTTCTATCAGCAACATATGCTGCCCCCTCCCTGCTCTGTTGACTCGGCTAGATGGATAATTACTCAGCTAAGCACCAATGCCTTTGAAACCGCCTCCTCCTTTTCACCCTCCATTATTCCAGGAGGAAAGGGAGGGAGGCAGCTGGTTGGTTTGAATGTCAAGGCCATAACAACCCTGATTTACTTGAGTACATGAAATGAAACAAAGTGTTAACCAACATCTCCTTTGAAATGGCGTTGGGTCAGATTAGCTCAGGGGAGGGCATCCTTAGAGGGAAAAGAGCCATTAATCACTGTCTTCAACAATCCAAGTTGAATATCTTATTGTTTAATTATTTTTAATCTTTTGGAAATACAGAACTGCCCCCGGGTATTTTCTTTGTCCCTCCTACAGCGCAGCCTGCTCTGGGAGCTGAAGTCCTCCTGTGTATTCCTTGAACTGAATCCAAATTCATTACAGATACACTGTAAAGTAGACATAGATGATGTGGCTGGTGGGGAAGGAAGGAGGGGTAGGGGAGGGAAGGAAAACTACCACAATAGTAAGTAGCCAGGGCCAGTTTGAAAAGTTGAAAGGTGATCTTTGACCTTCTCATGACTCATAAAGCACTTTATGACTCCTACCCCATTAGCCAAGAATTTTCAAGCTCAACAAAAGGGCTTTTTTTTAGCTGAAATACCACTTTAACTCAGCCTTACAAGGACTGCTTATTTGGTTTATGTGTTGACCAAGTAAAGTCTTCATTTCTGACTACCTAATAGTTGACCAGCTCGGTTCATATCTGTCTGTTTGCTAAGCTATGCACTTTGCTCAGGCATAGAATCAAGTGGGTGCTGAAAAGACCAGATGATTTACTTAAACACGTGTTTAAGTAAAGACATGTTTAAGATAAGATAAGATAGCCTTTGTGTTTGTGTGTGTGTGAGAGAGAGAGACAGAGAGAGAGGACACAGAGGCATAGATAAAGAGAGACAAAAGGGGGAGAAATACATGACAAGGAAACAGACACAGAGAAGTATGGGGTGGAGAGAGAAACTAAGATTTAGAATCCCAAGACATCCAGAATTACAAATTCCAACAAAGCAAACTATAAGAATCCCTCGAATGAGAGATCTGGGAGGCAAATTTCCTGTAGCTGTTTCCCAAGACTTCTTTTCTTTTACAAATGTATATATATATATATATATATATATATATATATATATAATTTTCTGTGAGTATACAGTATGTCATGACCATATCCATCCTCCCTCTACTTCACCCTCCAGCTCCACCGAGACCCCACATCTCTCAACCTCATGTCTACCTTTTATGCTTTTGATTTGTTTATTACTTAGTTTCAGCCCACTGAGTCCAACTAGGGATACCCATGTGCTAATGGGTGCAGAACCATCGCAGGGTCGTGGGGAACCTATTTTGCCTAGAGCTCTCTAATGTGCTTTCAGCACCAGTTTCTAACCCTGTCCTGAGATCAACAGAGAGTGGCCATTTCACTCACGGCTATTGACATATCAGTTGCCTTCTGGGGAAGGACACTGTGGAAGCGGCAAAGGCACTTATAGGAGGCTCAGAAGCACTATGACCAAGTTGCCTGGGCACTGAACATATGTAGGACCACAGACACTGGGGTGTTTTTTGTTTTTTTCTTTCTTTCTCTATTTTATGCCTCTTCCTATGTCTTTCGAATTCTTCCTGAGCCACAAAAGATGACTGGTTCCTTTGGCTTATTGAAAGAACCATAAAGCCAATTAAGAACTTATACCCAGTCTGTTTTTCATAGGCTTTGGCAAATGCTAGGTGAAAGATTAAAGGTAGTTACAAATTCTTCAGCATTCCCTTCAGCGAGACATGAGCTCTTAGTCTCTTACTCTGGACACACACTGTCTGCTTGCCTAATGGAATTCATTGAAAGTAACACTATGGCAGTTTTTGGGGTAATTAATGATGTGATAGTTACTTGGGATATGTTGGTTAGATTCCGGGTGTGGGAGTTTGAAATTGGTGATATACAGAAAGCTCTTAGAACTGTGAGAAATACATAATGGTACATAGGAATCTACTGTGCTCCTGGAAGCAGGCCACACTTGGAAAACATGGATATCTGTATATGGCTCCTGTTCAAAGAATTTCTAAATCTACTGAAAATGATGGGGGGGGGGCAGGTGTGGGTTATCCCAGAAGTCAGAGGTTAAGGATGGGGGGATAATAAGGCTGGAGCTACATAGTAAGGTTCTATTTCAAAAAGCAAAACAGCATATGTATATATGAAATATCAAGATTAAACAAAACATCCGCAAGAGCTGCCTCAGTAGTTCTCAAGAGAGTGCCAGGGATCGAGCTGCATGACCCCTGCTTCAGAGGTTGTGACTCAGCAGGCTCGTGGTGGGCTTGCAGGCCTACCAACATACCCAGGCTACTCTCAAGAACAGGACAGAAAACATCAGCTGTAGGGAAGCTGAATTTGGGCGTGTCTATGAGGCTACAGGGACTCACTCAGACAGTACCCGCTCTTGTGCAAGGTTCTTAAGGAAGAGTAGGAGTCTTTGCTCCCAAAGTCAGGCTTGAGTAACCTTGCATGTTGTAGTTAGTATTGTGCAACACACGCTAAAGGACTTTACGAACTCAAAACATCTTTCTCTCCTTGAGGCTTCCTACAGGGTTCCATCTTTGACTAGGCTTTGAAGGTCTCGGCAAGATTGGAACCATTATTTGAAAAGGGTAACACAGCCACTAATGCATTAGAACAGATTTTCTAAGGTTTTATTCTTCAAATTCATATATTTGATTAGCATCTTAGAGGTGCTCAAAACTACTTTTTATCTAATTAAATAATCTGTGGCCACAGAAAGCACGTGGACACTTAGAAGATCCTGGTGAATGACATAGGAACTCTGCTCCGAAAGCATCCATTGTTTTGTGAGTACAGAATGGTCGCATGCTCCTGAGAAAACAAATTCTATGTTTTCAAAGGCCTCTCAGCACTGGGGGTGAAGCGCACACAGCAGCATCAGGCACGAGACACTCCAGGAGGTCACAATGCAATTAATCAAAATGAACAACAAACCCAGAGAAAGTTACAGGGCGTTTGCAATCGAATGTGACGTGATACAGCAGCTACTTAGAGTGACGCAGGATTGCGGTGGGTCAGCATGGTCAGCCCTGGAGAGTTCACAAGAGCCTCATCATTGTCACCCATGATTTCACCATGTGGCACCACCATCCATGTTCTAATGTAGAAGAAACTTCTACTACTTCTACTATCATGGACTTCTCAGGTTTCAGAACTATGAGCTAAATAAATATTTGAGTATAAATTCCTTAGGTTTAGCTAATATCTGAGAGCACCGCAAATGAACTAAGACAACTGTCTTGGGAAGACAACTATCTTAGGGTTATGAGGAAAGATGATTGTACTTACACCTTTCTGATTACAGTACCCCACATTTTGGGGACTATCAGGATCAGAAGAGATTTGTTTATTTATTTGACTATTGTCTCCAGCTTTGTCTTACCTGTTTCTGTAAAGAGGTTTGATGCTCATAGCACCATTAACCTCATACAGCTAATAAACTTTCTATCATGTGGATCTAGTGATACCACATCCTCTTTTAAATACATAAAATATATAGCGTCACAGCCTGGCATGTGAAAAATTCCTCAGCCATGCACACTGTGCCCTTCTAGGCTTCCCTCTTAACTAGAGCTCCTTACTACACCCAGATACCAGCCACTCAACTTTTTCTCCTGAACTTCTTTGGTCCACAATACCTACCCTTTCCACTAAAATCAGACTTCAAAGATTATCTCAAGCCACAGCCCCTAATTGTATGTTTGCATTCAGCATCCAAGAAAGAATTCATTTGTTATACCTTTCTTTGTGAGTCCTGGCTGCACTCACGAAACCTTGGTATTCTAGCTCTTCTTGTTCCTGCCCACCAAGATGGAGTCACCTTTCTTTGTTCTCTTTGCCCCATCACTCTCTCCTGGCTCCCAGAGATATCTAACTAATGGGAGATACCAGCAAGAAATCAGCAAGCAGGAGGAAGCCGAGATCATATTTCCTAGCTTCTTTCCTGTGTGGTCGCTTTGAGGTAGGGGTGCGGCACCTGGGCCTATCTACCAAAACCCACAATTCTTCCCTTTGAGGCAACCCTATACCTAAACCACCCTCTTTTTTCTTTTTCTTTTTTCTTTTTTTTTTTTTTTTATTTCTTGAAGCTATTCGTATAACAGCAGTTCTTACATACAACTAGCCGTGCTGTCTCACACTGCACTTTTTTTTTTTTTTTTTTTTTTTACTGAAATGCTGGACATACTTTTAGGAATAACCTATAATTTGTTTTTCGAATTACCAAATTGGAGTGGATCATCTCTACCCTGGAAGATCCTGAAGGCACCTAGTTTGAGAGTTTAGGTAAAGAACTTTATGTGGCATTTATGATCAGACATTTGGTTGTCTTTCTTTCAGGACACTACTTGAACTGTTTCTTTGAACTGTGAGTTAGACCAAGGCTGGTAATCATACCAGAGACCATTCCCCATGTCACTATGAGTCAGGTGTAAAGTTGGATGCCATGCCCATTAATGAGGTTTACAGGGACAAATCAATTTGGGCCAAGAAAGTACTAACGTTAAGGCTATAGTAGCTTGCTGTCCTTATTCTCATTAGCAGAGAATGAAACATTTAAATAGAAATTGGAGGCAAATGTAGAAAATCCAATCCTGATTGTCCAATTCAATCAATGATGTGTGTTTGGATTGTCTATGGCAAGTAAAATTACGAAGTAGATCCCCAACAAATACTTGTAAAATGGAATTCAAATGGATGATTGTTCAAGCCACAAGCTCTTTGGAACATTGACCTGAAACTGGAATTGAATTCCCATTTGAATCAGCCAGAAGTTCTAGCCCAGAGCTGACATCATGATCTACACAGTAGTTCTCAACCTGTGGGTTGTGACCCCTTTGCCAAACCTCTATTTCTAAAAATATTCACATTACAATTCTTAACAGTAGCAAAATTACAGTGATAAAGTAGCAGCAGGAGGAACTGTATTAAAGGGTCTCAGACTTAGGGACACTGAGAACCACTGAATCTGTAGATTCCCTTGAGTGTTTTGAATAGACAAAGCCACCGCCCCTGAGTCCCCCTGCTTCAAAGTGAGGGGAGCAGCACACTTTTAGGCATTTGCCAAATGATAATACCAGCTATACAGAAACTTCCGGTGGGTGGAAAATGGCACAACTGAGCCAGGACTGTTGGACACTTAAAGGTTACTATCTGCACAGAATCCCTCCGGTCCCCATCCCTGGCAAACACCCAGGTTTGCATAGACAGTTCTTTCTGAGCCCCTAGGCAGGGTCTGGGTGGGGGACAGCTGCCGCAGATTTTCAGAGCAGTTCTTGCGGATGAAAGCGAAGCCCCTGACTTGTGTGCCCAGGGGCTGTGAGCAGAACTCCTGGACTGAAAGAGAGGCTCTGTTCAAAGAACACTAGGCCTCTCTGTGCTGGAAGGGCCGGTGGGATTTTTTTCAGTTTGCACCTGGTGTTGGGCAGTGGGAGTTTATGAAAATCCACAGAGAGGAATGTTTCCGAGTTGAATGACAGAAGGGGAAAACGTTGAATGGCAGATCTTTGGAGCCGTGAAAAGCACAGACTCGGCATGTGGAATGGAGACTTGGGTCTTTCCTGAGGCGAGCCTTTCACAGTGGGTGTGGAGGCCTGGACTCCGTTCTGCAGGAACAGCCGCACTGGAGCTTTGCTGACACCTCGCCCTGGAGCTTTTGAAAGGGGACCGAAAGCTGCCCAGTGGGAACTAGGAAGGCCATCCTCTCCTTCCAAAGTCGGGCCCTTCTTCCAGCCCACGCCATATTCAAAGTTTTTATTCACTGACAGCTCTTTCCCAACCTGACAATCTCTGGCACGTTCTAAACCCACTTTTTAGGGTCTTGTAAAGCCTGCATTCACCTTCTGTCATCTCGAAATTTATCTTTTCATGGTATAAAGTCGCAAAATTCATTACAAGTTACACATATCGAAGGGCACTAAAGAGAATAAGGTAGAATTCTAAAGTCAGCCTCGATTTTACTCCAAAATGACCCCCCTCAGAGACTGAAGGGCATTCTTTCAGATCTTCATTTCCCATGTATGTATCAAATTTCAAGGCAAGCATCTCAACACCATGATAAGCAAATACTGAAACCATGATCTCCAGGGAGTTGTTCATATTTATCAGTATTCATCATATTTCTCACTTCTGTGACAAAAGCAACTCAAGGAAAGGAGAGTTTATCTAGGCACAGTCCACCATGGTGGAGAGGTCCTGTTGGCAAGAATAGAGGGTGTCCACAGCCCAAAAAGCAGAGAGGGGTGGAGGTGTGCCTAGATGGCTTTCTCCCATTTACTCGCTCCAGGATCCCAGACTGGGGTCTGCTGCTGCCCACATTAGGGGAGGTCGTGCCTAAAAACCTCAACAGAGAGATGCCCAGAGATTTGCTTCCTGGGAGATTTTAGGTCCTGTCAAGTTGATAACCCCAGAGTTAGACATCATGTTGTCCAAAGAAATAGACTTCTTTTCTGAGACTTGAAGTGGCCTCACGAATGGCACACTGACAGGCTGGGCTTCCTGTTGTCTGTATCCTTGTTTTATCCAGACAGCCTTGAACTAGTGATCTTTCTGCGCTGAACTCCTCTTTGACGGCCTACCTCATCGCAGACCACACTTCAGGACGCCTGCAGATGGCTCGTTCTAAGTATTATACGCAGAGCTGACGTAAGGGAGCTCTGGAGGGGGAAGTCGGCGTTAAGATACACAGAGTGATTGGAATTAGGAGTTTTATTCTAGAGCGGAGTCCCATACTAATGATACAAAAGAAAGAGAAGGATGGTGCTGTGAGCCAGGTGATGTGGAAAAGCTTCATTCCGATTCATTGAAAAATGCCCTGCAGTATTTTATAGTCAGGCTCATTCGGGTCCTGGACCTCGCCAGGTCTCATTGGGTGAGGATTCTGTCTCCCAGGGTTCTGCTTCACTCGCCAGTGTGCTGGGGCAGGCTGGAGTTCCCGATAACCTGTGAGGTGGATGAATGCAAGGACGCTGGAAAGGCACACTGGACAGCTTATTGGCTTAGTAAGGAATTAAGGGTTTTGTACACAGAGAGAAAATGATAATGAAATAACTTGAGCTGTTAAACCACCAGGTCCATTTATGTGCTTGATTTCATATGATTCTACGTTGACTTCAAGAATTTAGAATCTTTACTACCTCCAGTCTACACGTGTGTAAGCAGAGGCTCAAAAAGGTGAAATCACTTATCAGAACTCATCCAAAAGTTGCCTTGAGGCAGCCGTTCTTCATCTGTGGGTTGCGATCCCTTTGGGGGCTGAACAACCCTTTCACAGGGGTCACATATCAGATATCCTGCATATCTGATACTACACAGAAATTCATAACAGTAGCAAAATTACAGTTCTGAAGTAGCAACAAAAATAATTTTATGGTTGGGGGTCATGACCACATGAGGAGCTGTATAAAGGTGATAACATTAGGAAGGTTGCGAACCACCAGTTTAGGGGGCCTTGCCCTAAAACAAGGCTATTCTACATGGCAGCAGCTGTAAGCACTGAACATCACTGCTTCTCCTGGTGCTTCTGGGGCATTTCCTACCAGTCCAGTCCTCTGGTACCTGGAAAAGGATCTTAACCCTGGTTGCACGTAGTATATGCTAAGGTGCCTTGAAAACAAAGCAGTGCCCATCTCACCCTACAGAGATCCCAGCTGAGCTGAGGTTGAGGCCAGGACTGATTGGCTTCCTAGTCCTTAAATTCTTCCATTCTGCTTTGTGTGACCTTGCAACATTTCACCAAACAAGCTCATTTTAGCACAGAGCTCCTGGAGGAAGGACTCTGCTCCTTTCCCCTGCACTTGGAGACGTTTTCTTATTAGGTTGGCCTAGATCTCAGCATAGTAAGCCTTGTAAAAAAAATTGTGATCAGTCTGTGCAGCTATATCTTCCTAACCAGTTAATTTGTAGAGTCCTTAAGGGCAGAAACCTGTCCTCTGCAGCGCCTCTCTTCTTTTGGATACCCTGCATAGTGTTCCATGTGCAGCTATTAAAAAAAAAAAAAAAAAAAAAGTGGGCTGAGTTAGGAGCCAAACTCCTCCAGGATTTTGAACCTAGCAGGGAAGTGTACAAAGAAGAAAAATAAGAGGAAAGTAAGTCAGACCCTGGCCGTCTTGGTGTAATCACAGTTTAACACACCTGTGTATTAAGAGCCATTTTATGAAGACTTTTCCATAAAGTTCAGTTTGCTACAGGTGCCAGACGGTAGGTCCCTACTCACATATTACTTAGGCTCAGTGAGAAAGACAGAACCATCCCATAAATAAATTCTAGAGGAAAGAGAAGAAAGTCATATGGAAAAGACATGCTGGGAAAAGGTTGCTTTTAGGGACTTTGGGGAAGTCCCTCCTTAGGCAAGAGACCTTTGACCCTGACACTGATGGCTCAGACATGGGAATTGTAGAGAATACTTTCTGAAGGAGCCTTAGATGTAGGCATTCAGTTGGTCTGTGTGAGGCATTTACATCTCCATGTTTACTGCAGCACTATTCATGATAGACATAATATGGAAACAGCCACTATGCCTATCAACAGACAAACAGATAAAGAAAACGTGGACACATTGGACTTTTATTGAGCTGCAAGATTGAGATTATGTCACTTGAAAAGTTACTAGAACTGGGGGTGGGGGGGCGTTCTATTAAGCAACATAAGCCAAAATTCAGGAAAGTCAAAGACACACTTTTTCTTGTATATAGAATCTAGGTTTAATGCGTACATATACGTAAATGTGCATGATGAAAGTAGAAAAATTATGTGGCATCAAAGGATAATAAAAACTAATTGAGGAAAAGGAGGCCATAACAGGGAGGAAGGCAGGACAGGACTGAATAGTGGTCATGAATATGAACTTAATGTTATGATAAATATACATTAGATATCATACACAACTCATTCTTTTGAATGCTAATAAAAGATATAGCTTTAAGAAAAGATGTATCTTGAAAGAAAAAGAAAATGAAACAAGACTGGCCCATGCGGTAAAAGAACAGACAGGAGGTCAGTGGGGTCCAGGGCACTGAACACGGAGGCCAGCAGCAGAGGGCATACCTGACCCTGAAGGCTTGAGAAGTCACAGTACAGAGGAGGGCTTTCACTGGAAGCATGGGATGTCGGAAACTCCATATAACCTAACTCAAGCTCCATTCAGCTGATGCAAATGCAACTATCTGTGCCCTGCTCTGGCCACAGCCAACGTTTAGAGAGAGCCCGGAGGGAGGCTCCAACAGTGAGCTCTTGAGTTGGAAAATTCAGTGTTTGGGGTTCGTGCTTTCTAACCTGTCTCTTGATGGAGTGTCCAAAAGTCAAAGTGGCAGGTGATCATCTGCTGCTGTTGTTCCCGAGTGCACTGTAAGAGGATTAAAACATATCCCTGATGGTATGTTTCTTGTTGATTTTTATTCAACTACTTATTGGCTATTTGTATTTCCATTTTCAAAATACCATGAATCAGGATTCTGAATTCTCTTTCACTGGGCCCTCTGTTCAAGGTATCATAAGGTCTCTTAGGCTATAGTGTCATCTGGAGGATTGGCTAAGGAAGAGTGTGCTTTCAAGGTTATTTGATTTACTGGCAAAATCATCTTCTTTCCCTTGCTCTTTGTCGGATCTCAGTTGCAGGCCACCCTCAGTTCCCAGAGATTTTCCTCATTATCTTACCATGCAGGCTAGTGGGCTCTCAATATGAAGTCTTTGCCACAATATATAACAGTAGTGGTTATGATATCTTACTGTACTCTACTGGGTTAGAGAAAATCATAGGTCCCATCATTCTCAAGGGAAGAGGGTTACTTGAGGCTATAAACTTCAGGTTTTAGAAATCCCAATGTCATCCTCCTCGTATCATCAGTCACACTTGATTTTATTTTTAAAAAGGAACGATACTGGTATTAGGAAACCATAGCCCACTAATACACATAAAGATAAAGAGATGCCGCAAGCACTTTTCTCTTTCATAAACTTAAGCTTTGTTCTTCATAGTCATCGTTGGAAGAGAGTTTAAAGTAGTTTTCTTAAGCCCAGAGCCAGAAGGTTTTAGCACAGAATTCTACCAGACTTTCAAAGAAGACTTAATGCCAATATTCCTCAAAGTATTTTCATAAAATAGAAACAGAAGGAACATTACCCAATTTGTTTTATGAGGCCACAATTACTCTGATACCCAAACCACATAAAGACTCAACAAAGAAAGAGAATTGCAGACCAATTTTCCTTATGAACATAGATGCAAAATTATTTAATAAAATACTTGCAAACCAAATCCAAGAACAAGTAAATGTAATGCGTCATATAAAGAAACTGAAAAGAGAAACCTACATGCTCATTTCATTAAATACAGAAAAGGCTTTTGATGAAATCCAACACTCCTTCATGATAAAAGTCCTGAAGAGATTAGGGCTACAAGGAACACACCTAAATATAATAATGGTAATTTACAGAAAACCTATAGCAAACATCAAATTAAATGGAGAGAAACTCAAAGCACTTCCACTAAAATCAGGAACAAGACAAGGTTGTCCACTCTCTCCATGTTTATGTAGTATAGTACTTAAAGTTCTAGCTAGAGCAATAAGATAACTGAAGGAGATCAAGGGGATGAAGATTGGGAAGAAAGAAGACAAGAGTATTGTTATTTGCAGATAATATGATTGTATGCATAAGTGAGCCTAAAAATTCCACCAGGTAACTTCTATAGCTAATGAACACTTTCAGCAAAGTGGTTACATACAAGATTAACTTTAAAAAAAAGTCAGTAACCCTCCTATATACAGACAGACTAAGAAAGAAATCAGAGAAGTACTACCTTTTACAGTAGCCTTAAATAATATCAAATATCTTTGGGTAATTCTAACCAAGTAAATGAAAGACTTGTATGATCAAAAGACTTTAAATCTTTGAAGAAAGAAATGGAAGAAGATATCAGAGGTTGGAAAGATCTTCCATGCTTGTGGATCTGTAGGATTAATAAAGTAAAAGTGGCCCATCCTACTGAAGACAATCTATAGGTTCAGTGCAATTCCCATCAACATTACAATACAATTCTTTACAGATCTTGGAAGGATAAGTTTAAACTTCATACGAAAAAACAGAAAACTCAGGATAGCTAAAACAATCTTGGACAATAAAAGAGCTTCTGGAGTAGCACCATCCCTGATCTCAACCCATACTACAGAGCTATAGTAATAAAAACCACATAGTACTGGCATAAAATCAAAGAGGCTGATCAGCTGGATCAAATAGAAGAGCCAGAGATAAATCTACAAACCTATGGACATCTGAATTTTGATAAAAACTCCAGAGATATACAATGGAAAAAAAGACAGCATCTTCAACAAACGGTTCAGGTCTAACTGAATCCTTGCTTGTAGAGTAATATAGATAGATCCATATTTATCACACTGCACAAAACTCAAGTCCAAATGGATCAAAGACCTCAACATAAACCAGATTCACTGAACCTGATAGAAGAAAAAGTGGAGACTGGCCAGTCTTGAAAATATTGGCACAAAAGACAATTTTCTAAATAGAATAGATAATGCTGGCACTAAGAGCAACAATTAATAAGTGGGACCTCATGAAATTGGAAAGATTCTATATGGCAAAAACCACCATCATTCAAAGAAGCAGCCTACAGAATAGGAAACAACTATTATCAACTCTATGTTAATAGAAGACTAATATCCAAAATATATAAAGAACTCAAACTAGTTATCAAAAATGAAACAATTTAATTAAAACAGGGAACAGATATAAACAAGTAATTCAGAAGAACCTCAAATGAGAAATGCTTAAAGAAATGCTCAACATTCTTAGTCATCAGAGAAATGCAAATCAAAATGAATCTGAGATTCTTGTCGGAATGGCTAAGATGACAGCTCATGCTGGTGAGGGTGTGGAGTAAGGGGAACATTCCTCCACTTCCGGTAGTGTGCAAGCTTGTAAAATCACTTTGGAAATTAATAAGGCAGTTTCTCAGAGAATTGAGAATTATCTACCTCAAGATAGATATGCCAGCTATACCACTCTTGGGCAAATACCCAAAAAGTGTTCCATCTTACCACAAGCACACTTGCTCAACCATGTTCCTTTCAGCTTTATTCATAATAGCCAGAAATTGTTGGAAACAACCTGGATGTCCCTCAACCAAAGAATCGATAAACAAAATTTGGTACATTTACACAATGGAGTATCACTCATTTCTTTAAAAAAAAAATGACATCATGATATTTATGACCAAATAGATGGTACTAGAAAAAACATTCTGAGTGAGTTAAAATGGACACAGAAAGACAAATATGGTATATATTCACTTATAAGGGGATTTTGGCCTTTAAATAAATGATAAGCAAATTATAATCCATAGACCAAGAAAGGCTGGGTAAAAAAAGAGGGGTCTGGTGGGAACGCAGGAATCTTCCTAGGACAGGAAAATAGAATGGATTTTTACAGGTGGACTGGGGATAAATGGACGTGGAAGTGAGGGGGTCATGGCAGGGACACCAACATGGACACCAACCCAGCCACTAAAACCTCTAATCTGTTCTGCCTACAAAATATGGTAGGGCTATGGTGGCACAGAACTTGTGGGCAACCAACCAATGCCTGGTTTGACCTAAGGCACACTCCACAAGAAGGAACGCACACCTGACACTGCTTGAGTAACCAAGACTAGTAACCAGTACTAGTAACTAGTAACTAGTAACTAGTAACCAGAGACTAGCTAGTGATAGCCCAAAGAGACCTAGGGCAAAACCAAACACTACCGGTCTAAAAAGAAATCAATAAACTGTATTCTTAATGATAGCCTGCTCTACCCATAAATCAGTGCCTTATGAGAGGCTTCCTTCAGCAGCAGATGGGAACAGATGCAGAGGCTCACAGTGAGATATTATATAGAAAGTCTAAATTGGATGTCTTCATCAAATTCCTCCCTTCATCACTCAGAGAAATCCACAGAAAACGAGGCAGAAAGATCGTAGGAGTCAGGGGTTATAGAGGACACCAAAAGATCAAGGCTCTCTGAGTCAGCTAAACAAGGTGCATCTGAACTTAGACAGACTGAAGCACGGGCCTATACTGGTTGGACAGCTATTGCCTTACTGTCATATAATTTATTTCTTGACAATTCATCTATCTTTTACCCACTGCAGCCAATTTCTTATTCTTAAGGTTGTGTGACATAAATAAGGATAATTGGTTCCAGTACTCTTAAAAACATCTTTTACCTATTTGCATTGAATATATATTATAGATATTAGCTTAGTATTTTTATGGGACTCCTGACTGTGAGTGAGTGGGACTCTGACCTTTGTCCCTGCTCTTGGGACTCTCTTTCTCCTATTGGGTAGCTCCCGTTGTCCACTTTGATAGGACAGCTTTTGCTTCATCTTACTATACTGTTGTGTTTGGTTGTTTTCTTTTGGAAACTTTTTTTTTTTCTAATGAGAGACATAAATGAGTGGATCTAGAGTGGAGGGGATATCAGAAAAACTTGAATGGGTGTAGGGAGGAAAAGCTATAATCAATATATATTCTATGAGAAAAGTCCATTTTTAAAAAATAAAAAGTAGTCTTTTTAATGTATAAAGAACTTGAAAGTTATTGATTTTTATGGCAGCCCAAGGCTATCTTATAATTCTTGAATGTAAGATCATTCTATCCCATGTTAGATATTCCAAATCAAACTATTGGAATTTTCAACCTGTCTGTCTAGGTTAAAATATTCTTAGGAATATGTGCCAAGTGAGTATCCTCTGCTCACACTCACAAGACGCTCTGGCATCTTTATAAACAATGTAAACATTATAAAAAGTTGCGGGGGTGGGGGTGTCGTGGGAGATAAAATAACATCAAAATAACCTGGGTATTTATTCAGCCTGTGGAGTCTGACAGGTTCAGCGTCCGCACCCTTTCAACAAATATTTGCCTTGAATTGTCACTCTTGTTAAGCTAGTATTTGGGTAGTTTCTGGTTGCCTCTGGGAGTTCAGCCCACCAAGACATTAGTTTTAAAGCACAATGGTGGTAGCGGAGAGAAATGGCAAGGAGTGGCCGCCGGATCCCTAGTACCCTGGGTTATACCCCCACTCCCCACCCCGCCTCCTCTGCATCTCCACCGACCTCTCTTGATATGTGCAGTTGCCGTTTCTCAGTGTTCTGTAAAGTAACATTTAAACTGGATCCCGGGACAGGACCCTCTTACCCCTCCCTTCCAGTTAGGTTGCTGGCCCCAAGTCTCTTCCATCTAGGATATCTAGGGCTACTTCCTTTTAGGTTGCTTTCAGTTCAGACTGGGAAATGCCTTTTTCCTCACCCTTGAGAATTCAGTGAGGGTAAGTGGAAGGGAATGTTTTAAATCCTAAGGGAGGGATCCACACTGGTTCCCTGACTGAGACAACCAGTTTGTCCAGTTTCTGCTTTGGGGAGTGGCGGTGCCAACCTCTCCCAGCTTCCTTGGTCAAAGATTCAGAATTTAGAACCTAAAAGTGTTGATCAAGACAAGTGCCACAACTTTGATTCACTGAGTATGAATAAATTAGAAATTCAGACACACTTTGAAATGCTAACACGCTTAAAGGTGAAGGGGAAAGCGTTTGGCGGAACACATCTGAGGAGCTGCTGGCAGCCACATAGCATGCTTGACAAATAGCCAGCTACCATTTGCCAAACCTGAACATGGCCAGCTTTTCTCTTCTCCACATTAAAGGAACATTAAGGTCTTTATCTTTTGACCCAAACCTATTGAAGAAAAAGAATTTTACAGTTGAGACTAATGCTCCTTTCAAGAAAATGACCTCCAACTGCCTCATCATTTCTGAGATCTCAGTGTTTACAATAGCCAATAATGCACTAATATGAAGTTTGCAGATAGGTAAAAAGATGCTTTACAGAGTACTGGGGCCAATTAGCCTCATTATGTCAAGCAAACATAAGAATAAGAAATTGGCTGCAGTGGGTAGAAGGCAGATGAACTGTTAGGAGAGGAAATTATTACATAACAGGAAGGCCACAGTGCCTCGTGGTGCAAAATAGCAACCTATGAAACCCATGATACGTCCTCCTATCCCAAGTGGTCATTGCTAAATACACTGACACATGAACAACACTAAATAGGAATAAGTATGCTATATATGTGTATGAGTAAAACAATATGTAGTATATATGTAACAAAATAGATATAGAAGAAGAGGTCATAAATCCAAGAGGGAGGGAGGCAGAATTGGAGGGGAAAATCTGAAGGGTAGAAATAATGTAAATATAATATACTCATGTATTAAACTCTCCAACAAATTTATAAAATAGTGTCCCAATGTATACAAAGGAGAAGGCATAAAGAAAAGTCTTCAAGATCTCAAAATTAAAAATATACAAATGACTGTGATGATTTATTAATTTTTGTTTCTATTATCATTGTCCCCATTGATTAAACATTGGAAAGTGCCTAGAAGTAGTCTAGGTACGGGGCTGGGAAGATGGTTTAGTGGTTAGGAGTGTGTACTGCTCTTGCACAGGGTGAGTTCAGTTCCTAATGCCCATGTCTGGAGGCTGACAATGGCCTGTCACTGTAGCTCCATTGGAATCCAATGTCTTTGGCCTCAAAGGGCATCTATAGAACATACCCATATAAAGACACAAACACATACACAACTAAAAATAAAGATAAAATAGCCTAGATATTACTCTTTATAGAGGCTAGTTATAAGCTTTCTCACAGCTCCCAGAATTAGTATTACACTCTTTGGTGGTATCTGGGCAATGATATTTATAATATTCTGACTCTTGGGTCCCTATGCAAAGACATATATGGGCAGCTCAAATATCTGGTTGTGTGAGGTCCTTTAGGGTTTCCAACTCTTCAACACACAGTGTTTTGCTTAATCTTAAGCCTATTGAGAGCCCCATAGTAACTACGAGGAATGAGCAGCCTCCTCCTATGCTAAGAAGATGGAAACAGTGTTGCTTCTAGTTAATAGACTAAGTGGAGTTCATGAGTGCTACCAACTACCTACTTGGCCTGTTCGAGACAAAATACATGAGAACTTATTGCACAACAGATGTGATCCTGGTACTTTCCATATATTAGAATTTATTTGATCGTTATAGTAACCCCCAGTTGGCTTTTAGTCTAGTGATTGCTAGTTTAAAGTAGTTTTGGAATTACCTAACTTCTATAACAAATGTCCTGTACATCTCATTGCCATCACATAGTAAACAATTTATTTCTTGTTGGTATGAAAGCCCATGCTATGATTGGCAGACATTGAGAGGAAAGAAAGAGCATGGAACATTGTGTGGGAAGCCTCAGGAGCCAACCCAGCAATGGCATAACCACTTGTATTCACTTTCCACTGGGCAGAACTTTACAAAGATGGAATGGGAGAATGGAAATGAAGCTTTCGGCTGTTCCCAAGAGGGAAAAATAAACAGGATGGTAAACAGATTCAAGATTTTATAGCTAAGAAAAATCTTCAGAAGGCTCACTACCCAGTGTCACAGAGCTTGGCCTCTCTTGTCACAAGAGCAAAGTACAATGGGAATCACAGCTCAAGCAGGAGCTGGGGAGATGGTTCAGGCAGTAGAATGCTTGTTGAACAAGCACGAAGACTTGAGTTCATTCCTAGCACCTCTGTAAAAACTGGCCCTGGTACTGTGCAGCTGTAATGGCAACCCTGGAAAGACAGAGATGGGAGATCCCTGGAACTTGCTAGACAGTCTGTCTAACTCTGTGAACTCCAGGTTCTGACAGAGACCCTGTCTCAAAAAATATAGTGGAGATAAAGGAAGACAACTGACATTGACCTTGGGCCTTTATAGGTCAGACATACCAATGAACACATGTGTGTGTATTGATACGTGTATACACACACACACATACACACACACACACACACACACACACACACACGCATAAACACACCCCAAAGGATCTTAGTCCTCAGCTCAGGTCCACGTTTGTAATCACTTATCTCCACTGCTCTTCAGCTATAACTCCGTCATCACAAATCAAGTTTGACAGTTCATCACAAATCTAGCCTAGAGCATTTATTATTTTTTTTCCAAATATAATAATTACGTTTTTCAAACTAAGCAAGTATGCCATTTCAGGGTCTCACAAAAAGTCAGGTTTTCCAATGAAATAAGGTTCTAAACTCTAGCAAAGTTCACTTGACTTTTCCACATTCCCATACTCTTTCCCAATCTCAGACTCACGCCCACCCTCTCCCTTATTAACCACTGCTCCAACTGCCAGCACACCTACTCGAGAAACAAAAGATAAAAAAAAGTGCAATAAAGTGTTGACAGTGTTTGATAAGGTCACAGGGAGTCTAGTGAGCTGATATCTGCTTGCACCTGGAATTAACCAGACACTTGGCTCTTTTCCTATACTGCCTGGTTAAGAATATCAAGTCATGAGCTATAACCGAGTTCAGCTCAGCTTCAACCTTGGGCTCTTCAAGAGCGGGATGCTAATTACTTTCCTTCTCTGCCCCTGCATGTCTCGTGTGTCCAAAGACATCTGAAACTGAACCACTGAAGTGCTTCGGTGTTGTTTTTCTCTGAAGTCTCAATGACAACCTCAAACTGGCCTGGTCAGACCCTTGGAAGGTTCCTGAATCCTGCCTGTCAGATGTGCACACATCAACACACCACCTGTTCTGGCAGGAAACCAATTTTCTTCTCTATTTCTTCCTCCTTTGGGAAATGTGCCTGCCTTTGGCATCTGTCCCCACTTACCCTGCTTCGCACACGAGACAAAGAAATCACTTTGTTTCTCAGGCCATCTCTCCCACTTCTGCTTAAAGAAAAAAAAAATCACTTGAGTTCTTTCTCAATAGGCATGCTGGCTCCTTTACTTTCCTCCTCTCTCTGTCTTTAAAACTCTCCCCATTTGCTTGTTTGCTGTCCCTGCTCCAATCCTTTTATACTTTCCTTATTTGGTTCTCTGCGGCATTCTCTTCCCACCCCCTTTCTCCCTTTGATTATAGGACAGAAGCTGCTTTGGTAATCGAAGATGCTTTCATTTGCATTGACTACTGATCTTACGTGATTTCATTGCTGCTGTGGCATCTGCTGTGTATGTGTACGGCTCTGTTTGTTTTACTTTCCTCCTAATGGCATGTACTGTGGTATAGAACACATGAGTGGGAGGCAATATTAAAATATAGCCTCATGCTCCTGAGTGGTACTGTAAGAAACAGTGGAAGTTCCTAAAAGGACACAGGACTGCCACTTTTTGTCCCCAAGGTCCAGTCACTGCTGCTACTTCAAACATGGTTTCTTATCAGTATGGGCAGAAACAGAATCGAAAGTCCTGTCATTCCAGTGAAGTGTGGGCAGGATCCATGGATTGTCTTCCTCCTATAGAACTGTCCAGAGGGCAGAGCTGCAGGGCAAAGAGTAAAGAGAGAGATTTAGGGACCAGAAGTTACTTCTTAAGTTGATGTCTCCCATTTAAAGCAAATCATTTGAATACTGTATTCTGTTACTGCCTTTTTTTTTTTTAAATAAGGAAACCAGTAAAAATATAGACCCCAAATGTAAGCTCCTAAGAAACATCCAATAAGTGGTTTATTTAAATCATTTTTCGAGGAAGTATGAGTGAAAACTTCATAAACTTAAGTTTGTTTCCTATGAATTGCTGTTTTGGGACCACTCCCTGCCTTTTTCCTGGTCATTCCTCTTGCCAAACTTTCAGCCAGCTCTTGATGAAAAGCCTTGCAGGGAGCAATACTTTAATTTGCCTGATGTGTTTCCAGGATAATAAAAACTTTATTGGAGACATTGGGAAGGCAGGGTCTGTGGCACATGCTCCTTCATGCTGTGGATTTCCTTACTCACACTCTTCTGTTCTCTGTTACCTTGTCGCAAGTCAGAATTGTACTTCGTAAGTTGTCAGAATAGAACCGATGAGCTCAAATCCTGACTCTACCCCAAGGAGCTGAGTGATTTCTACAAGATCCACAATATCAGGAATCTCTCTGAACCTGAGAGAGACTTCCACAAGGAAAGCATGTGGCTCAGTTGGTGGTATTTGGTTCACGTAGTCATTGGTCTCTTTGGAAGCTCAAGGGGACTGTGTTCAAAACATGGAGGCAGTCATTATAGTAGATATTTTTTTTGCACCCTGTGGCAGAATACTTGACAGAACAATTTAAGTGGGAAGATTTCTCTCGCCCTGTGATTTCAGAGTTTCAGAACACTGCTGTAGGGAGGGATGGCAAGGTCACAGCATCATCTGGGGACAACTATTCGGAACACCAGCCTGGAGAGAACACCACATTCAAACCACAAGAGTCATTTTCTTTTCTCCTTTCACTCTTACTCTGTGGGACCTTCTGTTTTCCCAGACTCCTTTGGCCTTTACAATGGTTTTCCATGAAAGGCTCGGCATATACCAAACCTCACACATCATTATTTCCCTCTGAGTAAAAAAGCTGCCTTTTTGATTCTGCAGTCTGACATAAATCTTGCAAAGAGGTTTTTGAAAAAGAGAAGAGCCTTCAACACTGTAAGCTTCCCTTTAGCTATCAAGAGACAACCCTGGCACGCCACCAGCATGAACATGAAAATCCTGTGTGGACTTCAATAGATATGACCAGTGTTTGACAAAGGTCAATACCTTGTCATTATCAAAATGTGCAGCATGCTGGGTGTAGAAGGACTGTGCCTCAGTGGTAAAAACTGTATATCATACAACCACAGTTCATTTTCACTGCCTCTATTCAACATGGATCTGGAAATAACAACCAGAACAGCTAAATGAAAAAAAAAATAATGAAGGCATCAAGTGGAAAAGAAGACATCAGATTATCTCTATTTGTGGATGACATGGTTCTATTTGTAGACAACCTTGAAGACTCTAGAAAATACTCTGGACTTTCCAAATGTTTGTTGTTGTTACTGTTTGTTTTGTGAAATTTCAGGATACAAAAGAAACATATGAAAATCAGTCATGTTCCTATATAATCTAAACAACTATTCAAAAAATTAAGAAAATAATTCCATGTACTACAACATCAAAATACTCAATACTTAGGAGTAAAATTAAGTGACAAAATTAAAACATTTCAAATGAAAATAGGAAGACATTGATGAAAGAGAGTAAAGAAGACCCGAATAGATAAAAAGGTATCCTGTTTAAGATTGAATGATGTTAAAATGCCCATAACACATGTGTTACCTGTAGATTCAATGCTGTCCCTTCAATTACAACCCGGATTATTTTTTACAGAAATAGAAACACACATCTTAAAATTCATATTGAACCACAAAGGACCACAGAGCCACAATTACACCTCATTTTTTTTTCTAGAAGATATAAAAAGTTGACAACACGTATGAAAAAGTGACCAATATCATTCATAAAGAGACAACTGTGAGTTAACAACACAAGTTGTTATCATTCCATAGTTTCTAGGATAACTGTTACCAAACCAAACCAAACAAAACAACAACAACAATAAAAACAAAAACAAAAAACTAGAGAGGTTTTGGAGAAAAGATGGTACTTACACATTGTTGATTGACATGTAAATTAGTGACATCATAATTGGTAACATGATGTCTATGTAGGAGTGCCAGATTACATGGTAGTTATTTTAGTATCTGTGTGTACACATCTATGCATATATATGAAATAAAACCCGGATGTCAATGAACTGTCTGCATTTGCCTATTAATTTTAACACTGCTTATAATAGCTGAGATGGGGCTTAGGGCCAGTAATATGACTTAGCAGCTGAAGAATCTTGCCATCAAGCCTAAATTCTTGAGTTCTAGTCCTGAAACCTACATAGTAGAAGGAATGATCTCACTTTTGGATTGCTCTCTGACTTCCATATATGCTCAGTAGCATGTGACCATGTGTGGGTACATATAAATGTAAAAATCAAAAGATAGGCAATCAAAAGTGTCCATAAATTAATAAACACATTTCTAAAGCAAATATGGTACAAATAATATACAATAGAATACTATTTAATATACAACACACAACATCATATGTGGTTCATAGACTATAGAAACTAGAATTTAAGAAGACATAATATTGTTAATGACAACATCAATGGGCCTGGAGGATATTGTGCTAAGTGAAAAAAGGCCAGGCATGGAAATAAAGACACTGAATGATCTCACTTGGGTGTAAAATCTAATAGACTCACACAGAAGCATAGAATGCAATGATAGTCACCAGGGCCTAGGAGAGGAAGAGGTATTAAATGGGGAACTGTTGGGGAACAGAACATATTCTCAGATAAGACAGGATACCAAGTCCTGGAAAGCTATTGTACAGCATGGCAATTGCAGTTAATAGAAAGAAAAATGCTGAGAAGGGCTATTCAGTGTTCTCAACGGATTCACACCGCACACATTCAGTATGTGGGTGATGCATTTGCCAACTGGCCTGCTAGGTCATTTGTAGCGTATACACGTACAAAAGCACCAAGCGCACTGTAAAAAAATACAACATTTATTTGGAACGATACAGTAGGAAAACAGAAAGGGATGATTTGAAAGATTCAAGCCAGCTAGACCTGCCCTCCAAGCTTTATTTTAAAAACCCTAGGAAAAAAGTAAGTAAGGGATAAGTGTGTGAAATGTTACTTGACGAAATGGGAAGGCACCAAAATCCTTCAGGTTCTAGGGGAGGAAATCAGGGAGAGGAGAAAGGGCCCATAGCTCAGAACAAGGATAGACTTTATCATCTTCATCAAAATCTTGGAAGATGTGAGAAGCATCTAAGAGTTGAGATGAGGGAGCCATTTTGTGATGCTGGGGTCTCGTGGTGGGTTAGTGTGAGAGAAACCATCGGTGGTCAGGTGCAAACAAGCTACCTCGCACTGAAGCCCACACATACTGTCCAGACAAGCTAGGATGGTCCTAGAATAGCAGAAACAGAATCACCCGAAGAGTAAAGTCCACTTTCCTTTGCCATGTTTGAAAATGGAGGGCTCTGGAACAAAATTACATCCTTAATAGAAAACAGCCCCTGGGGCTGGAGACGTGTCTCAGTAAGAGCAGTTGCTGGTCTTTCATTGGACCTGGATTCAGTTCCCAGAACTCACAGCTGTTGTCCCATGTGCCCCCTGCAACTCCAGCTCCAGAGAAATCAATGTCCTCTTCTGGCCTCTCTGGCCTCCTGAGCACACACATGCATACATCTTTAGCAAAGAAAAAGAAGGAGTATGTGTTTACATGCAGTTTATGACTACGATTGGTTCCATTGTGATCATCACCCAGCGGCAAACGGGAACTGGTCTCCTAGCAAGCTTAGGTTCAGTGTGCTCATTTTCAAGGTGTTGAGGCTCAAATCTAGAATGTTCCCCCCAGTCTCGTGTGTCCGTTCCTGAGTGAGTGGTGTTGCTTTGGAAGGTTGTAGGACCCCAAGGAGACTGAGCTTTGCTGGCAGAAGTGAGTCACTAGGGGTGGGCTTTGAGATTGACAGGCAGACCGCGCTTCCTATCCACTCTCCTCTTCCTGACTGCAGATGTCATGTGATCAGCTGCTCCAAGCTCCCGCCTCCATGCCTTCCCTTCCAAGATGGATTGTATCCCCCCCTTTTTGTTTTTGTTTTTAATTTTTTATAATTTATTCACATTATATCCCGATTGTAGCCCCCTCTCACCTCTTAGATTTTTCTCAAACTTTCTACTCTTGATTTTAATACATTCTTAAGGGCCATCTGAAGCGCGCGCGCGCGCGCGCGC
>NW_026586463.1:945493-1062023 GCF_907164565.1 Psammomys obesus
TGGTAGATACAGCATGTTGGGCCAGCCATCCGTTCTACGAGGAGTTCTACACCGGGTTTACACAGCCTAATCAGACAGACTTCACCGCTTTCTGCCTGAAGCACTCCCCGCTTTGGCTGAAGCACTCCCCGCTTTGGCTGAAGTCATCTGACTAAAAATATATCCACCAATCAACACCTCCCTGTTGTTTATAGCTACAAGGATGCTGAGGGCAGAGCAACATCTCCAAATAGACTTAAAGAATCCACGTTCTCCAGGACACTAATTCACACCGGTCTTGTGTGAAGTAGAATAGATGCATAGACAGCACAGGTACCAGCTGAAGGTGTGAGCGTGGGAAAGGAAATGTTCTTCGCTCACAGTGTTTATGTGAACTGTTCTTCCTCGTAATCACAGGAAACTTTTAGATCATGGACGCAGACGTTAACAATAATTTGGAGAGCAAGTTTACGGCAGCCATTAGACCATTGGTTTAGCTGGGTGCTGTGAGGCAAGAGAAGAAACTTGCCATTCTCAATTGGGTTTGTAGTATATCTTTGAAGTTCTGGGCACTTCTGGACAGATGGTTCTTTCAGGCATGGCTTATGTTGGGGGTCATTTCTGCTGTCACCAGAATGGAAATTGCCCAAACACACACTTTAGAGTCCACAGGTAGTCTTCATGGTAAGTGTCCTAGCTCCTAACTGATGGAACAGTTTTTATTTTGCAATGCAAGTCATCTGGCTTCATAAGGAGTCTGTTTTGGGATGTTCATGAGCATATATATATATTATATATTTACCATATTATAATATTTATATATAATGTTTAATATATAAATATATTTACATAATATATTTAATAATATATAAAATTTAATATTATTATATATTATATATAATTATATGTGTAATTATTAATATTATATTATATGTTATATATAACTATATACAATATATTGTATATTGTATTATTAAATATTATATATTTAATAATGTATAAAATATATTTTATAAAAATATATAAGAATCTATATAGTAAATACTTATTTATTAAAATATAAGCTATTAACTTGTGCCCATCAAGTAGAGGGCAGGGAATTCATGTTTCAGTCTAGGACAGCTGCTGTGAGTGTACTCATGTCTTTCTCAAGAGCACGCTCACGTTTGTCCTAGATGAAAACATGCTAAAAACATTGCAGTTTTCACTCTTCCCACTACTAAGAGTTCAGAAAATTCAGGGCTGCCACACTGGAGATTTCCATCCATATAGGTCTAATGGCAATTGCTCAAGGAACAGTTCCTGCTCATTGCCAGTTAGTGACCTAATTTTCCTGCATTTTAAATTCCTAGTTTGTGTGTGTTTATGAAATGCAAATTCAGTATTTACTTGAATCTGGTTAACTGTGGCTTTAAACACCCCCCCCCTCCCCAACCACCATGACTAAAGAAGCCTGGTAAGATCCCAGTTTTGGAAAGGGCTGTCTTCTCGTTTCTGACTCAGGACCCCTGTTAAGAAAAGGAATGTAACAACACCAGAAACCCGTCCAGATAGATTCAAAGTGAGTGGAGGTCTTCCGGGAGGCTCGGAGATCCCATGCACAAGCGACAAGGTGCTGCAGTTAGATTTCTAGGTGTCTGAAAGTGCAGAATATACTCCTTATCATCTCCAGCTGACCTGCTCTGTGTTGGATCTGTCTCAAATAAGTAAACAAACACGAAATTTCAGGACTCTCTCTAGAAGCCTTTCCTTGGATGTTTCTTCCTATGTCTGCCATGCCATGTTCCGTAAACCCTTGTTCAAGCCATTCTTTCTTTCTGAACTCAATACCTGTTCTGTATCCACCTGTCCTCACCCGAATCTGTCTGACTCTGTCTTGGTGTATTGTCAAATTCCTCATCTCTGGCCCCTCCTGCTGCCTGCTCTAGTTCCTGACAAAACAAAACAACTCACAAAGGGACAGTGGCTTTTTTCTCATTGTCAGAAACCCCCTTTTATGTGTTACACTACTCCTGGCTGAGCAGAGACTGCCTGTCAGTGGGGCGACTGAAAGTCCAACGTGTGAGATTGCTTTTTTTCTCTGTGTTCTCAATGCTCAGTTTTCTAGGCGATTTACATTTGAGACTGCAGAATAGTGGGTGTGTAGCTGTTCCCAACTTTTGCTGGGTGGTGATGTAATCACGGAGCGGCCATCTGTGGTTCCTCCATCTGGTGGGACTGCTCTTGCCTAATCAGGAGCAATGCACCAAATCCAATCTCACCTTCCCAAGCAGCCTTCTACAGAGCTGTGACAGGAAGTCTACCATCTCCGGGTCTTCAGAGAAGGGCTTGTAGATGGGCTATATTTATGACATTACTAGGAAAGATCTGCAGAGCCCTGAGTCTCAAAATCTTCATCAATAAAATGGGATGAATGTGTCTCCCTCATAAATTTGATCTGAGGACTGAGAAAACATATGATAAATGTCCTCATTCTCTCTGTGGCACTATCATATTGGGATCATCACTGTTAATCTACAGTCTTATTTCCCTCCATTATTATAACCATCTCCAAGACAACATCTCATCTTACTGGGATTTATGTGGGATGCTAAAAGGAGCATTTCAAATAACAAAACCACAGTCTTGGCGATGGGCCTGCCACTCAACTGGGTGACTTTAGATTAGCTCATTTTTTTTCAGTAAAGCAAAAGGATTAACTTGGAAGATTGCTAGAATCTATGCATCTACCACAAAATCTGCTAAAGGGTGTGATGAGCAAATAGACATTTTACATCAGAACCTAGACTTCTTCCTTGAATGGATGTGTGGTGTCTTAAAAGCACTGTGATCACACTGGGCACTTCTTTCCAACAGGCTCATTCAAGGACAACAGACACATAGTGGCTTCTCAAACTCACAAAGGGATAGCATCTTTTAAAACTGAGTCTCAACCCAGACCAAATTCTAAGAAACAGCTGAATAATTTCCATAAGAGCTTCTATTGCCCTCACCACATCTGTCCAATTACCCAGCAAGTAAGGGGTAAGGCTTGCTGGGGGGGGATGAAAGAGAGGAGAATGGAAACTTGGATTCGGGCTCAACAGCTTCCCTTTTGTTTCCCCCACAGAGCTGACACCGGATACTAATGTGCACTAATTTCACTAGGGTGAAAGCATTTGAGGACTCCCTACCTAGGAACAATGCAACAAGTCAGGGCTGATGCTGGGAATTGCCTTGAGACTGCCAAGTAAAAAATGTGATATGGGTTCCTTGGCAGAACTGCCAATTCTGTTGGAATCAACATCTCTATATAAAAGGAAAGCCCCCTCCTCATTTCAAACTCTTGATTTCAAACTGTTCCAAATATGGCTGATTTACAGTGCAACCAGTTTAGATGGTACCTTTGAGCTTTGAGGAAGATCTCACTCTTGGTTTGCTCCTGATGCCATCACAAGAATATCTATTTACTTGTCTAATAAACCATCCTTCAGGAATGCAGAGATGCAGGACCAGTCCAATGCAGCTGCACCTGTGCCTCCCAAGAACAGGACCCTGAAACTAAATCTGGGTGTTAATAATTGAGAATGGGCAAAGGTCTAACCTGTGGGAGCAGAAATTTAGAAACAAGATGTCAAAATTAAAAATTATTGTCCATCTTAAAAGGTAAGCTCAGCTTCTGGGACTCTAAATCCCGCTCCAGCACATCCCTCATTTGATGTCTGGAAAGTAGGCAGGTAATGGGTCTCATCCTGCATAGTGCCATCTATTTCAGTTTTCACAATTCTCTGAGGAGTTACGGAAGGACTCCGGGACAGCTGTTATGATCACTGCCAATGCAGTTGCATGTGGGCATAGCCAATGTACCCCACTTTGTCAGTTTGGAATGTAGAATAATGTCACATGGCTTTGAATGTTGAATTTATAATAATCCAAGTCCTTCGTTCTCACTGAGACGTTTGTACCTTGGTTCCTGACTACTGCTTGCGAAAAGTCTGAGGATCTTAGCCCAGATTGACCAGCACAATTACTCAAGACAGAGATGACTGCTCTTACGTGTTTCTCCTAAGATCTGCTGATGTGGTATAAGCAGAAAGGCTGCCGCCACCGATGCTTGGGGCAGAGATGACCGGAAGGCCAGATCCTCTTCCCCAGAGTGACCTCCATGCTGTTCCGCCCAGCATGGAGGTTCTATGACTTAGCAGCTGGGTCGCCGCGAGGCAAGCTCTCTTTCTCACATATTAAGTCATTTTGCGCTGGGCAAGGCCAGGGATGAGGATGACTGAGTTAAGGAACGGGGTCATCAGGGTCAGACTGGCTCCCCTCAGAGAACCTCTGCTGTTAAACTTGAACCAATGGCTTTCTTCCTTGGTTCCCACTCCAGTGACCTTTTTCTGTTAAAACAATTAACCAAAAAGTATTTCAATATTTAAGATATATTCTAATAACATGTCTAATGTAAGGATTCTGAATTTCATTGTTCTTCAACTCCTTTGAATCCCACTACAAACGTGTGTGCAAATATGTGTGTGCAAGATGGCACTATCCTTTGCTGTTGCCAATAGCAGCCAAGCACCGAAATCTTATCAAGCCAGAGAATATCCTGTTATATCGCTTCCACAGAGGCAGTGGGAAGGAATCACTTGGTTTACATTTGCTGTGTCTTTCACAGAGGCCCTTCACCCCAGGATTGCCTTATCAAAGTAACCTAATATTTAGAATTGTAACTAGCACATTCAAGTGTCCTTTTTATAAACAATAACTGTAACTATAGGCTTAGATTTTTTTCACCAAAGCTACTTTCTTTAGGGTTCTTAAACACCTTCACCTCCTTTCCACCCCCACTTCCACACATTAGATAGGAAATTAGTAAGGAAAAGGGGTGTAATCCACTTTTATCTACTTTCTGCTAATTAGGGTCAATGGGTCGTCAGGAGGTTACCAAACTCAGTCGTCAGGATACCAGCAGTCCAGTCCAAAGGCCAACACCAAGCAGCAACATGAATCAGCACAAGTCAGCAAAAGCCACAAGACTCAGTCAGATTGCCCCAAAACATTCTCTGGAATGTTTTTCTCTTTGAAGTCAAGTATCAATGCATGAAGATCAGTACAGCGACCCAAAAAGTGAAGCCTCAGTGTGTGTGGCCCTCTATGTATCTCCTCTCCTCAAAGTCCACCCATGGATGTTCTCAGCTGACCAAAGTCACACCCCTCTCAGGAGAAAGCTCAAAACAGCAAAACATCACACGCCCTCTCACAAGCCAACCTACAGAAAAACATCAGATGCCCAGCTTGCAACAAAACATCACATCACAAAACTGAGTCTTCCAAAATAAATAAATAGATAGATAGATAGATAGATAGATAGATAAGTAAATAGATAGATAGATAAATAAGTAAATAAAACAGGAACTTTCCCTTCAGTTAACCGATAACATTTTAAGATCTACATCATCAGGACCTTGGTGATGAAGACACACTGACACTTCATGAGAACTGCATTCATGTTTCTATACTGTGTATCAGCTTTGTTCATACTCAATGAAAAGGATAGAATGCCAGGGGAGATTTCTGAGCCCCAGGTCACACAATGGCAGGGACTATGCTCAGTCCTGTTATACTTTGTCTCTTAGAAGGCCAACATTCAGAGGAGCTACGGAACTTGCCCTGATCATGCATCTAACACCTGCAGAGCTGAGATGAGAATGGAGTCCTGACTTGACATTAATGCCTTTGACATTAACCTGTTCACTCCAATGCCCCTCTGGTTTTTGATGACATGAGTTGCTGGCTACTGAACCAGACAGAAATACAGAGAATACAAGGTATAGGGCCAACTAATGCTTTCTCTCCTGGGCACTGTGCTCTATGCCAGGTACAGTTTGGTGACTGATGCTTAGGAAGTTCTGGGTGTGCTGTGAGGATGTGCTATCTGCAGCATGCAAATGAGAACCTTCAAGATGGTGTTCTCTAGCAGGCTTGCTACCGAACACTGTCAGGAAACTAAAATTGTTCAGGCTATTTTGAGACCAAGCTTCAACTTTCATCCAGTTTCCCCCAGAGTGAATTGCAGTTCATGAATCTAAGATCTGTACTTTGCTTCATATTTCAGGTGAAGCTATATAGCTAGCGTTGATGCTCAAATTCATGTCCCTACCATCCCAAATATTCTGAAAAATCCCAATGTAACCCCCATAGTCTCATGTGGGACCAGGGAGCATGATACTCTAGCTTGAAAAAAAGTAGAGAATAAAGGCAAGAGTGAACTCAGGGAATGAACATGGGACTCGGGGTAAAATTAGAATCGCTCATTGAATGTTTCACAGACCATAGGCTGAGAAGAGGGTATAGCTTACTTACTTTGTAAATATATATTCCAGAGTTTCCCCACCTTGAGATAGAAACCTGACCACATTAATCCTCCCCCCTTCAAACAAGTAAGAATGGCTAAATGTGTGTTTTCTTTCCAGGTGAGAAAGGAGAAGTCAGGCTGCAAATTCTGTCGTTCATTAAGATGCCTCTGAGACTAGGCTAGGAACTAACACAAACAGTAACAAGGACAAGAAAAGGCTACACACCCTTCCTCACCAACCATATGCTGGTTCTTGATACTTGGCCCTGGGTCCTGGCGTCCTCATGGTCACTCTGCAACCCGGGAAGTGATGTAAGGTGACATCCACAGAAAAGCTTTTCCTGGAAATGGGTTTGGAGGACAGCTTATTATAAACAATAAGCCCTTGTGTTTGGGATTGAAAATAAACCCAGACAGTGAACCAGGTTACAGTTATGTGTTGAAAGGCAAAGAACTTGCCATCTGTCATCTCGCCACACTCCCTGGAGGAAGCCCTTGCCTCTGCCTGGAATCCCTTCTCAGAAACTCCTGTTGAGCTATCAAAGGCCAGTGAGTCAGGACTAGAATCTTCATAGCATTTAAACCACAAAGGAAAACATGATATTTGGGAATATGGCTGCCTGACAAGACCTAAACAAGGACAAAAACAACAGAGGTGCTAATGTGGGAGGGGGGAGTTTCATGGGGCCCAAAACTAGACAAAACACTGTGGGTAGCTAAAGAAGCCCTAGAACTGGAGAAATTAGTCTCCCTCAGGGGCCAACCCCTCATTGGTTATTCAATATCAAATGGTCAATCCTGGAATTATGTAGATGTGAGCAACACTGCACAAACACAGCAGGTTGTATTTAAATATATGTACGTGTGTGTGTGTGTGTGTGTGTGTGTGTGTGTGTGTGTGTGTGAGTGAAGATTGATCATCTTACCCAGGGTCCTCCTTCTAGCTAAGCTTCTTTAAGTGTACAGATTTTTGTGGAGTTTTCAAACCTGCAAATAGTGGGCTCTTGGCAGGCTATAGTTTTGTAAAGAATGGAAAGTTCACCATCAGGCTGAGAGTACTGGGTCCTCACACATTCTAATCTCTAGCCTCTAAAGCTGTGACTAAGGCACTGGTGCCAGATAGCCTGGGTTTGAAGCTTGTCTATGCTTCTTGGTAGTTACGTGGCCCTAAACAAGTTACTTAGCTGTACGGTGACCAGTATAATCAGCTATAAAATGGTAGTGAGAGAAATAATACTGTATATAAGGATATTGTCTTTAATGTGTGAATACGTGGGGATGGTCCTCACCTCATTAGAATGCAACATATTTAATCACTATTATTATCTGACAGCTAGCTGTATTTGTATCTTCAATCATAATGAATTAAATAGAATAATTTAAAAGTTATTTCACCACCGTTTTATGGATATATGTGTTTTGTACATGATTAATTAATTAATTAGTTAGTTAATTTCAAGAAAGAAATGAACAGAATAAGGAGATGAGGCAAATACAGATGGAACACAAACTTCAGTTCTCCTTTAGGCTCAGTGGGCAGTCAGGGGCCCATGAAAATTGGGATAAAATTAGCTTTTAATGTCCGGTATTAGTACATTTATTTTTAGGCAATGCATTAATGTAAAGCACAAGTTTTAACAGTTTTTGATGGAGGGATCATGATCTTTGATCATGTTATGGAGCTCATAACATGGCCCAGTTGTAAATGTGTCTTTTATGTGTGTTCATGAGTGTTTCTGTTGTTCCCCAACTTGAATGTACAGTTCTGTGACAGTGAGTTTGGATCTTACTAGTTTCTGCATAGAGTGCTCACCACATCAGAGGCACCAAATAAATACTTGGGACTAATGGAAATGATTGGTGTTTGGGTCACAAACACCAAAGCCTGGGAAGAAGGCTTTTGCTGAGCAAACCAACTTCTGCTGCTGCAAAGAGAGAATGGTATCACGTGTGGATGAAAAAGTCATTGAGCATATCATGCGGGTGAGTTCTCAAGCATATGGATAAGTCACTATGGGAGAGGGATCGGGAGATTGGTTTGCATTTGACTCTAAAACAGACTCTGCATGAAATAATGAAAATTCAGCCACAGCTAGGGTCCAGCTATGGACAAAAGAGCCCTTTGTAATGGGCACTGGAAAAGTGAAGCTGCCTGAAGCAGAAGGGCCAGAATAGTAGAGTGCAACTTCAGAGACCCAAAAGCAGAAGCATCATATAGCTGCCCCACCCCCTCCTTCACGTGCCTCTGTGTCCTCTGTTGGCAAGGTCCAGGATGCACTGGGAAAGGGGGAGACTAGCACCTAGAAAGAAGACGACACCTCAGAGAAGCAAAGTCATGGTAGTGGCTGAGAACCAAATCAAACTGGAGAAAAGCCCAAGTGCCAACATTTTTCTGCCTAGAGCTCACTTGGAAAAGGAATGCTTCATGGAGGATGAGGAAAAGGAAGAGGAAGAAGAGAAACAGGGAGGGGGAGGGCTATTCGGGAGAGAGCATAACCAGTGTGAAAAAAAAATCAAAATAACTACATGACTGAAATCAGTTAAAATCAGTTAAAAAAAATCTAATATTGCTACATTGTAGTTTTGGATTAATCATAAATCTTTTCTTTGACTCATTAAATATATTTCAAATAAATTATGCATTGGTGAACGAAATATTTATACAGAAATCAACTTTCATCTTGACTAATCTTATGCCATCTGTTATCTTTTATCTGCTTATACCTCTAATTATCATTAGTGTTATTGCTGCTGCTGTCATCACCACCATCATCACCATGATAATCATCACCATGAATCATCATTGTCTATTTGGAATAAGAAATATACAGAAATAAAAATGCAATAACATAGGTAGATCTGAATAAGAAAAGAATTCTCAATCATATGTGTCATGATACTCTTTATTGATTGTAATATAAATAAACATGTTTAATAGTAATAGATTCTCCCCTAGTGTCAATGACATGTCTAGCCACAGGTTTTTGGCCTGATAGTTGCACCAGGTATTTTCATCTTGTGGAGTGGAACTTAAAACTCAATCAGGAGTTGTTGGTTACCCCAATGATGTTTATTTCACTATTGGAGTAACAGGCATGTCTTGCTAGGCCAGTCATTAAGGAATCAATTTTTGTTAGGTGCACTTGACTTGAAACTCAGAATCTACGGCTTTTCTGCCTAGAAGGGCACACGATAATGTAGACATTCCTGCCAGATTCCTTAGTACCCAGATGTGAGGGATGCTAAGATAAGTATAGCTTCTACCCTTTAGCACATGGAGTGGTCTTGTGATGGAGAGATGAAGAATCTGTACTGGAACCAGCATTAACATAACAAAGAAAGTAAATAGAAACCTAGATTCAACCACAAACATCTATTATTCTCCAAATTTGATGAGGAGTAAATTAGTGAGAGCAAATACATTATGTAATAATTCTGGGATACTTGCTTACACATTTGAAACCTTATACACGTTAATATACCAGTTGGTCTAAACTGAGGAACCGACTAGAAGTAATTGTAGGGTTACCAGAAGGAATCATCATTAGAAATTCTCAGATCGGAGCACTGTAAACTGGACATGGAGCCAGGGAGATTCCAGAGGGGTAAGAGGTGATTGGCCTTTTGTGTAGTGGCTAATGCTTGCGTATTTTAGAACCAGATTTCCTGGGTTCAGATTCTGGCTCTACCAACTGTGTGACCTTAACAAAAATACTTTTTTTTTCTTTGTGACTCACTTTCCTCAATTGCTGTAGACTATAATAACATGCAACTCATATAGTTACTATGAGAATTATGTGAGGAGGCGTGCAAAGAGTCTTAGACATGATCATTACCATTGTCTACTTTATGTTTGAGTCCGGGATGTAGTCTCTCATGAGACCTTGTTTTTTTAAGAAATTACAAAAGAGTTTCAATGATAACACTTGGTTATTTCCTTGCTACCTAGGAAACTATTTATTGGACATTTGGCTTCAAGTACTCTTTTCTGTGGAAAGGGTGGGGGATATAAAATTCCTATCTGGTGGTAACTTACATTTTCACACAAGCAGTTTTCTCTGACAGCAAACAGAGAACTCTCTGAGGCTCCCAGTCTGAGTACATCTATGGTCCAAATAAGCACATCCAGCAGAAGGCTGCTATAGTGGTCCTACAGGACAGAGGCCCAATATAACTTCTTGTTCTTACTCATTTATTCAACAGTGAGAGCAAATTTAAAATCAGGTGTATTTCCTAGAGAATACGTCGGGATATTTTTTGGTACTTCCAAAATGCAGTGATGTAACTGGGAAAAGAAAAAGACCGAGTCAGCCATCATTTACTGAGTTCCTCTTCCCTCCTCAGCTAGATCAAATTATTCTCTCTATGAAGTTCATAAATAAAAAGATTTGTAAAATAAAATTTAAAACATAGCGTTGGCATGAATTTACCTGTGACATGCAAGCTGTACTCGTGGATAGTGACACCTGAGCCCTCTTTTCTTCAAACTGGTGCTGTTGATAAGCCATGAGTGCTATTTGGAAGAAATTTCATGATAAGGGGGCTCTGCTTAAGGCAGGTATTTAGAATTGTAATTACTTGGGTTATGAGGAAGACACGATTTTATCTTTGACTCATAGATATTGGTATGGGCAGGGCAGCAACTGAAGAAGAGGTCTGGATTTTCCAATTTTGTGGAGTACAGACTTTTGAAGTAAGACCTAATGAGTCTTTGGATTTCCTCAGTATCTGTTGTTATGTCCCCCTTTTCATTTCATTAATTTGAATATTGTCTCTCTGTCTTTTAGTTCATTTGGATAAGGGTTTGTCTATCTTGTTAGTTTTCTCAAAGAAGCAAATCTTGGTTTTGATGATTCCTTGTGTTGTTCTCTTTGTTTTATTTTTCTTTTTTAAAACTTAATTAATTTATTTATTTGTTACAATTTATTCACTTTGTATTCCCACTGTAGCCCCCTCCCTCATCTCCTCCTAGTCCCACCTACCCTCCCACTTCTCCCCCTATGGCCCTTCCCTAGTCCTCTGATAGGGGAGGACCTCTTCCCCTTCTAACTGACCCTAGCCTATCAGGTCTCATCAGGACTGGCTGCATTGTCTTCCTCTGTGGCTTGGCAAGGCTCCACTGCCCAGGGGGATGTGATCAAAGAACTGACTACTGAGTTCATGTTAGAGACAGCCCCTGCTTCCCTTACTACAGAACTCACTTAGAAACTGAGCAGCCTATGGGCTTCCTCTGGCCAAGGGGCATAGGTTCTCTCCATGCATGGTCCTTGTTTGGAGTATTGGTCTCTGTAGAAACCCCTGGGCCCAGGTTTTTTGGTGTTTTGTTTTGTTTTGTTGGCTCTGTTGGTCTCCTTGTGGAGTTCCTGGCCTCTCCAGATCTTTCTACCTCCCTTTTATTTCCTTCTTTCATAAGGTTTCCTGCACTATGCCCAAAGTTCGGCTATGAGTCTCTATCTCCTTTAATAACAAATATGGGTAGAGTCTTTCAGAGGCCCCCTGTATAAGGCCCCTGTCCTGTTCCCTGTCTTCTCCTGCTTCCAATGTCTATCCTGTTTGCCCTTCTGCAAGAGGATTGAGTATCTTCCCTAAGGCCCTCCTTGTTGTTTAGCTTCTTTAGGACTATAGATTTTAGTATGTTTATCCTATATTAAATGACAAATATCCACTTATAAGTGAGTATATACAATATGTGTGTTTCTGCTTCTGGTTTACATCACTCAGGATGATCTAGTTCCCACTATTTGCCTGCAAATTTCATGATTTCTTTGTTTTTAATTGCTGAGTAGTATTCCATTGTGTAAGTGTACCACAATTTCTGTATCCATTCTTCAGTTGAGAGATATGTAGGTTGTTTCTAGATTCTGGCTATTATGAACAATGCTGCTATGAACATAGTTGAGCAAATGTCCTTGTCAACCCTACATCTGACAAGGTGCTAATATCCAGATTATATAAAGAACTCAAAAAGTTAAACACCAACAAAGTAATCCAATTTAAAAAAAATAGGGTAAACAGAATTCTTAACAGAGGACTATGGAATGGCAGAGAAACACTTAAAGAAATGTGCAATGTCCTTAGTCATTTGGGAAATGCAAATCAAAATGACCCTGAGATGGTATCTCATACCCTTCAGAATGGCTAAGACCAAAAACTTAAGGGGTAACACATGCTGGAGAGGTTGTGGAGAAGGGGGAACGTTCCTCCATTGCTGGTGGGAATATAAACTTGTACAACCACTTTGGAAATCCATCTGGAGCTTTCTCAGAAAATTAGGAATAGTGCTTCCTCAAGATCAAGCTATACCACTCCTAGGCATTTATCTGAAAGATGCAAAACTGTACAACAGGGACATTTGTTCTCTTTGTTTAATTTATTGATTTTATCCCTGAGTTTGATTATTTTCTGTCATCTGCTTCTCTTGGGTGTGTTTGCTTCTTTTTGGTCTAGAGCTTTCAGGGGTGCTGTTAGATTACTAGTAGGAGATCTCTCCAATTGCTTTGTGAAAGTACTTAGCACTATGAACTTAACTCTTAGCACTGCTTTCATTGTGTCCTGTAAGATTGGGTATGTTGTGCCTTCATTTTGATGGGCATGCCTTCTGTGTTCGCCACGATGACTTCCTGCACTCCTGTCTGGCTCTGAAGTCTCTTGAGTGTTTCCTCTACCTCTGCTTTATAGAGTAGAGGAGGAAAGGCAATGGCTGTAAAGCTCCCACAGTGCCAGTCATATGCTAGACTCCTGTGCCCTCATTTTAAATTTTAGAAAGTCTTTAATTTTGTTCTTCATGTCTTCCCTAATCCGGTGGTCATTGAGTAGAAAGTTGTTCAGTTTCCATGAGTTTATAGGCTTTCTGTTGTTTCCTTTGTTATTAAAGTCCAGTTTTAATCCATGGTGATCTGATAAGATATAGGTGGTTTTTTTTTTTTCCAATTTTCTTGTATATGTTGAGGCTTGCTTTATAACCAAGTATATGGTCAATTTTGGAGAAGGTTCCAAGGGGTGCTGAGAAGAAGGTATACTCTTTTGTGTTTGGGTGGAATGTTCTATGGATATCTGTAAGGTTCCTTTGATTCATAACATCTGTTCGCTTCATTATTTCTCTGTTTAGTTTCTGTATCAATGACCTGTCCATTGTAAGAATGTGGTGTTAATGTCTCCAACTTTTAATGTGTGGGGAATCTATGTGTGAGTTAAGAGTTGTAATGCTCCTTTTGCGAATGTGGCTGCCCAGAGGATAGAACACAGCTCACCTTGTCATGCAATAGTTCTTTCATATGAGCGTTACAGTCTATGCAATTTTTATTTCCCTTGGGGCACCATATTATACTATTGCATTTTCTCCTTTCCCTTATTTCTCTAAACTTGAAGAGGAGGCCTTGCCTCTTTATGGTGGTTTTATTCTCTTGAATTGTAGTATAACTTGTCCACCAAAAAAATCTACTTCAGTTCACCAGCTTTTTGAGCCAACGTAACACTATGGTCAGATAAGGTAGCTTCACTTAAGCCCTGGGTCAGTAATTCAGACTCAAACCATAGGAGAAACAGAAGCCTTTCATTCCAGATTAAATTCTGATACTTATCAGCAATGTACCAACAAAGAGGCCATGTTAATGTGCTTGAACTCAAAGGCAGCAAGGCGGGTAGCTTAGAAAACAGGAATAAGATTGGAATGTCTAGTTCATGTCCAGCTCTAAGTGCTGGAGCTAACAACAGCCTGAGGGTATTCAAAGAGTCCCCACTTCGCAGGAAGCACATTGTGCCCAAGGTGGCACCATGCAAATGACATCTGACTCTACATATTTTCAATGAAGAGAGTCAACCAATCTGCCAACCTTGAAGTGAGTTACATAAGAAAACTGCATTGTAAAAATCAAATGCAAGACAGAAGCAGCATCAAATTAGCCCAAAGCCTACTAACCACACAGGAAGTACAGATATGCCAATTCAACAAAGCCACACTCCACAGGGAGCTCACAACCGCAAGCTGTTTCCAAGACAGACAACCAAGTTCCCTATAGAGGGGAAGCTTTCCAGAACATGGTACTGTATTCACTGGGCTTCTTAGCGGGAAACAACCAACTCTGGATCAATTTTACTGAAAAGAATTTTTCTTTAAGACAGATCTAACAGCTTCATAAATGACTAGAAGAGGGAGAGCCAGGAACCCAACATGACCAGGACCAGAGCCAAAAGCACACCAGGGGAATTTTTCAGGGGAAATAGTATATTAGCTTGTGTGAGTTGCTGTAACAAAGTACCATTGGTGGGTGGTACTTATAAAACAGCAGAGATGTATAGTCTCAGCATTCTGGAAGCTTGAAAACCAGGATTTTGTCAAAGAGTTGGTTCCTTCTGGGTGTTGCAAAGGAGAGTTCTCTTCCTGGTCTCTCTCCTTGGCTTGTAGATAACCATCCCTGTGTGGGCTTCATGTTGTCATGTTTCTTCACACTGTCTTCCCTCTATGCAAGTCTCTGGATCCAAATTTCTTCCTTTCATATGGACAATGGACATGCTAGATTAGGGCTTATTCTAATTTGATTTTCTCTGCAATTACCCTATCTCTAAATGTGATTGTATTCTAAGGTACTTTGAATTAGGTGTTCAACATGTGAATTTAGGGGTGTGAACGAACCAACATGTAACAGGCAGCTCTGTCTCCTGACCTGGGGCACTGGGACCATGTTATTGACGACACTGGTCACATGTGCAAATGACCCTGGCAGGAAGTAGAAGGAATCAGAATCTGACTAGCTCTGTTAGAGCAGGAGGAGGGTTTGGCCATCTACCAGCAGTCATGCTGTAAGAATGCCTCATGTCAAGGACAGGGATCCATGGGCAAGCAGTTAAGAACCACAACAATCCTCTGATCTATGAGATGAGCTATCCTGTGGAAGAGCAGGAGGAAGGACCGTAGGAGCCAGAGGGGTCAAGAGTATCATAAGAAAGTGGCCCACAGAATCAACTAACCAGCGCTTACTGGGGCTTACAGAGATTGACTGACAATCAGGGAGCCTGTATGGGTCTGACCTGGGTCCTCTGCATATATGTTATGGTTGTGTAGCTGCTCACAGTGGGAACAGGGGCTATCTCTGACTCTTTTGCCTGCTTTTGGGACCCTTTTCCTCCTAAAGGGTTGCTTTTTCCAGCCTTAAATATAAGGGGAGGTGCCTACTCTCATTGCAACTCGACTTGCCATGTTTGGTTGATATATCTGAGAGGCATGCCTTTTTCTGAAAGAAAAGAAGAAGGAATGGATCTGAAGGAGAGCAAAGGTAGGGGGTAGACTAGAAAGAAAGGAGGAAGGGGAAACTGTGGCCAGGCTATAATATATGAGATAATAAACAATAATAATAATAATAAATAATCCCACAACAAGGAGCTACGACAAAAGTTTAAATGCCTGAAACATTCTTCTAATTATATTTTCATGCAGTCATACCATGTGGAATGGCATTATCAATGCTTTTAATATTAACTGATCTCTTCCAGTGGTCATGCTTCTCTACAGACTGAGGCTTTGGTAGCTTTGAGGAGAGGCCCTCACATGCAGAGGAACTCCAGTGGCTACTGGCAACGTTGTTATCAGGAACCTGAGCCTATCTTTCATTCACATTAAGGAGGGGAGGATAATGTAGAGCTTTTCTACTCAAAATGATTAACTCCCATTTTCACAGAACCAGAAATGGTGAGGCAAACGCCCAGTTCAGAGCGACCTTCTTCTCTGTCTGCTCTGACTTTGCCACCATGATTGGCTGCGACGAGACAGAAGAGCCTGTGTACCAACACTCCTGGTCAGGATCATGGATATGCAGCAGACATCATGTTGGGAGGGTTCCCTGTGGACTGATCTTAGAAGGGCAGTGCCAGGAGAAAGGAGAAATCCCTGTGTTTTCTCCTGGGAAGACAAAAGAGTGGAACAAGCTCCTCAGCAAACCCTCAGCCCTGCTTTCTCCCTTCACCGTGCATTCTGCTGAGCCCTGTCCAGTTGAGGTTCCCTACAGCACCAAGCACCCTTCTAGGAACCAGGAATTCAAAACTAAGAAGCTTTAGGCCCTGTCTCCAAGGAAAACCTGGTGCTGTGAATAGCCTTTTATTTTATTTTATTTTATTTTATTTTATTTTATTTTATTTTATTTTATTTAGTTAACATACAAAGTAATGGGTTTATTGTCACAAGTTCTTAGACAGACTTTGTCCTCAGTTGTTCCCACCTGTTATGCTCCCTGACCCTATTCCCTCATTCTTGCTGGCCTCCCCTCCTCCCCCTCATAGTTCCCTTTCTGCTTTTATGCCACACATATGCCATTACTCTCTCTCTCATTCTTCTTTACTTTTCCCTTTTAGATCTCTTTCTCCCCTCCCACAGTCCCCTTTCTGCTTTCTTCTCTGTCTCTCTTTCTCTAACACACACACATATGCAGATGTGTGTGTTCTAGCTTCATATTATGTTTGTATGTAGATTCAGACCTTGCACGTGAGAGAAAACACGCATTTGTTTTTCTGAGCCTTCCTTACTTTGCTTAGCGTAAAGATCTCCGGTTTTGTCCCTTTCCCTCAGATGTCATAATCTCGTTATTTATGGACACACAGCATTTGGTTGATCCCCTCACCTGTTGATGGTCCTCTAGGCTTGTTCCGTATCATGGCTGCTGTGAATGGCACAGCCATAAACGCTCACCGTGCAAATATCTCTGCAATGTGGCTGACTTGTGGTTTGTCAGGTATACACCAGTTCATGTAAATAGCTCCACTTTGATGTTTTTAACAAATCTCCACATTGATTTCTCAGTGGCTGCACCACTGTACGTTCCCAGAAGCAAGGTTTACTTCCTCTTTCTGTGTCACCCTTGCCTGAGTCCTACCAAGAACTTTGAAGCAAAGTCTCTGGAGCATCTGTCAGTATGCGGAATCGTGTCTGTTTCTGTGTGTTCACCTACCCACATGCTGTCTTCTACCAGTACAACACAGGGCCCATTTTACGTTCACCGCTGTGTCTTCAGCACCCTATTAGACGTAGTCTAGAGACTGATAGACATTCGCTAAATATTCATGCTGAGCTTAGAAACATACCATGGCATCCTCAGACTGGTTGAAGAACATCAAGGAAACTCTTTCAGGGCAAGAGCCACCCCATTGTTATGATTCTATTCCATTTTATGGATTCATTATGCTTATGGCCATGGGTTGGGTGTACCTTACTCTATTCGTGGCCCTTGACAGTAAGCTTGGCCATGAACTTGTTTGGACTACGGGATGGTAGCAAACTTGAGGCAAGCAGAAACTCAAAACACACGTACGGGTTTCTGATTTCTCTCTTGGAGTTCTGCCACCAGCAGCAGCACAAGCCCAGACTAGCCTGCTGGGAGGCAGAAGATCATATGGAACAGAGCTTAGTCACCTCAGCTGAAGGCCATCCTAGGCCAGCTACTCAAGCTGGGTGGTCAGCCAATTAGTGCAAGTGAGTGAACCCAGTCCAGATCAACAAAACATTTCAGCTGACCCATATAAGAAAGACATGTTGAATGGATATTTTAATACTACGTGTTGGGCAAGTTTATTATATTATATTGTTGTAGCTATAGATAGCTGATATACTCTCTCTTTCTCATTCAGCAGTGACCTGTGTTCGGTTTTCATTGATACTCTGAATAAAAGAAAACTGAGAATGAAAAACAAAATAACCGAGAAAAACAGAATTTTACTGGATTGCCTAAGTCTTTGGGCTTCAAACTGAGTACTCCCCTTTTTAAGACCGTTATTGCCACTTTGTTAAGAAATGTGCCAATAATATCATGAAGGTCCATGACATTATGTAAAGTGTGAAGAAGGGAGAATGGGATGGAAAGAAAGAGGAAAGAAAAGGTATGTAGGAGGAAGGCAGGGAGAGAGAAAGAAAAGAGAGGCCAGTTTTGACTTCATGAATTTAGCTCCGCAGTGGTACTCGGGGAATTCTAAGTGATGTCTATATATACCATGGACTAACTTAAGAAATGGGTTAAAGAGAGCTTTTTTAAGGGTGGGAAAGGAAAAGAGACATAGAAAAGAAAGGACAGGGTAAGGAATGTGTGTTTCTGTGAGACAGATGGAATTGTCCAGCCTACTTTTGGCTGTATAAGGAAGTACTTTCTAGGGAGGTGGCATTAATTCTGAAATTTGAATAACAAGAAAGAACCCTGCTAGGGAGAAGAGCATTCCAAGGCAAGAAGGCAGCTGTGGCAAAGGATCTGAGGAAGAATCAAGCTTCCAGGATCCAAAGCGGACTATGGGGCATACTAGAGTGGTGGGGAGAAAGGCAGATTTCATTTTCAGAGACATCTGACATCTGTCTTCAGAAGATGGCCTATGGGGAAAATGGCTGGTAGGCACGCAAAGGGAGATGGGAGGAGAGCAGGTGTAGGGAAGAGAGGATGGCTGCTAGGTGAATTTAAGGTTCTCACCAAAGTCTGCAACAGATAATGGCTGTCCGAGAGCAGTGAGGGCTGTGAAAAGAGAATCGTGAACATTTCTTTTGAATGTTGAGTGAACTGGATCTACCAATGGGTGCAAGTGGGGTAGGCACGACGAGCAATTCCAGTCTGGGGCTTGATGGATAGTGGTGTCATTTATTAAAATAGGAAGCCATACAAAGAGAAATATTTTATTTTCAGAGTGAATTTAATAAAAAAAAAATGGAAAAGGATGAGAAACACAAGTAATGATAGAAGGTTTAAACTGCCAGGCTATCAGGGAAAGATAGGATAAGTCCCTCAGAATACCACTCAAAATTTCAGAACCTTTTAGAACTAGACCAGCCAATGCCTCTCTGCCAGTGATCCTTTGTAGACCAAGCTTTCCCTTCCTTTTAAGCTGACTCTATCATTTATAGTTATCCCTCTATACCTTCTACAACCATTTTCTCTCTGCTTGGGGACTTTCCATTATCAACCTCCCTGTCCATTGTCTTTTGCCTCCCTTCATCATCAGCTGAGATCCCTTGGTTTACCTTGCATTCATTGTCTATGAAGCCCAGAACCCATGCTCATTTTACCAGGCTAATCATAGCAATGCTCGCCATTAAACTTTGGTCTCCGTGTGTGTTGTTACAATGCGTCTACCCTACCATCAGCTCCTTTCTCCTGCTTGCTTTCATCACGTCTGGCATATAAGCCATCCATCTTCTTAGAGACAGCAGCCCCCTTGCTGGAGCCTATTGCAGAAAGTCATGAACAGGTTGGATGAAGCCAACACAGCTTTCCCTGGCCACAGATCCTGCTCAAAGATTCTGTTCTACCTTGAACTCTGAGCCTACTTCAAATCTCTCTCCTCACTAATCTGTGATTCTTTACCCATGTTAGGAAAATAATGCCACCTTGTACTTCTGAGAATGGATAGAAACCATGCTATGGAAATGGCTTCTACTTCTGGCTGCAAGATCTGAGTGTTCTTCCACACCTCTTTTTATTCTTTCCCCTTCCAGTTGCAGTGAAGGGGTTGGTTCTTCTCCATTCCAAGATTTCCCCCTCCATATGGGTTTGAATCCCATCTGCCTCTATCTTTTCACTGGATAATTCCAGATTTCTTTACAATAAATGTCACTTATCTAACAAAGACAACCCATCTAAACTAAAATTCTTCCTTAGAGCCCTCTCACAACACATTTGTAATCTGTGTCATCAATCCAACCCCTCTTCTGTCTCCCGCCTAAACTCCCTGCTTCTCTCTTGCTATTCCTTGCTAAATCTAGGCCATTTCCATTCTTCTGGCCAGTGCCACCAGCAGTCACCAAGATTCAGCTTTCAGTCACACTTTCTTGAATGACTGGATCTCTCAGAGGCCTGTCATGCAGTTGACTATCTCACAATCACCCTCAGCAAAGAGTCTTGGCGTCCATGGCAAGGTACTGACTAGGTTTCTTTCTAACCTATCGGCCATACCTTCCTTTGCTTTTTTGCTTTGCAACTTTCTTCTCTTCCTCTGCCCAACTATTAAATTAACTCATCTCATCTGACATACTCCTCATCTGACATACTCATGCCCTCCACACTGCTAACTTTCAACTACAGCCAAGAACTTTCTATGGAGCCTTGGATCCATGCACTTCTCAGCTCACTTAGCATCCACAGGTAAAACCTAAAGGCCCCACAAAGAGCATGTGCAAACGCGAACTTGTAATCTTTCCCTCAACACTCTTTTCTTCTTCAAGGGAATGACCTCCCATTCACTCCCTTATGCCTATAAAACTTGTGGGAGTCACACATAGTAAGTGCTGTAATTCCTGCCTGTCTATCATTCCCTCACAATTACAGTGGTAAATTTGCTTCTTTATTCTATGTGCATTTCTTCGATGTAGAATTGGTTCTACTCTTGAGCTCCAGGCATAAGCATGTTACTCAAGACTAGCTAACAAGGCTCCCATTCTAGGGCATTTCCTAAAAATGTTGAGAAATCCCCTCTGCTAGGGGAGTGACCATTAAGGATGCAAACCTGGAGGTACCCATAGCCATCTTGTCACTATGGGGAAGGAAAAGATGAAACCAACCTGCAATAGAAAAGAGAGCTATTGTTAAAGACATGAGCCGAACTCCTGGGTCCAGCTGTGTCTAAGCATTTGATCTAGCCGAGGACTTTTGGGCACTTGAGACAACACATTTTCACTGAGTCCCAAGCCAGCATGAGTTGGGCTATAATTACTTGCATAAAGCCAAAAGCAGTCCAAACAGATATATCATTGGTAGTACTTTTTTCCTCCTCTCCTTTTTCCATCACATTTAGACCTCGTATCTTTCTGGTTCCATTTCCTGACAGGCTAAATGTATCTTTAAGTCACCCCTCTTTAATCTTTTCTACTGATAAATCAAAGTCAAGTCATTCACTCTCAACTGAACAGTCACAATGTTATTCCCACAGGTTCCTTGTCTCCACTCCTGTCCCCTCGGAGTACTCATTACACAGAAGTCAGCATGTCCTTAGTAAAAGCATCAATCAGATCACTCTTGCTGCTGCTTGCAGCCCAACATTGCTCATTCTTGCCTATTTAATCAATCCCTAAATTATTCATTTGGCATGGGGCTCTGGATGAGCTGGCCTGGACCTTCATTCCCAGCTCCTCACATTCCATTTTGCCCATGTTTTGTTTTGTTTTGTTTTGTTTTGTTTTGTTTTTTCTATCCTGACCGTAACCACTCCCAAACTAACTCCAACACTTTGGCAAATCCCATTTCTGCTGCCCAAAGCAGCCTTTGCCATCTTCTCTCAATAGGCATTCCTCTAGAGAAGTCCTCCTTTGCACCAGGCCAGACCTGCCTCCCACTGCGGGCCTGAGACAACTTCTCTCAGCATCATCATTTAGTTTGGTACTTTCTGTTAACAGTGAACTTAGGGTTCACTCTCCATGCTAGATCTCAAGTGCCATGAGGGCAGGATAAAAATAAAATGTTCTGTTTGCCGCACATTCCTGCTACATGTCTGACATAAATTTTGACGGACTTTCTTTTGTTTAGGTCTGGGTAAACTGAAAGAAAAACATAGAATGTTTTCTTAGGATTCTGAGCAGGTTTACACTCTTCATTTTAGACTAAAGACTTTACATTTAAAAGCTGACCATCTGTTACAACAATAAGCAGTAATAATAGTAGGTGAAGACAAAGCAGATAGTTTGGCAGATTTTTTAAAAAAATATTTTTTAAAGAACAAATCTGAAAAAAAAACTACATACACTGTAAACTTCAACCTTCCCTGTTTTTTTTCTAAAAAATGTTTTATGAAAAAAAATGTTAGATTAATGAGTTTTATAGGGCAGAATAACTAAAATGCTATGCAGGGCCCTGAGTTAGTTTGAACAAACCAACTGTAAAAAGGCATTTTGGGGACAAGCACGGCAAATTTGACTATAAACTGGGTTTTAGATGAGATGAAAATTTATAGATGAAAGATAGAGACCGTGAACTGAAAAAGAGAAACTGGTTATGAACAGCACGTACCGCATGATCTCATCTTGACAGGAACCTGCAGACGTGTACTTACGCATGCAGAGAAAGCTTTCAGGATGCGCATGCGCGACTGTGGAAGCGTTGCTGTTCTGTACGGGCTCTGAACGCGGGGCTATCAGTTACGATTTCTCCTTACCTGAATTTATAACTTTCCACAAAGCACACATTACTTTTGTAGTATTGAAACTTAAAACAGCAATTCACTTTTCAAATGTTGAAGTAGCCTTACACAGCTCCAGATTTGCCCTGAAAGCCTTCCAAGATATTTTTTTCTTTCTATGTCCTCCACCTTACGAATGAATGAAGAGCATGTCCCAACTTCTGGGTCTCAGCACGAAGCATTAAACATTTCAGCAATGCTTGAGGAGAAAGGGAATCAATCAATAACTGAGCGTGCGTACATTTTCTGCTGGCAATGTCATGAAAGGACCTCCTGATCACTCACAGCGAAGCCACTCTTACAGTGAGGGGCTCCCATAATTACAGGCAACACTGAAACCGCCATTTCCTACCCTAATGGAAAAATCCACAGTTCATCAACTCTTAAGGGTAGGAAGTACACAGAAAACTTAGAAAATGCTGAGTTCTAGCTGCCTGAGAAGGGGAGGGAAAAGTATTTTGATGACAACTGAGAAAGCCAGGAAAGGTCTGGCTGAACTGAAAGACACTGTGAACTGATATCAAGAGACTCGAATTTGTGTCCTGGAAGCCTCTTCCCACAGGAATCAGTAAAGTTCATATCCAAGGTGGTCCCCACAAAAGAAGTCTGGATAAAATCTAAAACTTAGTTGATTCACAGTTATGTTTCATTAAATGTATATATTTATATGACAATTGTTACAGCAATATACAAACGTTGCCAACATTTTTCCTGGATTCCCACAGTGCTGAGAAAGTCCCCTGCAGAGGGCACTAGTCAGTTGTCGACCTCAGTGAATCAGTTTGAATTAAGGGAAGGAAGGGACTTTAAGGATCATGAGGCCAACTCTTCCTTCCCAGGAGGCAGAAATTAAAAGGCCCAGGGAGATCAGGAGTTTTGCTCAGAGTCACAAAGCAAGTACCACACAGAGCTATGAAAAAGTAAGCCTGATTTGTGGTTTTAAAAAAGAAAACCAAAACAGAGGTCACAAACACATTTTCGTTTAGAAGTCCACTTGCTCTGAAGATGATACCATGAACACCATAACTAGATAATCACAGAAAGCTATTTGAGACACTTCTCTAAAAGACATTTAAATACAATGTCCCTCCCATCTGTAGTATTTTGCAGCAAGATTTGCTGGCCCATTACCATTTTCCTGATAACCTTTGTTATCTAAGCATTATCAAATAAATTCACATGGCTCTGAAACAGCATTAGTAGAAAGGATAGTATATGTTTTTCTTTCTCCCAGTCCTGTCAAAAGCAGTCTATTATGAACCGATGGGTGGGGCTAGTTCATTTATTGTTTAGAATTAGGCAAACTGGACTGGCTATGTGTTTTCGGAACTGGCAACTGGTTTCCGGCACGGCCGCCTGGTTCTGTGTCAGCCTACAGTCAGGTTAGAGAAACACCTTTGCAAGATGCACAAGTTCATTTCTGTTGTGCGATAAAGCAACATGACCAACAATGACTTAGGAAAGAGTGAGTTTACTCTGGCTTACAGATCAAAGGGAGAGTCTGTGATGGCAAGGGAAGCATTGGTAGCAGGTGGCAGGAGTGGGGACTGAAAGATTACATCTTCAAAGGCACCATGAAACAGAGAGAGAACCAGAAGTGGGACCAGCCCGTGCCACCTTTAGGTCCACCCCCCAGTGACATATTTCCTCCAGGAGGGCTCCATTTCTTGAATGTTCTACTACATCCTCAAACAGCACCACTAAACAGGGACTAAACAGTCAAGTCCATGAGATTCTGGGGCACATTTCCCATTCAAAACACCACAGAAGATTACATATTTCTTATATGTAATCAGGGCAAATGGACTTCTAAACGAAAATGTGTTTGTGACCTCTGTTTTGGTTTTCTTTTTTAAAACCACAAATCAGGCTTACTTTTTCATAGCTCTGTGCGGTACTTGCTTTGTGACTCTGAGCAAAACTCCTGATCTCCCTGGGCCTTTTAATTTCTGCCTCCTGGGAAGGAAGAGTTGGCCTCATGATCCTTAAAGTCCCTTCCTATATAACAAAACGTCTACATATGGACCAGGTCTATGTAAAACATGCCTATGTATGTTTGATGTTTTATCTCTGGGTTTTTCTGTTTTGATGTTTTGAGGGATAGATGAGACCATAGCAACATGCTTGTAGTAGGGGAATCACCAACCTTGGAAACGAGGAGACAGATTAAATTTTAAGTCTTGCCTCCATTTACGAGTAAGTTGGGTCTACTCAGCAAGTTATTTAGACTGATTATCAGATTTCTTATCAAAGCATCTACTTCATAGGGTGAGGACTGAGAAAATGCGTACAGCAGGAGTGACTTTCTACATAAAGAAAAAGGTCTCTTTTGAGGTTTAGGAGAGAGAAATCAGAATCCCACAATGTAATAGATTCAATGTCATGCTAGTGAACAAGGCATTGTCCTTAAGACAGTCTGAAAGACTGGACAGGCACTCTAGTGGATGGTCGTCATGTCTCCGCCCTCTCCAAGCTTGTGCACAGTGTTTTTATGATTTCATCACCCTCATAGCCGTATTATTGCTAAACTCCATCCCACCCTACCTCATACATTTTAGACTTAGAACAACAAGCTTAGAAACACGAGAGAAAGAATTTGTGTGACAAAGGCAACTCTCCCTCCGTAGCATTTCTAGGGGGCAGAGAAAATACTCCAACATCTTCTTCCAGAAAATCCGACATTTTCTTCCTGTTGGTAAGAATGAGAATGAGGGTAGCACGTTCCAAAGGTGTGATGGTCCAAGTATGGGTAGCTCACTGCTGAGACATGCCCTCTTCATTTTGAACAGCTGATTTATACCCATGCAACATGTATGCCACGAGGTATTAGACATGCATTGTTTCACTCTAGCTGCAGCAGGCCTGGAAAAGAAGACACTGTCAACTTGGATATTTTGTTGGAGAAACTAGAGATCAGGGGAAGCACATGCTTGCACAAATCATTCAGCAAGTTTGGAGTATGGAAAGGCCTGGCTGGACCCCTGGAACAGGGGCTCCTTAACTTGTTCTTCTCACTCTTATTGGTTTCTCTAAATATAGCAGTAGTGTGTCAAATGGCAGAGACAAAACATAAAATCAAGGAACCTGGGAGAGTCACTGAGGTCTAAAACATTAATATCTGCTTAGGTGCGTGATTGTACACTGCCAGCATCTGTGTTAGTACAACTTTATTGTCCAAAAAACCCTTGCTCAGAAAAGTAATAGTTGTTTGGTGGTCATTCAAGAAACTTCTACAAAAATCCTGTGATTCCATGACAGAAGGCATCATAGGAAAAATTTCCATCAGTTTGAGCATCTTCCAGCTCCCTCATCTCAAAATCTTTACCTTGCTATGTCCAGCAAGTCTACAAAATTCTGTTATTACAATCTTCACCCAACCTAAGTGCACCCCTGCACGCCTGCACTAAAGGATGCACATTGAAGCACCCATCTTCAGAACTGTACAAATATTCCCAACTTTCCTCTCAACCTTCTGAGACTCTTTATAGACACTGCTAAAGCCATGTTTCCCCAATACCGGCAAGGTACTGGTTCTGCCTCTTGGGGGATATTTGACAATGCCTGCAGTCATCTCTGATGGTCGTGGCTGGGGTGAAGGTGGAAGTTAGGAGTTCTGTTGGTTGTCTTCAATGTACAGAGCCTCCTCCACCCAGAACAACCAGTGTAGGTGGGTTATTTTGATGATACTGTGGAACCATCATTTGGTCCATTGACATACAAAGTCTAGGTGAGTAGAGTAAAGCCTTTTACAACCTATGGACTCTTCTTATTGTTTTATCTTCTCTTGCTCTTGATTTTCCATGCAAGCTTAAAAGTTTCAAACCCGCAATACCCATTGTAAGAAATTTCACTCTGCCTATTTTTTTATTTTTCTCATCTTCTCTGAAAAATTAATTCTGCATGGCATGTTATAAATGGATGATTGGAAGGATTGGCTTGAGATACAGGAGTTTTGTAGGTGTTCTTGACCATACTATTAAGGCCAGAGTTCCTGGAGTTGTAAAGATGACTTTAGTAGACAGAGGCACTTTTTCTTTGCAGAAAGACAGCATTAATTCATACTGTCTGTAAAGGAATAGAGATGATGAAAAGTTGTCAGTTGAAATTGGCACCCTGAACCTCACATTTGCTTTCCAATATTTCCACTGGCAATAAAGTTTCCTTGAAGTTATAGGATAAAACTTTGACCCCAAAATATAAATAATCTACTTCTTCCTGTTTGTGATAAGCAGTGGGCAAATCTGGGAAAAGAATTAGCAGCCCTGGTTGGTATTCCTTAACTCGAAATATTGCAAAACAATGTTTAGAAGACAAGTAACAGGCTTTGGATCTGATGAGTTTAACAGCCTCCAGCCTTCACTGTGGCACAGACAGATGGCTCACACCATTGGAGTGAGGCCCAGGATGATGTCAGTCTGTGCAGGGACCTTATCGATAACCCCCGCAGCGCACTTACATTATCCAGCAATTTCTCTATCACCAGGACCGTCACCAGCCCTTCCAGCAGCTCACAGGCATGTCTCTAAAATACGCCTATCTCAGAACTTACTTTGGTGGAGTTTTCTTCCTAGAAGTCCCTGGGATGGCGCAAGTCTCTGGTTTCATGGGGCTGCATGTATGTAGACTCTCAGAGTAGCAATAAAGATTATCTTAAAGGAAAATCTTGTCGGTTGAGTAAGATACAGAGGTTTACTTATCCGACAAGAATTCCAAGAACTGCAGCTGCCACCAGACTCCATTCCCAGGAGTATCGTGGAATTCAGCTAGAGGCGAGAGAGGCAAACTGTGTGAAAACTCAATCGGACCTTCAGTCCTTCCCACCCGCGATCTCACTCTCCTGTCCCTTTGCTAGGCTTGGCACATAAAGCCAACCTGAGACAGAGTTCTTCTGCGTGTGCCATGAGTAACCCCTTCCTGGTTTTCTGTCTGTTAGATAATTATTGGACCCCTGACCACCGGACTCAAATTGGAAGAAATTTTTCTTTCTGGGATTTGGTGACAAGTCTGGGATGTCTGGGAGCCTCTGGTCTTCCAGAAACTACAGTTGAGATCTCAAGATCTCCGATTACACCAACAATAATAAATATCTTCCCGGTCAGATTCCCAGATATCTGCTCAGGGTCCAGACAAGTGAATGTGGTGGAAGTCCCCTTTTCTATCTTCCTTCTAAGAGTCCAACTAGTGAGGACATTATGGAATATTGTTCTATGTACTTGGTCTTGGGACTCTTCCCTTCTAAGAACAATCATGGTGTCCTTCCTGATTCATTTTTGTCTTGGCTGAACTCTAGTAAGAGAGTGTGTTCTTCCCATGTGAGTGGTTCTTTTGTACAGACTGTGGGCTCTTTTCTGAGACATAGTCAACCATCATTCTGGGAGTTAAAGAATTTGCAGCCAGTGGAACATAAATGTGGGTATCCTGGCCTTCCCATTCACAGCTGATATCATACCAAGATGTGTTCATGAAGTTTAGATGAACCTATCATCTAAAGACATCAGCTAGTGATGGTCTTTATGATTTCTTGCTTCCTGCCTTGCTAGTGCTGGCATTGTCTGCTCCGTGTCATGGGTATATCATGTTTTTCTTCTTTATCGTATTTTTGATATTATAATATAATTACGTAATTCCCTCCTTCCCTTTCTTTCCTCCTAATCCTCACATATACGCCTCCTTGTTCTCTTTCAAATTCATGCCCTCTTTTTTCATTAATTATTGTTTTACACACATACACACAACTCTAAATGTAACCTTCTTGGTCTGTATAATATTACTTTATATATGTATTCAGAGGTGAACACATCAGTTTTGTGGGAGTCTAAGATTAGATCTCACAAATATCATTCTTTCTTTCTGTAGCAATAATAGTCTTTAGTTTTTGTTATTGTTTAGAATTTCTATGGCTGGGTTAAAACCATGATCAAAAGTATCCTAGGGAGGAAGGTACTTATTTTGGCTTACAGCTCTACCTCACAGTCCATCATCAAAGGAAATTAGCACAGGCACTCAGGCAGAAACCCCGGAGGCAGGGAGTGAAGCAGAGACCATGAAGGAGTGCTGCCTATTGGTTTGCTCCTTGCGGTTTGCTAAGTCTGTTTTGTTATACACTCCAAGACCACCAGCCCAAGGATGGCACTACCATAATGGTAGGTTCTCTCACAATCAATAGCTAATTAAGAAAATGCCTCATAGGCTTGCCGATAGCCCAATGTTATTGGTACATTTTCCCAATTGTGGCTTTTCCTCCTTGTTCGATAACTCTAACTTGTGTCAAGTAGACATGAAACTAGCCAGCATAAAACTGCTCTTTAGGGATGATAGTAGGTTGTGAGGGTTGAATCTTCTGCCCCTTTTGGGGGGATACTTTTTCTGTCCATGATGAAGACGTAAAAGCTTGTTGCTTTTCAGTCACATTTTAGAGCTGATATCTCTTTAGAGGCCTTAAATTGTTCATGACCAGATAACAGATCCCTTAATATGAAAAAGCTTCTGTGTTCGAGAGGATTTTGAGAGAACTCTCTTCCTAAATAAATGTCATAGAACCAATATGGTAGGATCAAATTGAAAGAACTTTTTTTTTAAGAAGCATCAAGGCTAGCCTTAAAAAAATCCCTTTACAAAATAAATGGGGGAAAATCAGACTTAGAACAAAACGTAAAAACTGATCATCATACACATAGAATAAAAACGATGAAATAAATCTTTTCAAATGTCTTGATTTTGAAATATATTTTTAAAAAAACTGATCATTACCATAAGCACCTTCTCTTTTCACTCTCTTTCTACAAATGGCCCAACAGAAGCAGATGTTTAGGGTCTGATGGGACTTTTTAGGAGCCTTCCCTCTGAGGGTTAGTTGGGTGCAGGAGCAACAGTGTGCTTACAGGAGAGAAACACATGGCAAGGCCCCTGTTGAATGACTGATGGGAACATTCCACAGGCACACAACTGGAAATCCAGAGGACACAGAGCTTAGGTATCTTTTCAGTTCTGCTGCAATTGAAATCTAACACCAAAAAGCAAATAATGTAGTCATGGGCAGGCTAGTCCTCAATTGATGTTACTACTGAGACTGCCATTAACTTTCCTGAAAAGCTAAAAATAACTACTCTTCTTACCTGTGAGATATGGACAAAAACAGAACTATGGTGTTCCCCACACGCTGCCATACACCACCGTTCTCACTTAGCCCACTTCGTCTCATGTGTTCAGGCATTTAAAAAAATTGGGGAAAGGGAAACATGGCGTGAAAGCAGATGTTGCCTAGGTAAATGTAATATATGCAATATAAAATAACAATAATGTAATAATTATAATATATACAATGTATACTGTAATATTTATAAATATATGTAATATATAATGCTAAATAATAGTTCTAGTAGAAGTACATGAAGTACCTAGAAAGTTTTCACTGTCCTCATGATCCATCAATTCCAAGATTCCAGTTATTGTCTTAAAGTGCCATATGTCAGAGGGCCAACCAAATTTCCTTAGCAATTGTATTATTTCCATCACAAACTCTCCTCAGACCTGTAACCAAGGTCATTTTTAGTCTATTTGTAGCTCGTTCTATTGCTGTTTTATTCCAGTGTTCTCTAAATGATCTTGCAGCCAACTCTAAGCTGGAATGGTTCGTCTTCAACAAAAGGGATGTGGCAGAGACCTCTAGGAATGATACAAATGGCTACTTTGGATATAGGATTTTGATGACAGTGTATCAATAACTTCAAGGTCAACTGTCTGAATGAAGGGCCTAGAGAAGCTGAGACATTTAAAATTACTCAACTGAGACTAAGCAGAATGAGGGTTCGGTTTATAGAGAACTATGGGAAAAAACAGTTATCACCTTCCTTCCTTCCTTCCTTTCTTTCTTTTTTTTTTTTTTTTGGTGTTTTTTTCTGTGTCTCCTTGGATGTCCTGAAACTCATTTTGTAGACCAAGCTGGACTTGAACTCAGTGATCACATGCCTCTGCCTCTGCCTCCTGAGTGGTGGAATTACAGGCATGTGCCGCCATGCCCAGGTATGATTTTTGTATTTATGTTTGCTTGATTGGAACATTGCTGTTCTGTGGTACTCTGTTTCCTAGGCATAAGGAGCCCATTTTTCTTTTCTCTTAAACTTTCTGTATTTCACAACAATTTTAAGTAGATTGTACTTTGTAAATAAAATTAAGTATTTATATATTTTTTCTTTTTACCTTACCTCTCCAGAATTGGTAAACACTTCTTGAATAGTCTTATTTTCAAGGCAATCTGTTTTTTTGTTTGTTTGTTTGTTTTGTTATTTTGTACACATTCACTAGGAATTGTCTCATAACACAATAAAATTAGGGGGTTGGTTACATTAAAAAGGTTTTGAATCGAGTGTTGTGTTTGAGAATGATATAATGTAGAAGCTCACATGGCTGTACACGTAGGTACTGAGCACTTAGGGGGCTGATGCTTACAAAGCCCTTTGACCTAACACCGTACTATGGAGCCTTGAAGAAAAATAATAAGACCAATCTCAGGACTGACCCAGGAAACAGAATATTTGGGAGACCTGAGGAGGAAGGGGTTGACTGGAGAAGTCTGATGACAAGTTCTTAGCTTGTCTACCTGGTATGTAGAGCTATAGACAGTTTAATTCTGAGAGACTCTTTTATAGTGTTCTAAAAACAACAACTTCTTCCTCCTCTTCTCCTCTTCCTCCTTCTTTTGAGATAATGTTCCTGTATGAAGCCTGGGTTGGTCTTGAACCGCCAAGACTTTGAGTGCCGAGATTACAGGTGAGTGCCCTAAGCCAGTTATAAGGCAAACTTTAAGTGCCTCTGCAGTCAATGACCACTGTTGGTTACGTATATTAAAGGAATTGAAGAAAACTAGACTTATTTTACACATAAAAATCATCTTATTTTGATTATTTTTGAGGAAAGTAAGGGTGATGTGATTCTAGAGAGAAATTTTATGTTTCAATGGAAAACTATAGTTATATTCTAGCCTCGTTGTTGTCCTTTTTCTTCCTTTTAAATCAATCCTCTCATCTTGCACATTTTGACAGATTAAACCTCACTCTCATCCTAGGCCTCTCCCCTCAGCCATCCTCACCTGAAAGAAAGCTGTTCCACCCTAGCTCTGCAAGCCGAGGTGGATGACGTCGTGACGAAAGCTGAGGACAGGTGGTGTCACCCGCATCTCCACAGTGTCACTCTGCAAACCTTCACAACTGTAACATTTTTTCTGCCATCCTAACTAAAAACATTTACAAACCAAATTCTAGGATTTTCTTCACCGACTTTGCTCTGTATTCAACAAACGTGCTCCCTCGGCTCACACGTGTAATTTTTGTCTTCTCTCCCATTGCAAATAGCAAATCTCAGAAATTCATAAATCTTTCTCTGAAGCCATAAGCCTAGCCACACCCACTGCTGCTGCCTTCTCCTCCTCCCCCTGGTCCTCCTTTTTGGTAAACTTCTAAAATGATTGCAAATAGGTAGGGGTCACAGGTTGTCATTGAAGGTCTTCTATTATCACTTTTCTCCTTGTCTTTTGAATCAGGGTCTCTCACTGAGCCTAGAGCTCTCTGACTGGCTAACCTGGTTGGCCAGTGTACTCCAGGAATCCACCTGTCCTCATGTGTGAAAACATCTAGCTTTTCTGCAGCTATCATAGCTCCAAATTCATGTCTTCATTTCTTGTGTGGCAGGAACTTCACTGACGGGACCATTTTTATCTGAGGAGAGCTCCCAGAAAATACAGCTACCACCATCCCTACTCTAAAGACTGTTCTGGTGTCTTTAACTGCTCTGGAGAAAAGTGATTTGTCTATTATCTGGAAGAACCCTCTGTCCTTCCATAACCACCTATACACTCCAGTTTGGTCATGAACCTCTTCGTTTCTGGCAGGTGAATGGACTACAGCACTCTGTGCCATAACTAAACACTGCCTCTTCTTAATCCATTCTGTGTGGATTAATTTCTGTACCTCCAACCACCAGCTCCAAATTGGAAGGATCTTTCGTCTTAGTAGTCTCCCCTCTCTTTACTCTCCAAGTAGCATTCTGTGCTATAACTGAAAAATCTGTTCCTGTATGCATACACACACACACACCTATTTTTCATATAGATAGATACACACATATATGTACATATTCCCATGTGTTCCTATATTCTATACATGTACATACCATGTGTATGTGTGTCCATGCCTGTTTGTTTCTGTACATGCTTGTGCCCCATGTACACATGAACTCACAGGCCCATGTACTCCTGAACACATACCTTGTGCTCTAATATGCATGCACATGAGCCCACGTGCATTTGTGAACACCTGACTTACCATCTTGAGGATTTTCCTTGGAGAATCAAAGCTAATAAAAGTGAAAACACTTAGCCTGACTATCAGAGGCACGTCAAACCTAGCTCATCCCTGCTATGTATTCCTGAGCACACACCTTGTGTTCTTACATGTATATGTGTACCCACACATGCATGTATGGACACTGGGATGACCATGTTGAGGAATTTTCTTGGAGACTCAAAGTGTATCCAAGTAAAAACACTTCCCAGAAGATGAGAAACTCCTCAAACCAAGCTTACCCCTGCCTGTTGCATCACCCCACTAGGCACTTAAAACAAATCATCTATTAAAACAGAGGCAATTACAAAACTCACCTTTCAACTCCGAGTTTTGGGAAATGGAGTAGAGGACTTTTTCAATGGTAACTTGACCAAGCGCTCCCTGATGACATCATCTTGGAACGTTTTAAATGTCCCTGGGTGTACACTTCAGGCAGAAGACAGTTGCTCAAATTCGTGACACTCTAACAGCTATGAGTGTCAGCGTCTGGAAAATCTGATCCGTTTCCAATTCAGTCGTGCACTCCTTGTGACCAGGAACAACCCTCAGGCAGCCTCAGTTTCCTCATTTGTGGAATAAGGGAAACAACACTTAGCCTGAAGGCGAGACTTGCAGGGTGGATGAATGAGATAGTTGGATATGTGTGGTTTGGGTTTTCTTCCTGGCCTCCTTCAGCTACTTTCAACATTGTTTGGGCTACTGAACTATATTCTACAGTGACCAAGGACATGGTTTCCTCCCCAGCTAACATACATCCTTCTTTATTTACTTAATATTTATTCCTATTTGTCTGATTTTCTTATTGAAAAAGTGGAACATATTTTATGAGGACAGAAAACATTTTATTTTTCTTATGTGAATTAAACTATAAAGAAAATCATAATGTAACTTATAAGCTAAAAAAAGAACATAAAACTTTCCTGTTTGATTACATGAGGGTTTTTGTAGATTTCACTCTAGTCTGTGTCTCACAGACTCAGGTTGTTTTGGAAGCAAGAACCTGTCCTCTGTCTTCACTTGCATGTATAGAATTCATCACAGCTGTTCTACATACCATGACCTGAGCCACCCTGTGTCTAGACTGACCGCACCAGGCAGTCGGCAGGCCAAGATCTTTCTGGTCAGGCCTTGGCAGCAAGAAGGGAGGAAGATGCCAACATAATTGCCAAATGGGTGGCTCATATTTTCCATCTTTGTCTATGTGGATGGCAGTCATGTGTTTCTCATGGTGCCCAGTTGTGCAACTGATGAAGCCGGCCCAGAGCCAGAGGAGTGGCCTACAGTAGGGCCAGGTCTTCCTGGTGGTCTTAGGCTGGGTTGCACTGGCAGGCATGCATTCAGCCTGAATTGCTAGCTATGATGAGCTGGGTCATAACAGAACTGAGATGTATAAAATAGGAAACAAATGCTGAAGATGGTCCTAGGAATGGCAGGGTGAAGTGATTTGGAATGAGAAACTTGGTTTGCTGCTGGTTTTAGAGGCAGGGTGTAGCCTTCAGGATGGGCTCAAAATGAAGAGGCAAGGAAAGTGATAAGCTGGGCTTAGTTGAAGGTGGTGATAAACTCATTCCTAAAGCTTTCTAAGGTGGTTGTGGTCTGACAGACACTCCCAATGTGTCTTAGAATCTCTCTGGGCAGTTTTGCCACAGGACAGTCTATTTGTGCTCTTCAGCATTCAGTTCTCCAGCTTACAAGTGGCCAAGATTAGTGAATAGAGAACATTGGTTCCACTGAAACAATGTTGAGTGTTCTTAGATCAGGGCCATTTAGTATAGCAAAGCTGTCCTCCAAGCTGAGCTCTGGGGAAAATATACATTTCTTTCCATGGCATAGAGAACTCTCTGCCCTGAAACATATGGCCAGAGTCTTCGTAGAAGAAAATCAATGCTCAGCCATGAAGCAAGTCTCCTAAAAAAGCAATTGACAGTAGAGAACCCTTATTCACTGCTAGTAGGATGTAAACTAGTCAATATCTATAGAAATCAGCGTAGAGGTTACTCAAAAATAAAACAAAAACAAAACTAGAAACAGATCTACTGTATAACCAACTCAGCTATATCACTTTTAGTTATTCGCCCAAGGACACCAAATCAACATGTCTCTCTTAGGAAAGTTCTATTGCTTTGAAAGAGACACTATGACCACGGCAACTTTTATAAAGGAAAGCAGTTAATTGGGGCTGGCTTGTAGTTTCAGGGGTTTAGTCCGTTATCATCATGGTGGGAAGCACGGCAGCACACAGGCAGAGCTGGTGCTGGAGAAAGAGCTGAGAGTTCTATGTACAGATTGGCAAGCAACAGGAAGGAGAGGGACGCAAGCCCAGGCTTGAGCGTTTTAAACCCCAAAGCTGACCCACGGGAACATACATCCTCTAGCAAGGCCGTGCCTATTTCAAAAAGGCCACACCTCCTAACTACTCCCTAATTACCAAGGATTCATGCATGTATATGCATGTATGTATAAGAATTTTTCAGCCATGAGAATGGGCTTATGCCATTTTCGAGAAAATGGACATATTTGGAGATAATCATATTCAGTGAATTAAACCAGTTCCAGGAAGACAAATATAAGTTTTCTTTTCTTTGTGGTGCCTGAACTTTCTGTAGCCACATAAAATCATGTGTTCATAGTGATTTGTCCAGGGGAACAAAAGAAATTAACAGGAGGAAGAAGTGATAAAAGAGAGGGTTGTGACATGGAGGGTAAGACTATTTATAGGCACAACACACATTATATGCCTGAAATTATTAGTTTTGTCAACTTGGCACAAACTTAATCACCTAGAAAGGATGTATCAGTGAACAATTTTCTATGTTGGGTCAGCCTGTAGACATGTCTATAGATGAGTGTCTTAATTGCATTAAGTGATACAAGAGAACTCAGCCCCAAGTGGGCAGCGCCATTCCCTAAGCAGGAGGACCTGAACTGTACAAGACTGGGGAAATCTGAGCTGAGCAAAAGCAAGTAGGCAAGTCAATGAATGTGCATTACTTTCTCTGTTTTGACTGTGGATATCTAAGCTGCTCCTAGATACTGTCACTGTGATTTTCTTGCTCTGGTGGACTGTAACTTAGAGCTCTGTAAGCCTAATAAAATCTTTTTGCCTATAAGTTGTTGGTTTTTTTTTTCCCACGGAATTCTGTAGGCATTATTTTTAAATTCTACTTTATTTGGGGTTCTTTAAGACTGTACCTGCTTTTTAATTCCCCCACTCCTAGGTAGGAAAGAAAGAAGGTTAGAAGGGAAAAGGAATGTAGACCTCTTTAGACTTAGTTCTTAGTTAGGTCATTATGTTCTTTGGGAAAATACAAATTTCAGTTGTCAGGATATTCAGCAGTCTTCTTCCTCCTCTGTCCCTTCTTTCTCTGGCTCTGGTGTTTGTACTCTCATAGAGTCCTCAGAATTCCACTACCTCCAGCTGGCAAAGACCACACCCCTCTCCAAGCCACTTGAGGCTATTATCAGCTGTGGATAAACTAAGGCAGTCCCATATTCCACACTTGGGATTTAAACAAAGGCATAATTACATAACATAACTGAGTTTTTAATGAAACCAAAACTTCCACTACAGAGTTCTATCACAGCAACAGAAAGGGAACTAGCACAATGCCTATAAACATTTTTAATTATTTTTAATGGGTGCTTTAAACACTGTAGTCTGTGTTGGTGGAGAAAAGATGTATTTGCAGGAGACTTTGAGGGAACATATTGGGTGGGCACTACAGCCTAAGGGATACATACTTTATGCTATGAAGTTTCCCTTTATAAACACATCATTCTGCTCCAGAAAAGGGGGGGGAGACACCTCTGTCAAGGAACACTCATTGTCAGAGACCGTCAGCAATTAGAAATGCTTTGAAGTCAAGAATCGCAGACTTAGAGATGATATGGTCCTATGGTTTGTCCTCTGTTGGCGGGGTACGTGTCTCAGGACCCCCTGTACTTTGTATAACTTTTTCTAGAGCTGATTTGCAACTCTTCTGACTCCTCTCAAGACCCTTCCGGTCCAGGAAGCAGGTGTGGTCCTTCAAAGACACTGAAGGTATGAGATCAGGGCCTCATTGGTACTAATGGCCTCATTGGTAGTAATGTCCACACAGGGAATTAACTGAGGGTATGGGATAGTGGGAATCAGGACATGGGTATCCTGGGAAAGTGTCAGGTCGTTCCTGAGAGCTGCCTTCTGTCATACTGAGGTGGCATCACTAGCCTGCAACTCATGCTCAGATTCTTCCCAACCGCATTTCACACTACGGGGACAATCAGCCTTCCTGAATTTCTCTGTCGTGATACTCCAGAACAACCGCTGCTAACCTGCCAGTTGAGACCCCTTTGGGCGTCAAACCACAGTTTCAGAGGGGTCGTTTAAGACTGATATTTACACTATAATTCATAACAGCGACAAAATTACAGTTACGAAGTAGCAATGAAGTAATTTTATGACTGGGGTTCACCATAATATAAGGAATGGTATGAAAGGGTCACATAGCATCAGGAAAGTTGAAAACCACTGCTCTAGGACACATGACATGTATTCTAAGTGTATAAATTAAACATCTTAATTTTCCAAGGAGTCTAAGTCCCAGATATTGGAGAAACTTGGCCTGCAGAACATCTGAAAAAACAAAAACAAGAAACCAAACCTGAGACTAAAACAAGCAAATAAAAACTCTTGACTTCTCCAAGCTTCACACATAAATAATTCTCCATGGATAAGTCTTGTATGTATCAAAGCAAGGTACAAGTATGTAAACCTTGTAATGGATACTGGACTGGCCCTACAAGGCTACCTGCAGCGTAGAGTGAGGAGAAATGTGCACATATCTGTGGTCAGGAGGGAAACGAACTCCTCTGGATCATCTCCATCCATAAAGCACTTATTAGATGAAATATTTAGATGATGGCCTTATACCACCACCACACTTTCCAAATACAAAAATAACAACACAAAATACTCTGCCATTCAAAAAATCAAACGAGCTTTTATGACACTTTATAATCCTATTTTATAAAATATACTTTGAGGTTTGAGCTGTACTTTCTGGAATTTTAAATATTTTTGTAAAACTGAATTTTTTTTTTTTTTTAGAAATTTCTCAGAGTTGGCTTTTAAGGCTGCATTCCCCCACCACGTAGGCTGACCTCCAGCAACCCCTCATTTCATCCCCAACAGAAGCTTGAAATATGACTGAGTGACAAAGTGTCTCATTTAGTTATTATTCAACTATATTAAATTACTAAAGTTGGTAATTGGAACATATCTTATTACAAAGGCAAAAGTTCAGGCTTTTTCCCCAGGCGCAGAAGGCTTGCACATTTGAAAACTTCTGGCCTGTTAAAAAAAATTGATGTTGGGCCACAGTGCATGCAACAAGTTAAACCGAGAAAGGCATTTTAACCAAACTTTGTCAACATTACTGAGCATTACTTTGAAGATAGTCACCAACCTCAGGGCTTTACCTTGCAGTTGAGAAGAAAGAAGTAGAAGGAGATCTTGGAAATATGTCAGTATTTCCAAACTCTGTTAAGCTTATGCAACTAAAAAGCCATCACTTAGAATATGGAAAGACTGATATTTAGAAAATAAGTGCTGGTTGCTTAAACCATATTGTTTACCTACTTTGGTCGATGGTCACACGGTATCTATTATTAAATCTTCGGAAAACCCACCTGAGTATATTAAAAGCCATTGGCACCTCCACTGCTAGGCTGTTTACAGTGTACTTTGAGTAATGACCGAGGGAAGCAATGTTCTCCAAAATGGTGACACAGTGAAGGAATAGTTTTCTTGAGACAACAGGAATTTGAACATTGACTTTGATGTGGTCTCCCCAAGTTTCTGCTTCAGAGGCCAGAAAGTGAATGTTGTAAGGACGACAGAAAACACCGCTGCTTATGGTGGTGTCCCCCAAAATCCTGTCAGTAGCCTCGTCTGGAGAACCAGTGCAATCATGAGGTTCCCAGAGGCTCCTGCTAGAGGCGACATCTAAGAGAGAGGCCTAGAAGCTGGAATTATTTTTTTTTTCTTCTTGAATATTTTCCATTTATATCAAATCACGGACTGAATACACATGGAACAGACACAGTGGCTTGAACCTGGAATTCTTAATGTGTGTCAGTGATTGTCATAGTAATGCAAATTTAGGAAACACTATTTAACTAATGACACTATTCATTATATTGTGGTTCATTCCTTTTTTTTTTTTTTTTTAAACTATCTGGCCATTGCTAGGGTGTTTCTTTTTGAAGCATGAGCCTTTATAGCAAACTCACTTGCAGTGCTGTCCCAAACCTAGGACAACAGAATCTTCAGAGGCAGGATCCGGAAATCCCTATTACAAGCTCATCTGATGATCCTTCACAGCAAAGCCTGAAACTCTCTGCTAACTCTCAGGCACTCAGGGCATCTCTTTAAGTTGCCCACGTCTGGCCAATAGGTTGCCCATATGTCAATCCTTCCTAAGACAATATCCATCAGTAGCATGAAGGTGATGAGGACTAAGGGGTGGCTGGCCTTGCTTTAAAGTGACAATACACACGCTTGTGGAAATAAGAAGGGACACTGCCCTGCCGGTGGAGTAGCTGGGTCTGGGGAATATGGCAAAGCCGAGGAAGACCCAATCTTTGTCACACCTCACAGTCTGTGGATATGGTAGCCACGCATCTGGTTAAAGATAGTCAAAGAAAGGCTCTGTGCCTGCAAGGTCAAGGTATGAGCTACTGGTGGGAACTCTCATTCAGAATTTCCTGCTAGAGCAACAGCCCTTCTCTCTTTATCATTTTCATAGTTTTGTGGAGCAGGAATAGGACTTGCCGAGGCCTTGTTTTGTTTCCATATGTAACAAGGCCTGCTGTGAATTCACCTTCTCATTTCGTAGACGATAGGGCATTCCTTGTCCTTATGGGATTTCACTATTGTACAGTTGTGCTTGAAATAACTTGTCCACAGTGTGTCTAAAAAATGACAAATTACTATAATCACATTTTGGCAGAAAACTCCAAATCTGATTTTCTCCTTGCTCAGATGAATGCGAGGTAAGATGAAGACACTGATGGGAGAACGCAAGACCCTTGTGGTATTGAACTCGAACCTTTCTTCATCTGGGGAATGGAAATAAGTCCTTATAGGCTCACCACCTCCCTGTGTTGTTAAAAGCATATTAACTTCTGAGGACTGAAGTCAGATAAGCCATAGAGTCTCATCCGACCATTGGCTGTTGGTATTAAAACAGACTGACAGTTTTGATGCTTATCCTTCTCTGTCTTCAGCTAGCATTGAAATATTTTTTCTGACAGTATGAGTCAATCTAAAATTAAACACTGAAAAAGAAAGCCCAGGAATGTGGGTAGAAGGTGCCTGCCACTGCCACTGCTTCCATTACAGAAACAACTGTTTAGACCAAGATATTTTGTTTGCTGCAGTCTGGGAAGAAGGAAGTGTGATCCAAATAGCAAAGGTCCCAGTGGCAGATGAGAAGCCCTTGGACACTGTGGTGCATTGTTCTGCCCCATCTAGAAAGCAAAATACTGCTGGGACAAGGATGGAAGCTCTCCAAGTAGATGATGAAATATACTTTATTGACATTATCAATAAGGATGTATTTATGGGAAACAAGCACAGAGCATAGCTCACACTTACAGGACTCGGAAGGTAAGAAAAACGGAGTCATGTGTCTCATCATGAAGTCTGCATTGCTTTGCAGCTACCTGGCATTGGGTTGGGATGCCGAGAATTAGGTGACATTAAGGTTTTACCTTCTGTCATGAAGTCTCTACTTCCTCATACCTAAAACAGACAGGAAAGTGTCTACAAGGCGTTACAAGATCACAGAAGACAATCATGTTGATTCCAGGTGTAGGCTCTCACACATTTAATCCACAGCTACTGGGCAACAGAGGTGCTTTCTTTCACATGAATTGATATCCTAATGATCTTTGGTATGGCCAGCAAAGCACAATGTGTAATGCAGATCTCTGTAATTCTTCTGCCTTGCAGAAATATAAATATTTTATTCTTGGTTTTATGTTTCTTCTTCTGTTAAGGGATTATATTATTTTATTTGCCCTCTTGTTGGACCTTCAAAAGGAAAAACAAACAAACTCAAATCTGACAACTCTCCTTGGGACTACATAGGAAAACAAGTTTTTCCAAACCATCTCCCTTCTTACTTTCCCAGAATTGTGTAAGAAAAATGAAGAGCTTGGTAGATGAAATGCAAGTTCAGAAAGTCATTCTGGCCATGCCTTAAATGCACGCATATTATTATAAGATGATGAATCATTACTTGTTCTTGTAGAATTTTCAATGGGGGGGGAGGGGAGGCAGGTTAATAGAGGGTGGTTAAAGTTGCCAAGTTGACAAACGTAGACGTAGAGAACAAAGAACTTTTCTTCTAGGGTTAGGAAGGAGTCGTAGCAGGTTTAAAGCCACCAGGAACCTTCAAAACCATCTGTTCATAGATGAGAAAGCAAAAAGGCTAGGTAGTGACAGTAACGATAAACATTTAGTGAACATGCTTAGGATGGGGTATGGGTCCTGTGATTTGCTTATAGGGCTTCATCCTTACAGCAACCCCAGAGCTAGGTGCATTGTTGATGACATAGGAAAGGTAAGGAAATTGAAGCTGAGGGAGAGCAAGTCATTTGCTCAAGGGTGAACAGCCTGTTCATTCTCTGGGGCTGCCTAGATGAGGAGGATGGTTGGTTGAGGCACTTATGCAGCCAGTTAGCATTTTCTGAGCACTTGTTAAGTGCCAAATGTGTGCTTGGTCCTGCGGACACAGAGGCACGAGAGCCAGTTGTAGGGTAGTGTGTGCAGAGTGCCAGGGAGACATTGTGCTAACTGTCACAGGAGAGTGACAGTGGGTAGGGTCTGTGGGTCTCAGTGCGGAGTACGGGCCTGTGACCCAGGTTTCTTTCTTTAGTCAGTAGTTTTTCAGAAGCTGAACCCAGTGCCCTGAGACCTGAGGGGTCAGCACGCTGACTCCTAGAGGTAGGGGGAGTGTAAAGATGCCTCAGATTGGGTAAGCCTAGGGCAAATCCCTTGGGCCAGAGCATGAAAAGTAGGGTGTGGAAAGAAAGAAAGAAAGAAAGAAAGAAAGGAGAGATAAAGCAGACCTTTTATGCAGAACGTTGGCACTTCCTTTCTGCATTGTGAGGATAACAGCTTCTGGGATTACCTTAGAAACGTTGCTTACTGACCCTCTAGCTATCTAATATGAGAGCCTTTCCTTGGTTCCTCCACTGGCAAATGTCAGGAAAACCTTGGGTCTTCTGGGTCTACAGTCCCTTTGGTGGGTCCTTGCCCTTGCTCTGGTTCATTTCCCAGTCACCTCCTTAATACAAACTAGAGCAAGCTCATGCAAAGTACAGACTGTCTTTTCTCAACATTATTCTTGAACATTTCCCCCAAATGTCCAAATCTCATGCTTTATCCACTAATATTCCTAGAACCATTTTTTTAATAGTAGCTAAACCTTGGGTTTATCTCCTGTTCACTGCTGTTATTTGAGAATCATGTCTATTCACTTGTGCTTAGTCAGAAATAGTGTTTCCCTCTTTATGGTATATTTTTACTAAGTTTTTTTATTTTTATTAATTATACTTTATTCACTTTGTATCCCCCCATAAGTTTCTCCCTCCTCCCCTGCTGATCCCACTCTCCCACCCTCTTCTTCATGCATGCCCCTCCCCAAGTCCACTGATAGGGGAGGTCCTCCTCTCCTTCCTTCTGATCTTAGTCTATCAGGTCTCATCAGGAGTGGCTGTATTGTCATCTTCTGTGGCCTGGTAAGGCTGCTCCCCCCTCAGGGGGTGGTGATCAAAGAGCAGGCCAATCAGATTATGTCAGAGGCAGTCCCTCTTCCCATTACTATGGAACCCACTTGGACACTGAACTGCCATGAACTACATCTGTGCAGGGGTTCTAGGATATCTTCATGAATAGTCCTTGGTTGAAGTATGAGTCTCTGGGAAGACCCCTGTGTTCAAATTTCTGGTTCTGTTGCTCTCCTTGTGGAGTTCCTGTCCTCTCCAGATCTTACTATTTCCCTCTTCTTACATAAGATTCCATGCACATTGCCCAACAGTTGGCCATAAGTCTCAGCATCACTAAAGTCCAAGTGGATCAAAGACCTCAATATAAAACCAGACACATTTAATTGGTTAGAAGAAAAAGTAGGGAATACCTAGAACTCATTGGTACAGGAGACAACTTCCTGAACAGAACACCAACAGCACAGGCTCTAAGAGCAACAATCAATAAATGGGACCTCATGAAACTGAAAAGCTTCTGTAAAGCAAAGGACACCGTCCTCAAAACAAAATGGAATGCCTACAGATTGGGAAAGAATCTTCACCAACCCTTTATCTGACAGAGGGCTAATATCCAGTATATATAAAGAACTAAAGAAGCTGAAAAACAGCAAACCAAGTAATCCACTTAAAAAATGGGGAACAGAGCTAAGCAGAGAATTCTCTGTAGGGGTATATAGAATGGCAGAGAAACACAAAGAAATGCTCAACGGGGGGAGGGTACAAAGTGAATAAATTGTAGTAATAAAAAAATAAATAAAAACTCAGCAGGGTAAAAAAAAAGTTTTAATGGAGTAAACATGAGAATTCAAATATTTATAATTGTATATCTTCAGATGTTAGATGGTTTACAAACTTTTATAGGCCAAGAATTGGAATAATTATTTATCTAAGGAGGGAAATATAGATAATATTTTTGAAGAATATAATTGCACATAGACTGTGAAAATTCATCACATATATGTGCCAATTTCAGGATTATTATTTTTCTTACTATTACACTACTTTTTCTCACAAATTGTTTAAAATTTTGTTACCTTATTAACATTGTAGATTTTATGTAATAAAAATGTCAAAGATCAGAAAATTATTGCCTTTATTTTTTGTCATATTATGCAAGTTTTTCAACATGGAAAAGACAGTCAAATAAATAAAATCTATTAATTGAATAAGAAATATATTTAAAATTAGTTATTGGAAAAAAATAAATAAATAATCCCCTCTGTGTTTCAGATAATATTTTAAAGCAAAGACTGACTGCAAGCTCATAGGCTTTAAACTGTTATAAATATAAGGAAATAAAATAATTAACAATATTGAAATAAAATTAACATTCAGAGACTATTTTTAATCTTACTGTCTGTTAGCTAAATTTTGACATTTATTTTCTCTTAAGTTTTGTAATAAGAAAAAAAATTAAAAATTTTTTTAAATAAAAAAAAAAAAAGAAAAAAGAAATGCTCAGCATCATTAGCCATCAGGGAAATGCAAATCAAAGCGACCCTGAGATTTCACCTTTACACCCATCAGAATGGTCAAGATGAAAAACAAACACATGCTGGAGAGGCTGTGGAGAAAGGGGAACCCTCCTCCACTGCTGGTGGGAATGCAAACTTTACTAAGTTTTAAAACATTTCTTCTACTGCTTTCTCACTTGAGCTGGTAGCATGTCCCCCACTGCCGCTATGCTCACTTGTAAAAGCCAGCCCTCATGCATGGCCTGGCTTTTGAGAATCCGGCAAGAACTTCTTTCTTCAGTTAAAAACACTATCCAATCAATTAAAATAAACAACCAATCTGAAAAGGTAGTAACACTTATGTCATTTCCGCCAGAGTGAACATGAACTCACACCTCTTCCACATCTAACTTACCTACTTTTCAAACACATTGTAACATTATAAAGAAATAAACACGACCACTACTGTCCTTTAGCTTAACAGGAGATGTCACAAGGGAAAGAAAAAAAAATAGGTAAATTTGATCGAAGCATGATTCAAGATGATTGGTACTCACGAGTGGGCTTCCAGGTTCCATCATGGGTAGTGGGGAAAGTCTGGCTTGGATCGAGTGGTGGCTTATCAGGGTTTGTGCTACTGGTTTCCAGGTGGTGTGTAAATTACTGCTGGTTTGTGTGTGGTAGAGAATGAAGGCAAATTCCTTCTTTAAGGAGTCAGGCAGTTCTCCTTGATTTATTACATGCGGTAACATTCGCCTGACAAATGAGAAAGATCAAACTGTGTGTGCCGTGACACTATGTAGGCATTGCACGAACACAGAGACACTGGAATTCCGCTTGTGCGTGGAGGCTTATTGCTCAGCTGTAAGGAAAGATGCACGGCGGTTAGAGGGAAGAGGTCTTTTGTGCTCCTGTCCCTGTAGTGACTTTGAAGTGGTTTGTAATGTGATATTTCAGGTTCTGCAGCCTCACACCAGGTGTTAACTCAAGGGTAACAGCTTTGTTAAGTTTTCTCAAAGCTGGTTCGAGGACTTTGAACAGGTACAAAGTGTTCGATGTTTGGGGATTGCCTGCATCGTTACGGATACAAAATGATTCACACCACCTGAGAAACAGCTACTTCCGGACAGAAAGGGTAAAATGGGTCACTATGTCAGTGAGAGCCTAGGAATAGAGAGAAACTCCAGTGAGACCTATCTGGATGCAGGCAGCTAGAGCAGCATGATAGGCAGAAAGTGTCGCCTGAGCTCAGGTTGGCAGGTGTGTTTGGTCTGCCCAGTGAAAAGTGGACGGTGCCATGGGGACTTGGGGCACCATGATTTTTCCTGCTCTTCATGTGGAAGACTGATCGCTTGTTTTGTAGAAAAGAGCAATAGCCACCATCATATAGCGTGAAGGGGAACTGAGAGAAGTGACGGCAGATGGTGACTCTCGCACAAACAGTTAAGTGATTAAGATTATTGTGACGCCATCTTAAAATCACACCGCCTTCCCCCATAGCAACCTCCTTAAAATAAATAATTGAAAGCATATAATGCAACCAGACCTCCTACTAGACCAGCATTTGAAGAGCCCAGAGCTGGGTGACAGAACTGCTATGTCCCCTTTACCCCCACTGCCTCATTCTCTGAACATACAGTTCGCAGCACAGATGATCCTTGCTTGCAGAGGGGTCAAATCCTCTGACCCACCAGTGACTTTTCTGAATTTGTTAAACATACCACTCTTTCTCCGGGACTAAAGCAGAGTTAACACAGCACTGTGACGGTGGCAACAAAGTGAAGTTTGAGGGTAGGACAGCTACTGAATTTGGTGATGTCCAGTCCACAAAATAAGATGATTCCTTCATCCAGCCTGCACCCAGAAATTTGGTCCCAGTACTTCACCCTTGTCCTCCTGATCGTACAAAGTCTGGGCTTCTTATCTTGCTTCATTTCACTCTCCAGATGAAGGAAAAGGGGATGGGAAGCAGAGAAAAAGCAGAAGTGGGGGGATTCTACTCACTAAAATGAACGAGGTACCTCATTCCACAAAGGGAGGAGGACAAGGACCAACAATTGAAGGGCCTTCACTTTGCCCATCTACCACAATCTAACTGTTCCTGCTCAATGTGCTCCTGTCCTTTATCCTTCCTCTCCATCTCTCCCACACCCAACTCCCATGGGCCATCACAAATTAGTAGTATTCAAAGTGTTCCCAACTGAAAGACTGCTGTAGTTCTGCCTAGCATGGAATGGCTGACTTCCATCCTGCCATGGGACAGCTGGAGGTTTCAGGCAGCAAACAAAGATCTCTCCAGCCAAGGTGGAAATAATGACAACAATTTTATTATTCAGCACATGCAGTGAGCCACAGAGGCTTACAAAGGCAGGGTGAAATCCCGCATGTTTTATAGATCAGCATGCTAGAAATAACAAGCAAACAGCTCCCGTCTCCTCAGGAGACAAACAGTTCTAGTTCAAGATAGGATCCTAGACTCCTTCCAGGGAGGCTGGGTAGCATTTGGAGGGGTCATGACCTTAGAGATTTCTGTGTTGTAGAACCGGAGTGTGGGCTTATCAGGACAGCCCAGGAGACAGCATTTAAATTCCAGAAGATTAGAGGGAGGACTCTGGCCCATATGCTCTCAAGTAGACTGAGTACTAATAACAGGAAGGCTTGGAGTCTCTTGAGCAAATCATCAGTCTCCAAGATGCCCTTCTCACAGCAAAAGTCTATACCCATCCTTTTCAGACTTTCCGTTCTTGGGGGACTGGTTTCTTCTGGTACCACCACTCACTGAGTATTTTTATGTAGACATGTCCAAGGGTATTGACAATGGAATAGAAATCTGTAGCCATAGACCACAGTGCACTTCTTCGATATACAGACCTCTATACCTTTGAGACAGGAAGAAGCCAGGATATATGATGTGGTCATCTGTTGACTTGTAATGAGAAAGCACTAACTTTAAGTCAATGGGACAAATTGGGGAGAATGCTCATGGCTCTTCGTGGGCTGGACCGTGACAGTCGGGATCTAATTATCAAGATGAAAGGAGATGAATTAGTTACTTTTCTGGTGGTGTGACAAAATACCCAAACAAAAGCAACTTGAGAAAGGAAAAGTTTTTCTGGGCTCACAGTTTGAGGAAATATTGTCTGCTGTGGAGGGCAGGGGAGGGCAGCAAGCCTCTCTATGGTAACAGGAGTGTGTGGCTGGGAATTCTCACCTCCTCACAGCGTGGTAGGACAAAACTTAAGAGGAAGGACAGGAAATGGGGCCAGGACATAAAACCTCAAGCTCCCCCACACTCACCCAGTGGCCCACTTCCTCCTGCAAGGGTCACCTCCTAAAGGTTCCACACCCTTCTACAAATAGCACAAACACTGGGGACTGAGTGTTCAAACCACAACAAGAGTAAACAAAACTGACCTTCAGCCTATGAACCTACACCCAGACCTCCTTGGCTAGGTCTCACTTCCCTCTTACCTGCGAGGGGTGGGGATCAGGGTAATAAGCAATCCCTCCCAAGATGGCGAATGGCAAAGAGCTTGAGGTGATTCCAAAGGAAGCCACAGAAGGAAGACAGACTGCCAGATTGCAAAGACATTTCTAGGCCATATGCCTTTGTGATGTGTTTCAAATAACGACCCAGCTCATGCTGCCTGCCTACTTTTGTGTGGTGGAGGGGGACCAAGTGGGAAATTTTGAGGAAGTGTTTTACAGCCTGGCCTGAATAATCTTTCACGCTTAAACTTAAAGATGTAAGCTGTCCTTTCGAAATACAAATCCCTACCCATGCTCTTTATACATAAAAACGTTTAAGTTTTACAGAAATTTTGAGCCCAAAAAATATGGGTCAGGCCACTCAAAGTTTTACATTCCCTTTCTATCGTTTTCTTCCAGGCAATTCATGCAGTCCTAGGTACTTCCCCCTCTGCCAGAACCCCTGTCAGGGGCTACGTGGTAGTCAATCAAGACACAGGGCTGTTAGCATTCATTCATCCATTCAACAAAGGGATTTTCAAGGTCAGTCTTGACCATTTATACAGCTGAGATGATGTCTTACGTCCCACAGCATGAAAGGCCCACAGTGGCGATGCAGGAAGAATGGTTCTCGGAACTGGTGCTTCTGGAACCACCTGGAGAACCTGTCAGTAGACCCGGCAGGTTCCAATGCTGGAGAGTGTCTGGACTGAAGCTTCCCTTCTCTCTCACTTCTCCTACATTGTCTGGGAACCCTTATGCAGACCTGCTTCTCGGCCAAAGAACGCTTAGATTTTTATCTTGCCTGGAAGTCAGTCCTAGGGCAGATTGGCCGTGAAGTTTGGTACACCTTCTGAAGAATTCCCCAGCAGACTGCCATTCTTCGTCAACCTAGACGCCTCCTCTGAGAAAACAGGGCATTCTCGGCTTCTCAGGATTTAAATAGCGAACATCAACCAGGTCTACAAAGAGATGGTGCTCAGAGGCAGCATGGGCTGTGTACCAACTTTGCATCTGAGACTCACAGCCGTGGCATCAGCCTATCTCCTCCAGAAAATGGGAATTAATCAGCCTTTCTCTTGGGTTTGTTATAATAATTTATTGAAACACTGCCCACTAATTTCTTAAGTCTGAAATGTCAATAAACAGAGTTGTGGCTGGCACACAGGATGCTATCAGAAGAAGTTATCTACCCGTGAGTAGACAAATGCCCAGCAGATGCCTGTTTCTCTGAGATGGCTCAGGCTTCTGTTCCTAGACTGATGTCTTTTGGAAGCAGTACACCAGTACACCTTGCTCTCCTAGCAGCCTCTTGGCTAGGCACTATCTACACACCCGAAGCTGAGGTTCAGTCAATACATGTTAGTACATCAATGAGGCTGGGAAAGAGATGAGAACCACCGCTCTTCCCCAGTCTTCCACCTCTGTCTACACACTCACTAGGATTCTCCCCATCTATAGGCCCAGACAGAATCACACCCTCCAATCAGGGGGGTGGGCGTGACTCAGTACCATGATGCTGCACTCAGCAAATGCTCATCTTGATAAATGGTGAGAATGGAGAACAAAAGCACCGAGCTGAGTTTTTTTCTCTGAGCTTTCTACCAACTGATTACACTTCCTGTTTCTCCAAGTGCTTCCCTGACAGGCCACTTGCTTCATATTTGGTCATCGCCCTCTCACCTTCCTGGGTGAGTCAGTGCATCTGATCTTCTGTGCTTCAAGCTCCCGGGCTCCCATGTGTACTCTGCCCCGTTTCCTTGTCTTCCCAGGTAATCCCTGCTCCACAAAGCGTCCGCCCCCAGCCCCCAGCCCCCAGCCCCCAGCCCTCTGCCTCTGAGACAGACGTGCATGCACTGGGGACATGAGTCATGGCATTCACCCATCCTCTCCATCTGAGGCTATTATTGGAATGCCTGTGCACGCAGTACACGCCTGCTTCCCGTATTTCACGGCCCAGGGCTCCAGGAGCTGCTAACCACATGCTGCTCAGCCCGAGATGCCACTTGGATGATCACGAGGTGGTTGCTCGGAAGGGTGAGCGCTTCCAAGAAAGCAGGTTAGTTGAGTCCAGATATCGCCACCTCCTTGAGCTAACATCAACCGTGTGTCTGGGACATGTGCCTAGCAGGGTGCCTGCCTCTGTGGGTGGTACAAAAGAAATTGTTCTGGATTGAGTTTGGAGGAGGAGGCAGAGACATGAAAAGCAAGAAATGGCATTGTAAATACATGCGCTAAGCGAGCTCTGCAGGCAGAGGCAGCTGGGGAGGTCCGTGTAGGAGGCGAGACGGGAGTCAGAAGCCAGTAGCTGTGGGGGAGATGATGGCCCAGAGGCCACCAGCTCAGTGAAGATGCAGAGGGGCCATGGCATGAGTTGGACTTGTTCCCACAAACCTGAGTCTGAAGTTTGAAGTTGCATCCTCTCTATGCTTGGCAATTGGCAGTTTAGTAGGGCTTCTCACTGGCAATCAAGATTATTCACTGCTTCTCCCCTTAACAGAGAAAGAAACTGAGGCCCAGGTCGTAAAGGCCTGAGTTCTCCATCCTTCCACCAGAGCAGAGGGGTGACACACACACCCAAGAAGTCTGCCTTCTGAGCTTCATGACATGGGCAGGGAGAGATTCTTTTTTACTTTAGGTGGAAATGTGAAGAGGTGGGGTAGCCTGGTGTCGCCATCCCTTCATCCCTTCTCTGTGAAAACCTAATGCAGATCTCACCTTGTAGATGTATATCTTGGTTTATGTCCAGCTAGCTGGGCTCTTGGGAAAGCTCTTGTGCCCACTGAGGACTGGATAATGCTGTAGTCTTCCTAAATTCAGGAAGCCCACTGCCCTGCTGATCTGGCACAGGCAGAGTTTCTGACAGAGGCAGCAACTGACATCCATTTTCCCTATTTGACATGAGCATGAAAACACAGATGTAAATATACATACAAAAAAAAAACTTTACTAGAGCGTTTTCAGATCCTAGGCTAGAAGACTGGATATGGAAAAGCAGTTCTGGGACCTGTGTAGAAGCAAGTCCCAGCAAGGGGGTCTTGGAAGCCTGTATTGGTGGAACCTTAACATGAGCTATATGAAAAAAAAAAAAAAAAAAAGAATGGGGCTTGGACAAGGCATCTCTTCTAAAGTCTCAGCACACATGGCATCCCAGAGCACCTGGGAGCCATTTGGTCTTTTCCTTCCTCCCGACAATGGAAGGAAGTGGCCTGAAGTCAGTTAGCCCACTGTGGGGAGTCATAAAAGCTCCTGAAGACCCCTCAGTCATCACAACTTACAGAACTTCTGACTCCCATCACCTGGGGAAGAGGGGCTGATGTAGGACAGTTCTGTGAAGTAAGGCTAGCTTACTTCACTCTGCTCCTGGGTGCAAATCTTAGAGAAGTCCCTCCCAACAGTGAGCAGGGCCTGCTGGGAAACAGGAGTGCTAGGGTCCCTTCAGAATCACGAAGTGGCTCACTTCCACCTCTGGCTATTTATCCCAAAGAAGTGGAAACAAGGAGTTACACACACATGTGTACTGATGCTCACAGTGGCGATATTCTCAGTGACCTCCCAAGTGTCTGTGGATAGGTAAGTGACATTTTAAAGGTACCACACGCACCTGATGGAATGTTGAATCTGGAAGATCTTCTGGCAGGGGGTAGAACATGGGTGAGCCTCAAAGATGCCTATCTGTGGATAACATGTCAAGAGCAGTCAGAGTTCAGAGACAGAAGGTTGGAGTGGTGGTTGCCGGACACTAGAAGGAGAGAGACCAGGCGATTGCTTCACAGGTACAGAATTTCAGTTTTGCAAGACAGAAAAGAAGTTGATGTCATATGTATTTTATCACTTTTTTTTTTTAGTTTAAAAAATAATGAAAAGAAAGCTTGGATCTTGTCTGATGCATGACCATAACTATGTGAATTGATGGAAGAATCTTAAATTCTCCATTCAAAAGGTAGACCAGTGTGGAGCTAAGGATATTGGCACTGATGTCGAGATCAGAAGAACCTCTTAGTCCTTGTTTCCATAGACAGAGCATGCTTGCGGAGCCGTGACCAATGGAAGGAGACTGGAAGACTCCCCAAGAGCTTCTGTGACTCACCACAGTGGGCTACCAAGCTTTTGCCACCTCCTCCTATAGCTGTCCAGGAACACAGCTCAGTGTCTCTTCCGGGCACCACAACCCAGGGACCCTGGCCCATAGAAGGGATGTATCTGCATTTAAGATAATGACAACCACAGGGTATGTGCTGGAGACCTGATAAGAGTTGTGCCAGTGTCTCTGAGTTGCAATTCTCCCAGATCCAAAGACCATCTTTCTTTGTTTTTTTGTTTTTGATTTTTATAATTCCATGACTTTTATTGGTGTTACTTACAGGAGTAGAGGTGAGGGATTATTTACAGGAACAGAAATGGATTTAAAAAACAGCTATATCTCTAAAGCCCATCTCAGCACAGTTGCCATTTCACAAAAGCTGGAGCATAATGTACACTCAATAGTTTGGAAGTGTCATCTCTAACTGACTCATTTTGTCTAAACCTCTTCCAGGATGATTGGCTGGTTTCTGCATACTTCAGGCAGTTGGACTGAACTCAAAGTCTTTGTAGTTTTGTTTGCTTACTCTGGGAAGGAGGGGCCTAGTGTATCTGTTCAGTTTCAGGGACTTCCTGAAGTTATCTGAGTTGTTTACCTTATTGCTTAAGTAACTGCTTATCCTGATGGATAAGGTGTTTCAATTTTGGAGGAAATTGTTATACAACATCTGTGTATAGCAATATGTTACTAGGATTTAGTTTATTCCTATCTTCAAAGTAATAGGATCAAGTTTTCCGGTAGGCCTATGACTTATCTCTGGTTCTTAGTCATGCTATCAGTGTCTGGTAATATAAATGGAAGAAAATACCCCAACTAGATACCTTTGGCACTAGTAAGTCCTCCAGTGCCTGTTATAAGATTTATCTTTTTATTTGTTGGTTATAGTTCTCTGGATCCTTCCAGATATTGCAAAATATGATTGTTCTCCACAACCTGATAACAAGGCACTCCTGATTTAAAAATTCTTATTTTTGTCATTGACAGGAGAAGTTTAATTACTGCCTAACTAGATTTGTCTCTATTGACTAGCATTCGTGGTGATGAAATACTTTGGAAACTCCTGGAAGACAAAGATAATTATCAGTATCACCAAGCTACATACACTATGATTTACCTGAACTACCATTTTGAAATAGATGCTGGCATTAGAGTGACACAAATGTTACTTAAGTAAAGAAACAGTTTTAAAATTATCCTTAAGGTTGGCTTCATCAGAGAAGACCATCTTTCTTAGATAAAACTGAAACGTGGATAGGAAAGCTTTTGAAATCTGATTTAAATCCTACTGCTTTAATAGGCCGCTGATAAGCAGCCTTCATCAGCCACTGCATTAACTGCTTTTAAACAAAATTACATGATTGTTGTATGATCTCCAGAGGATGAGATTTACTTGGGTGAACACCAAAAAGAAAGAGAATATTACTGAGAGAAAGAGTGTGTGTGTGTGTGTGCGTGTATATGACAGAGAGAAAGCAAGCAAGGAAAGGAAAGGAAAGAAAGGAAAAAGAAAGGAAGGAAGGAGGGAAGGAAGGAAGGAAGAAAGAGAGAGAATAGAGAGTCAGAGCCAGGGTTTGTTTCTTAGGGTGTCTGTTGAACATTTTGTGGTTGGAAATGTCGGACTGGAGCTGCTTAATTGAGCAGAGAGAGACCTCTAACCACCAGAACCACAGAGCTTAAAGCCACCATACAACTGTTGGCAAACTGGCATAACTCGTGAGTGTGCCACAGTGACATTGCATGAAGCATGGGCCACCGTGAAATGGAGCTTCACTCTGCACACCTGCTTTATGTTCTGCTCTTCCGCTTTCTGCATCTCCGAGCTACAGGCCCCACTTTGCCCACATGCCCTCCCATGCTTTAGATTTTCCTCAGTGTGATTTCCATAGTCTTTCCCACCCATCCATCCACAACCTAGACCTGTAGACTACTGCTGCCATATTAGTTCAAGATTCACACTAGGTCAGAAGTTTCTGAAGGATGAAAAGGTATGTGTTGAGTGTAATAAAAGTTGTAAAGTTCATTATTTAGAATACTGAAATAAAGAAGAATCTGGAACTTTACAGACAAAACTTTCAGTTCATCTTGTTTAAAAAAAAAAAACATTAGCAGCCTATTGTTTAATTTCTTTTTTTCCAAAAATTATGGCAGTCCTGAAGCCCATCTTTGAAAACAAAACAAAACAGATCTACTCTGCTTCATATGCTTAATATTTATGGACTTCCCCAGGCCCTCAACAGAAGTGTGGAGAAAACCAGGGTATGAATTCCAAATAAACTGGATCAGCAATCTTGTAACTGAACTTTGGAATAAATCAAGATGGGCTTCTCACCATAAAAATCACCAGAGAATTGTGCTGTGTCAGAGTGGACCTGTGTCTGTCCTTGTAGTATGGAACCTTAAGTGAAGATAACCTTGCTAGTCTCCAAACTCATGTTCTAGTTAATTCAAGCTTGTTAGTTTCTCTCTGTTTCACCTCCAACATGAAACAGTCCTGTTAGTCAACAGTGAGAGATTCAGGCGGGCATCTTCCGAAAGCCAGGGGCAGTGGTCAGCCAGACGCTCAAGAGTGGTGCCACCCTGCAGGATAATGGCTGATGCCGTGGCTTTGTTGCTGACAGTGGACAACTGACCCTGTAGATGGATAGCCACTTCCGTTCACACACAATTGAATGGTTGCACATGATAAAGGAGGTACTATTTTTACACTTATGGGCTACTGGGCAAACCCTGGCATTTTGATCATGGCAAAGCATGAGTCAGATTGATTCAAAAGGCATTTATATTTTGAGGTGACTCCCCCCCCTCCCCCGTATCCACTCTCCTGGAATGAGTGGGGAAAGCAGGTGAGGTCGTTTCTTCCAAATGTTGACCGTTGCCGGGAGCAGGACACTAGGAAAGAGGAGCCTCGGCTTCCCAGGTCCGTTCTGCCTGTAAGTAGCCTGAAGAGTTTGGGTGCACCTCTCCAGTGGGGACAGCAGTACCTAGCTTACCTGTATCGAGTAGAAGTGATGAGAAACAGTGACAGCGTGCATCCTTTTATCCATTTTGGTGGTTTCTGTAAAGCTTGGTAAATCCTGTGTTTTTATTCTTCCAGCTAAGTGGACCTTTAGAGCTTCACTTCTCGAAGATCAAGTCTCACCTCTCCAGCTGGCCAAGACTAGCCAGGAGCTGGAAAGGAAAACCGTGGCTGGTGGGTTCAGGGGGAGGTAGGGTCCAGGATGGTAGGAAGCAAGTTAGGAAGCAGTGCTGTCTACCTTTAGAAAGAGGAACAGATACTTTCTGGATGCCAAGAGGCAGCAGAGACTTGTGGATCCCTTTGGTTGCATTCTTGTTTAGCACATGTGCGTTCTGGTGCCAGGACAGATCTTCCAAGGCAGAAGAGAAATACAACTGGGGCTTCTCCCTCCGGTTGTTTTTTCTGGACTCTGTTGGCTTCAATCCTGGCCATTAGGAGACCATGCACATCACACCAGACTGAGCTACACCAAGCATGAAAGACCCTGGAGGTTGGCCTTTATGCTTACAGGGAGAGAGCTGAGGGTCTCTGTAGAAGAAGAGCATGGTTTGGTGAACTGCAGCAAAATCTCAAGAACAGTTCCCTCGGCAAGGAACTGATACATGGGTTTGATTCTGCTTAATGGTGTGCAGACTTGCCCTTCCAAGTCATGGCACGGGTCATTACTCAGTGCCTGTGGTAGAACCCTTCAAGCTGCTGCCCCAGAACAGATGCCGGACCTGGCTTCCTGGGATGGCTTGGTAGGTGAAAGTGGAGCCACCAGCGGGCAGCTCAGGTGTGTGAGGGGCAGAAATGAGTGGCTTCACAGATCTAGCTTGTACCTTTTGGGGAGAGATTTTCTTGACCAAAACAATATGAACAGCAGCCTGAAATGAAATGGAACAAATGACAGCCAGTGGAGCTCAGGCTCCCTCCAGGTCTCCGCCCACACAGCAAGATACCGCCTCTAGTACTTATTTCAAAACCCCGGCTAAGAAAGTTCTGTAGGACCCTTGTCGTGTAGAAAAACAGCTTAGGCTCTCTTCTGAAAGCAAGGAAAGCTAGACACAAATGGTGTTAAATTTGACAAACTGGAGAAAGGGAGAAGCTTTCCTTGGCTGTTTCTCAGCTCCCTAAGGGATGTCGTCACATCTGGTACTAGACTTGCCCAGAAGGGAGGCCCTGGGCAACCCACAGGCTTCCCAAGGCTGCTATCTCCATTATCAGTTTCTTCCTTGCTTCTGCCTAAGCTATCAGAGTCTGCAGGCAGCCCAGGCATCTGGGCTGTGCTCACAGCAGCTATGCTGTGATTACAAGGGCAACTGGGCCCCTCCACCTTGTCTTCTTGTGGGCATCATCCTGAGTAAGAGTTTCCTGGCAGGTGACTGCAGATCTCATGCAATCCTTCTGCCTGGCCTACTATCTCAAGTGCCCCTTCTGCTTTTCACACTCACATTCATGTTCTAACAACCAAAAGGAAAGTAATGTTTCTGCTAAATGAACAGGTTAGAAGATTTGTAAGTCCAACATTAAATCCATTTTTCTTTTTGAAAATCATTTTACTTTCTCCTATTTCCCATGATGGTTCACCAACCCTTATGGAAGAGAAAACTCTGGCATTACAAAGATGGTAAGGCACACTCTTGCTGCCTCTACACTTTCATTTCCCTCAGACTTTCACTTGGTAAATCACAAGTCTAATTCCTGTTTCACTCCCTGACATTATTTTTAGAAGAGTTAGAGTGTCCCAGTAGCTATCTGCCATCTAGACATGTCCAGGGGTGTAAACCTATAGCCTCCCTCATAAAGAGAAGACGGAAACTGTTTTGTTTACTCAGTGATGAGCCCTAGGGTCTCACAATGCTCAGCTTTACATATGATTAATAGAAACCTACCCCAGAGCCCTACTGTGATGTGCGAACTAGGCACCGTTGTTTAGTGTTTGATATATGAAGTCAACGAGAAGAGGATGCAAAGGGGAAACTAGGTCTTGGTATCAGTGTGGGGAAAAGTGGAGGCTACTTGGCTTTAGAGGTAATGGAAAAACTCAGTAAGCAACAACGAGACTTGTATGAAAAGGTACATGGGTGACTGGCTGTATAATGTGTAAATGCACTAGTTATGTCTTTGTGTGTACGAAGAAATTTTAAAATGCTAAATCTTAATAATATTTGATTGACATTGCCAGTGACACATGAGCATGATGAGGTATGAATCTAAAGCATAGTCCAAGGATCCCAATTACTTGAGATTGTGATGTATGGGAGACTCATTTGCCCATGTTGATGGAGAAAAGACATGTGGTATGACATCAAGGCCAGACACATGTCCATCTCATTCAGCCACCAGTGCAAACTGAATGAGTGCTTAAGGTAATACCATGAGATATACAAGAGCCAAGCCCTACCCTGCCAGTGTTTATGGTAAACAGTGAGTTATTACTTCGAACCACTGAATTTTAGTGTATATGGTTCCTCTCACAGGAATAGATAATAAGGTAAGTCATAGCTTATAGTTCAGGGACTAGGCCTGGAAACAGCCATTACTTACACACTCTGACACCTGAGACAGGAAAACAAAACTCTAATGGACAAAAGTATGTAGCCAGTGAAACCCTAAGACCAGAGGATGCTGGGACAAGCAATTTTTAAAGCGTTATTGTCGAAGACAAATCACTGATGGTCCCTACATACTTAGAGATCTGAGAACTTTACAACCACCAAGAGTCTAAACGCTGTGGGTATTTTGCTTCTTGCTTTGGCAGCTTCTTTTAAGCCCTCCAAGTTGTTTCCTTAGCTATATGTGCCAGCTTGTCCGGTATACTCGTCCCTCTCATCGTCGGGGCGAGAAGCCTAGAAATGGCATTTCCTAATATTCTCACCAGCAGAGGTCTGGCCAAAGGCTGACAAGCAGATGTGCTTGCCTGTGAGTTAGGAGGGTTGAGAGCAGGAGAAGCCAGAGTGCTGCTCATCTGCTGCAGAGGGCGGAAGAGTGGGCTCCAGCAGTTACCTGCTTTTGCACTGACTCCCAGACATCTTGCTGGGAGTCACCCACACCAGTACAAGAAGCAGATGTGATCAGCAGCAGCAGCTTCCTACGGTCTCTGCACCTTCGTGCGTCTGAGAGCAAACAACGAATGTGAAAGCTTCTTTCTGGCTTTCCCTCACCTTCCTTCCTGAACAGCTCCTGGCTTTTCGACAAGTTTTAGATGGACCCAGTCCCTTGTATTAAATTCCTTTCCTAACTGAATTGCGAAGCGTGGCTTCGGCCTTTTCCTGCTAATGTATGTGACGTCTGAATAAGTTGATGACAAATCATGGAGTAGCATCTTGTTACAAATATGCATCTGTATCATTCATTTTTACAAACATCTGGGAATCTTCTCCTTAGAATTTGGAACAAAACATGTATGTAATACAGCATAGAGGCCAATGTGGAATAACAGAGTGGGAGGAAGCAACAGAGGAAGTAAGAGTACAGTAGAGGTCCTTGGGGTCAAGGGAATTTAGGACTAGCCAAAAAAAAATTTTATAGGTCAGCTCACTAGGCTCAGGAAACACACAAGAGTTAAGTGTGAGCTGCAGATAAATAACATCGCAAGTAGAGGAATATTCCAGAAAAGAAGTTCATGTTCCTAATATCTGAAGTCTGCAAATATATTACCTTCCTTGGCAAAAGGGACTCTTCTGTGATTAAGGGCCTGGATCTTGAAGTAGAGTGTTCTGAGGCCTACAGGGAGGCAGCCCTATGTAATCACCGGAGTCCCTAAGAGTGGAGAACTTTTGCCAACTGCAGTTGGAAGGAGAGATAGCTGAGGGGAAAAAAAAAAAGACATGGCTGGCTTGAAGATAGAGGAAGAGTCCATGAAGCAAGGTGGCCTCAGAAGCTGTAAAAGGAAAGAAAATGAAGTATCCCTTCCAGGCTCCAAATGGACGATTGCCCCACTGACATTGTGACCACAGTCCACTGAGATCCCTGTCAGCATTCTAAACAACAGACCCGTAGATTATCTGTTATAAGCCACTAAATGGGTAATGGTTTGTCTCAAGGACAGTAGATAGCCAATACAAACAGCTGCTAATTTCTGTATAAATTTGGCTGTATGGTATTTGGAATACGTATTTTATGAGAATTGCTTCTCTTTTGAAGTGAGAACAGAGTCCTACTTTTTTGCCCTGCAACATGTCCTTTTGAAAAGTGGCTCCAGAGCCCCTGCATCTCTGAACGCATCCCTCCATCCAGCTGTTTTGCTTCCTACGTGCCAGACACCGACATCGACACAATGCCAGTTTGATTTCACTGACACCTGCCAAATCATGTGTATGTGTACTAGGTCCATTGTACAAATGTGGTGGTTGAGTCCGTGGCAGGTTAGACTTTGTTCAGGCTCTAACAGGCAGTGGAGCAGGGGTAGACCAGGGGGTGGACTGGGTCTGATTCCAGAATCCACTTTGTTATTATCTTTGTATTCCTTTTCAGTGCTAGAGCTCCCAAACTCTTTGGTGTCGCTTACACTCCCATGCACTCTATCTCCTAGACCAGTCATCCGATATCTGTCCCTCATCTCTCTGCTGCCATTGAAACTTTTTTCTCAAAGGTCAGCTGGGGCCGCTGGGCTGTTATCAGCTCTTAGTCACCGTTCTCTTTCCATTTCCCTCAGCATGGGAAGACTTGTTTGTCTTTTATGCCACTTCTACATATCGGGTTTTTGTGTTGGGATCCTGACCCTCCCCTCTGCCTCTATGGATATTCTTACTGTCTCCTCATTTACTTAATGTTTGTGTTTGCGCTTGTGCATGCAGCGTGTGTGTGTGTGTGTGTGTGTGCGTGTGCGTGTATGTGTGAGCGTTCACACTGCTAAAGATTGAACCCAGGGCCTGTTTGATACTAGGATTGCTCTACCACTGGACTACATCTCACATCCCCTACTCCTCTCTCCTTACAACTGTAGAGTCTGGCTGAGTTCTGCTCTTCCTCGGCGCCATTTCTTCATTTCAAAACTCCTTTCACAATCTCATTTCTGGTTACAGCTTCAGCTTCCTCAGCTCAGATGTGAACTATATACACGATTCTCTTGTCTCAGCAGACACCATCTTGGTGGCACACCTGGGAGTTGTTCCAGATGTTTGGGCCCCACCATAGAGCAGGGCTCCTCGCTCTGGGATAGGACCCAAGAGCGGCAGTTTTCTCTTGCTGCACTTATAAGTTAGCACCAACTTCGTGGCTTGAATGAACACAAATGTACTCTCCTTATAGTCCCCAGGCCAGAATTATTAAATGGAACTCTCTGGGATTAAATTTCTAGGCCACTCCTCCTGGAGGCCTTAGTGGAGAATCTGTCTGCTTGCCTCTTCTGTGTCTGGAGAGCTGCCTTCTTCCTCCTGATCCTTCCTGATCCACCTTTTATCCTCATCCTTCTCTAATCACATTGTCTCCTCTCTCTCTCTTTTGCTCACTCTCTCTCCTTATCCCTTTCTATCTCTACTAAGGCACATTTTGATTGTATTTGGGGCCTCCCTGGATAATTCAGTATAATTTCCCCAACTCAGTATTCCAAAGAACATAAACAAATTTTCTTTTGTTAGACTATCACGGTTTCTTGGGATTAAGCCTCCAATATCCATCCTTACGGCCACCATCAGCCCAGTCTGCCAGATCACTCTACCCTCCAGGCAAGCGTGAGGACCTCTCATAACAGAGTGAAAAGTCTTCAGGTCTCTTGGCTCTAACCCACCTTGTTCAACATCTTTTTAACAAACCATCTGTTATAATGAACTCCCAGTGAGACTGCATAAGCCCCCTCTCTTTTCAGAACTCATTACAACAAGCCCAGTGCACACAGATACGAAGACTCCTAGCCTATCAAGAAGGCCTGCCTGCTCTCTTGCACGCCTGCTTTATTTCTGAATGTTGATTTCCTTAGAACATACCTGGTACCATAACTGACTTCTGCCCAGTGCTGTTTCTATCCCGCTCGAGGCTTCCCTCACCCTACCTACCTCTTGCCCTTGAGCAGGCCGCATTGTTTTCCTAGCTGCAGTAACCCAGGACCCCAGAGGGTGACCTTAACAACAGAAATGGCTTGACTCATTGCTTTAGAGGTGTGAAGCCTGAAACCATGATGTCAGCAAGGTTTCCTTTGAGGCCTGTGAGGAAAGGGTACGATGTGTCCAAGGCATTGCTCCTTGGGTTCTAGGTACCCGTTTCCGCCCATATCTCTTCCCATCACATTTCTTCTGTGTGTATCTGTTGATGAATTTTCCTCCTTTAAAGATACAACTTAAGTTGGAGTCAGGGCCCACCCATATAGACTCAAATGAGATCATTTTTGAAAAGATGGTATCTTTATATAAGGCCTCAATCTGAGCCATCAAGGGTTAGGGATTCAATATGTGAAGTTGGGAGGGACATAGTTGAATCCGCAACTAGTTAGTCACGGTTATATTTGGTTTCTGAAGTGTTTAGCTGCCATCTGCACTGGAGGCTGAGGGCCCCTCCCTCTTCTGAACAATGTAACCATATTTTTTATATTCATTTGGAAAAATGACAAACTAAACTGTGATGGTATCTCTTTGAATAGTAATGAGTGCACATCCCCACCTGTGTAGACACACAGCCATGTGTCCTTCCCAAAGAGAGCCTGAACTTTGGACATAGCTGTGTCTCTTATTAATCTCATGCCACTCGTGCTGCCTCTGGTATATATCTTCAGTCAATATTTATTGATTTAATTTCAGAAAATTTGAGAGTTTAGTTTGGAGAAGTGAGCGGAGATGATGAAAATCATAGAAAATGATCTGCTATTGTGTAGCACTGGATGAAGGATACCGTCAAAGCTTTCATTTGGGGGAGGAGCGTGTGCTTTATGAGGTAGGTTTCGTCATGTAACTCAGGCTAGCCTCAAACTAACAATGATCCTTACTTAGGCCTCAGTCTCCTGCGGGCTGGGATTCCAGCGTGAACTTCCATGTCAGGTTCCTGAGATGCCTTTGTTGGAGAGACTCTAAGAGAATGTTTTGGAGTGGCTGTCATGAGACACTATGAGCCAACCAAAGGAAAGGAGGAGAGAGGAAGAAGAAAAGCAGGTCCCCGGATACTACACCAGTCAATCCATAAATGGAGCAAGGCAAGGCGAACTGCGTTGCAACACCCCAGCGCGGCCACCTCTATCCCACACATCAGTGATAGTGTGGTGCTCGGCAGGGCTAATCAAGCTGACCCCGCCACCCTGAGTCAGGAACTGCCGGCATCTCGCTGGGTGGCCTTGCGTCGCCCTCTTCTTGTTTCCCGTTAGCCTTCCGCTGCCAGGCTCAGATGCTCTGGTCACTTCCACATCAGCAGGGCATGCATACAGGTTAAGTAGAAAGGACTGTTTGTGTGTGTTGGGGTGGGGGCCATCGCCATCAGAGCGCTGAAGGAGCATCTCCGCAGACAAGTTCTGGAACACCCAGTGTCATCCCTCCAAAGAGGAACTCATCCAAGCCTTTCCCGTACTAAACAGAGACTCGCGTCAGCTGCTTTAAGCAAACCTCCAGTACGCTGGAGTAATTAGAAACTTTCAGCACCTGTATTTGGTCTACTGTATGTAGCTCTCTGCTCAGTCCCCACTGTTCCCGGACTCAGCTCTCCCTTGTGACTATGTGTATTTGACATTCCTGGTCTCCAGTTCCGGTTTCTTTTGTTTCAGCTTCATTTCTTATCACCATGCCTGGGTAATGCCGGCTGTCTCTTCCTGGTGCCGATTCTGGGAGCTTCACGCCACCTCTGCCATAGGTGGGGGCTTTCCGTGGCTCTTTTAGCTCAGTGACCCCGCCGTTTTCACACCCTCCTTCGTGGATCCTAGGACCCAGGAATGGCTACCTCCTCTGCTGCCATTCCTGAATGCTTACCAAGTATTTTGTTAATCTGCTGCTTTCTTGTGGCAGCTGCTGCGCTCAGAGAAAGAAGAGGAGCCCTGGGGCCTCACATGCTTGTTTGAGTGGGCTGCTCTTGCGTCTCAGAACTCTTGAGTGTGGGGTCAGGCTCCCAGCCTTTCTGGAAGCAGCTGGGGGTTATTTTCGAAGTACGGACATTAAAACAACAAGTGCAGTTGTCCAGGACTTTCCTCCATATGGGACCGTACAGGAGGTCAGAGGTTAAGGAGGAGCTAGGCTAGCAGAGTCTGCTTCCTGAGAACGGAGCTAGGTTGCCATGAGCTGACCCTACAGGCTTTCTCAAGGTCCATTTCATTTCTTATTCCTTTTCAGCCTCTAAGCTAATTCCCAAGAGACCCTGGGTATGGATTACCTCGTTGTCAATCAGCAAGCTGTTTAAAGAAGTCTTACTGTTTGGCCTTCAAGAATGCATTTGAGGGGCTGGAGAGATGGTTTGGTAAAGAGTGTTTACCGTGCTTCCAGAGGACCTGAGTGCAGTTTCTAGCACCCACACTGGGTGGATAGTTCAAAACCAGCCTTAACTCCAGCTCCAGAAGGATCTGCAGACCCTGGCTCCCGTGAGCACCTGTACTCAAGTGCACACAGCCACATAATGCATGCACGTAATCAGAAATTATGCGAATAAATCTTAAAAAGAATGCGCTTAGCTGATGACCTTCCTCCAGCCTATGTTATGTACGTTGTAGACATACTTCCATTCCCTGTTCTACTAAATGAAGGATCTAATCTTAATGTGTATGTATTATAATCCTTTGTTCATGAGTAGATATGATACCTCGTGTGTGTGTGTGTGTGTGTGTGTGTGTGTGTGTGTGTGTGTGTTTTGCTTGTTTGCTTTTTAAGACAGGTATTCTCTGTGTAACAGTCTTCACTGTCCTGGACTCACTTTGTAGAGCAGGCTGGCCTCAAACTCACAGAGATCCACCAGCCTTTGCCTCCCAGAGTGCTGGGATTAAAGTGTGTACCACCACCGTCCAGCTCTTTCATGTATTTTTTTTATCTTTGTGTGAGCATCTGTATTAATACTATAAGATGGTGATTGCAATTTGCATTATATCAGTTGTATTTTATGTCTGTATGGAAGAAACTGAAGATTCTACAATTAGAGAAACTTAAACAAAAGGTTTTAAGAAAAAGAAAATTTCCATCTAATTAAACAGTGCAGGAAAAGCTGCCTTAAAGTATTTTTGATGTTCTGCTTTCTTCTTTTAGAATTTCATACAATATATTTTGATCATATTCTTTCTCCTCTCCCAACTCCTTCCAGATCCCTGCACCTCTGTACCCAGCCAACTTTATGTTCTTTCTCTCTCTTTAAATAAAAACAAAAATGAAGCAATCACACAAACATGAAGACAGACAAGCATGGAGTCTGTTTTTTGTTGGCCAGCTACCGCTGAGCACAGCGTCTACCTTCAAATGTGGCTGATATATTCAGTGTCATGCCATGGAAGCTGACATATCCAGTGTGACTCCATTCTCTCAGCAGCTATTAATTTCAGAAAGCTTCTAGTGTGGGGTGGGACTTTGTGCCTGCTTCCCTTCCTTTGTGCTGGGCTTTTGTCTGGCTTGAGTCTGTGCAGGTCTTGTACAAGCTGTCATAGTCTCAATGAGTTCATTTGTACTTCAGCCCTATTGTGTCTGAAAAAAGAATGGTGCTTTAAAATCATTCTTGCTGCTTATTTACTGGAACTTAGTCCTATCTTATCATATTAAACTGCAAGGGAGGCTGGATAGCAGTGACATGACCTTTGTTTTAGGGCTGTGATGTGAGCCTATTTAAAATCCTATTTCTATGAAAGAAGATGAAGACGGAGAGTAGAGGACAATCAGCAATCACTGTCACAAAATTTTTATAGGAGTAGGTCTGGGAAAGCACCTGGTAGAGGAAGAATGGATGCTCCAAATATGCAAACTAAAAACTAGTCTAAAAGCACAAGTCACAATCTAGGTATCTGAGCAAAGGGAAGTTTACATATGTCAACATTTACATAATATCATTACAGGTTAAGTCAACTATGCAAAGTAAGGCATGTGTTAGGAAATTTTAAAACTGTTTCTGTAAATAGGATGACCTGTCTTGGAATGCTTCATTCAAGATTGCTGTAATCCTCAGCCCTGTTAATTTGGTCAGTGACCTTGAGCTGATCAACCAGAAACTCAGATGTTGAAATCCCTGAAGTCTCTTGAGTACCAGTTGCCAGAACAATTTCATCTTAGTGCTAGGAAACAGTGCCCCATGGGCTACTGAGTCTGCATATCCTTTTACAGAGAAGTAGGCGACATAGCTGGACACTGAAGTCACAGCACGTGGTAAGCCTGGTGTGTGTTCAGGCGCACAGAGGCATAGACAGGTGCAGTCTGGAACTCTATCCGCAGATGTTAGAAATGAAGCATCAAATGAAGTAAGATTCACAGGGAAGAATTTGGGGTGTCCTCACAGGCCATCTGTCTCTTGAAGGATTTCTGTCTCCACACAATAGAAGGCAAAGCCTGCTTTTGGATTTTTAGGCTAAGTTTTAAAATGAGATAGAGCACAAAATTTTTTTTATTACTTTTCATTGTGTATAAAATAAATCATTTTGAAAAAAAAAATTATCATTTGGTTTTGCCTGGAGGTACTGAAGTATCACCACATACAGCCTCTGGCCTGATCAGCAATGCAGGAGCTGGAAAGCAGTCTATTAATGGTGGTTTGCAGATATGTTACTACAAAAAAAAAAAAAGTTGTTATTTCAAAAGTTAATACCTTTGAAACATTTTAAGTTGGGACTGGAGAGATGACTCAGTGGTTAAGAGAGCCTGCTGCTCTTCTAGAGGCTCTGGAGTTGTTTCCCTGTTACACACATGGTGGTTCTCAAACTGCTTGCAACTACACCCCAGGGGATCCAGCTCCCTTCTCTGGCCTCCCGGGGCTTCAGGCGTGCACCTGTGCACATGCAGACAGGAGACCCAAAAACACAAAATGAAACTTAAATTTAAAAATCAATGAAATATCAATTAAGATGATTTTTTTAAAGCAAAATCCTTTCTCTTTGATTATCCACGATGCCTTTTTTGGAGCTTTCCCTCCTGCTCCTCTTGTAAAAGTGGGTTTTCAATATAGCACTCCTAAATATCCTAATGTTATTTATTTATTTTTTTTTACTAACAGTGAAATTGACAGGCAAATTATTAGGAAAGCCACATGGTCTCAGGCAAAACAAGGCATAGGAAGATGTTGCATAAACACAAATCTCTTCTGGGAGATACAGAGTTTGTTTTCACACGTGACTTATAAGCCGTTCCAGATATTAAACAAATGTCTAGTACTTGAAGGCTCACTCAGTTTCCTTGCCCAATTTCATAGTTATCTTTTCATACTTTTAGCACAACTGAAGAACAAATTATATAGCCTGCAAGGCAGAAGAAGAAGCATCTGTAGTTCACATGGTGGCTGTATGGAAGGATGTGAACAGTAGCCTAGGCTTGCCCACCTCAGAAGACCTTGATCATGGTGGTGGGCACCAAGCAAGCATGGTATTGCATAGCTGGGGCAGTTTATAAAGAAGTACAGGAAGCTTTGAAAACACAGCAAGTTGTTCCCCAGGATTGCATTTTGATACAAAGTTTTAAGTGGCCCAATAATCCAAAAGAATGATTGTCAAAACTGAGTTATTAGAAAAAGAAAATGATAACAATTTCAATAATACCTTATCAAAAGCAAAAGAACTGAGTTATTTTAATCATGGAAGCACAGTTTGTTTGTTTATTTGTTTTTTACTACTAAATACAATTATTTAATTCTAGGTAAAATGATCTTTTTATCAAGTTACTCTTAAAGATTTGAATTAATATATTTCATGAAGATTTTTCCCATCTTAATTTTTTTGTTTGTTTACAATTTAATAACTATTTCTCTTGAAGAGAGAATGTATGTAAGGCTGCTTGGTGACATTCAATGCACTGAGGTAACGGTGGCTTTCCTCACTGGTTTGTAGTCTTTGGCAATGGTCCAGAGTTAGATGTTCGAAACCGTTTTTACACTACAGTGATCACATCTATGTATCCATCGTGTTTGGGATTGTTGGCAACCTGGGCATACTTTCCCCAAGCAAATTTGTGCTACAATATCCAGCCCTCTCAGCTTTCCTTTAGTTTCTGAACCTTTGGTGATTACACTCCAAGTTGTAGAAAGCAGGGACTGATTCTTTTCACACACCAGGTATTGTCTGGCAAAGGTGGCTTTCAGCTTAGGATATATTGCTTGGTTGTTGTTGAAATGTTGGCCTAATGAACCTTTTTTTACTTATGTGAGTTTCTTCGATTAGCATCCTCTTCCATTCCTTCTTTTATTTTTCCTGTCTGAATAACACATCATATTTCTGTTCTTTCCTCTGCATAGATTTTGGGAGAAGGCCTTCTCCATTTTTACGTCGAATTACTGAATCATGTTGGACAGTGCTTTTGCTCTATCCTGTCTTTCTCTGTCCAGCATCTGGGTAGGTATTGATTAATATAGACTCTCCCCATCATTGTTTGGTGACTTTTCATACATCATGCATCTTGATAGTTTTTTCAGGCCCATTTTTTCCCCAATACCTTCTTTCAATGTTCATGAGCCTCTCATTCTCTCATGGTTGCTCAAACAATATCGAACAGTGTTTACGATACAATTCAGTATGTCTATGGCATGGTAACAGCCAAAGGGTGCCTGAGTGCAGCCTCTGGTGTTTGAAAAAGCTCTCAACTTTTGGGTCTTAGTACCATGAATAACTTGCTATAGCCCCAAATACTAACGGATTTTTTTTTATCATTAATTCTTTTTTTTCACCTTGGCATATAAAATGAGAGGTTTCATTGTGGCGGTTTCATATCTCTGTCATTATACTTGTGTATCTGCTCCCAGAGACTTCCTCATGTCCCTGCCCACTCTGACGGGTCCCTCTTCTTCTCCTCATTAGTCTATTCTGCTTTCTTACTACTCTGTTCTCCATTACCTTACTGTCCCTGAAGATCTCTTCCTTCCCTCCCATAATCCCCATTACAGTTTCATGACACACACAAACACACACAATTTAAAATCTAGGCTCTACACCTAAGAGAAAGCATGCAGGATTTGTCTTCCTGACTCTGGCATATTTCACTTACTAAAATGACTTCCGGTTCCATTTATTTGCCTGCAAATTAATGATTTAATTTTTCTTCGTGGTTGCAAAAAAAAAAAAAAAACTCCATCATGGTCAAGCATGGTGGAACACACTATTAATCCTATCACTTAGGACGTAGAGGTAGGTGTATCTTTAGGAATTCAAGGCCAACCTGATCTACACAGCGGGTTCGAGGCCAGTCATGGCCATTTAATGAGACTCTGTTTCAAAAATTTTTCTTTACCCATGCATCTATTGACAGCATGTGGTATGGTTCCATTTCCTGGATATGATGAATGGTGTAAGTATAAACAAAAATGTGCAAGAATCTCTGCAATATGCTTACTTAGAGTCCTCAGGTTTACCCCGAGACAAGTAATGGTTTCCATAGTGACTATATAAGTTTATGCTCATACCCAAGTGAATAAGTGCTCTCACCAACATTTGCTGTCATTTGTTTTCTTGACTATAATCTTCTGACTGGGGTAAGAGGGACTCTCAATGCAATCTTAATTTATATTTTCCGAATGGCTAGAGATGCTTTATTTATTGGCCATTTGTATTTCTTCTTTTGACAATTGCTTATTCAGTTTGTTGGCCTATTTGTTGATTAGAGGACTTGGGAGTTTGATACTTAATCTTTGCAGCTCTTAATGTATTCTAGATACTAATCCCCTGTCTGATGTACAGTTGACATAGACTTTTCCCATATAAGTTTTGCATTTCCTTGTAATTTATAGATGTATTGCAAGTACATACATGTGCTTAGGATTTGTAATGATTTAAGTAAAAATGACAAAATATTTTTCAACACTGAAATTTTTATGAAGTTTTTTCTTTAAAGGGGAACTATGCAACATGTTTACAAAACACATAATCTAATTTTTAGTTTCCATGTTCATATTTTAGTATCATTTTTCACCTGAATTTCTCATTCCCATTGTCCCCCTCCCAGTTTCTGGAGCTCTTGAGTTAAATCCAACCAACCTGAACCTCATTTAATTCAGCCAGTCTTCCTGTTGAGGGTGCAGACTTCTGTCTGAACATTACTAAAATATCAGAAGGCACGCTGGCCAGTTTTAACTGTCAGCTTGACACAATTTCAAATCACATGGAAAGTCTTCCTTTTTATTAAATGTTTATTTTTTGTATTAATTACAGTTTATTCATTTTGTATCCCAGCTGTAGTCCCCTCCCTCATTCCCTCCCAATCCCACCCTCTCTCCCTTATCTCCTCCCATGCCCCTCTCCAAGTTTACTGATAGGGGAGGTCCTCCTCCCCTTCCATCTAACCCTAGCTTATCAGGTCTCATCAGGACTGGCTGTATTGTCTTCCTCTGTGGCCTAGCTAGGCTGCTCCTCCCACAGGGGGGTGGAGAGGTCAAAGAGCCAGCCACTGAGTTCATGTCAGAGACAGTCCCTGTTCCCCTTACTAGAGAAACCCACTTGGATACTGAGCTGTCATGGGCTACGACTGAGCAGGGGTTCTCGGTTATCTTCATGCATGGTTGGAGAATCAGTCTCAGACAAGCCCCTGTGCCCAGATATATTCTTAATGAGAAATTCTTTACATCAGGTTGGCATATGGGCATATCTATGGAAAATGTAGGAATACCTAGTCCATTGTGGGCAGCACCATTCCCTTGTCAGGGACCTCTGAACAGGTTTAAGAGAGGAGAAAGCTAGTTGATATCAAACAAGCAGGGGTGTGTTTATTCTCTCTTTGTTCTTGACTATAGATGTAATATGGCGTCTTGCTTTGATTTCCCTAAAAGGATTGACTGCAATTGGATATTATAAGACATACAAACTTTCTTCCCTAAGTTTCTTTTTGTCAGGATGTCTTTTCATAACAACAAAAATCAAACTAGGATAGTAAGCTATATTTTAAAATACACATTAACATTCAACATCAGAAAGCAAGGATCAAGATGGAGAGAGCCAGTTCTATGAAGCTGTTCACTAATAGACTAAATTAAAATCACCACTGTAGAAACTGAGACATAAGGATTCCTTTGAAAACTTATAATAATCAAATTGAATGTGACCCAGTGAGTCTAAAGCTCTTAAGTTCAACTGAATAACTCTCTCTCTGTCTCCACCACCCCTCTATGTGTCTGTGTGTGTATCTAGTTGCTACATATTCTTTGGATACAGCTAACCCTGTTCTACTCTCTCTGAAGACATTTCCCCTGTGTGTTTAAACTTACACACAGAGGTCTCTAGGAAGTGAGGCATTTACAAAATGTAGAAAAATGCTAAATAAAAACAAGAAGCAAAACAAAACTCAGGGGAAAACTGAGAATACTTATTCTCTGTAGGATGGAGTAAAATCTTTTATTTTTTGTTGTTTTTTGTGGAAAATTAATAATTCATTTTGTATTGCAATACTATTCACTTTGAAGGAAAATCACAAACAAAAGTAACTGTCATATACCAAAAGAAAATAATTATTAAGGGATCAGAGAGCATCTGTAAAGGGCCACACAGCCAGTATTTTAGATTTTGCAGTCTTTAAAATCTGTTGTAACTGCTTCCCTGTTCCAGAGTAAAACCATATATAGAGAGTCCTTAAGAGAATGAGGGTAGGTATATCCTATTTCCCCCATTTATTTGTTATTGTTTTTAATGACTGATTTGTGGTTATGAATTTGTGTTTCTCCTGAGCCTGGTGATCAGTCTTCCATTCTCTCTCATTGTTTACATCCTTATGTAACTTGGCCTTCAGTTCACCTCTAGAATGAAATGTCTGAGTTATCCCTTCCTCTGGAGAGGGACTTGTATCTTTCATGTCATGGGATATATCGCCAACATAAAAGGACACTGATATCCCCAAACCTCCTCTGTTGTGAAATTATTACAGTTTGACCCTAGGAAGGAAGGTTCGTGTCAGGCCATTTGAGAAAGATGCTTAGTTGACCAAAGGCCAGTGGAGTAAGTGGTATACAGCCTATGACCCAGTACTACTTGAGTTATGTGGTAAGGAAAACAGAATGTTCATCTATGTGCCTTCAAAGACATTCTCAAGATATAATCAAATAAATTTGCAAGTGAGCAATTTGTGTTCCCAAAGGCCACGTAAGGAGGGACCGACTGAATGACCTTCTGGGATGTTAAGATAAACAAGGACAGGCTGGATTCTTTGGAGGATACACAGCAATTTCAAGACTCAGGACAGGTGCTACCCCTTTCGTCATAAACTGGCTCAGCTGTGTAACTTCACTTTGTTTCTTAGGTTTCTTTCTTTGATCTTAGGTTACCTTTTAAGTAAAAATACAAAGCCAAGTATAATGTAACCCTAACATTTGGGAGGCTGAGGCAGGAGGATTACTGTGAGGTTAAGGACAACTTGAGCCACGTAGTGACTTTTCTGCTAGTCTCGGCCACAGAATTAGAACCTGATGGCTATTGTGGGCCATAAACATCATAGCTGGGTAAGACTGTTGGTTGCCCTCCTCATTTGGAAGCCTGAGTGGTACCTTCTGGTACCATGAGAGCTAGTCCTGAAAGCACATATACAAAAAAACATTATGCAGACTGAGCATGTTGTGTTTAAGAGTGCATATGTATATACATATATGTATGAAACAACTATTAATTAAAAAAAGGAGGCCAAGAATTTCAAAGAGAACAAGAAGGGATTTGGAGGAAAGAATGTTGTTATTAAGTAAAAGAAAAGTAAAAGAAGTAATAAAATAAAAATAATAAATAATAATAAAGTGAAAGGAATAATAAAATGAAAGAAAACCATTATTTCTTTTGCTAATTTAGGCTGGACTTGGCTGAGTGATTCTTCGGACTTCAGTTGGGCTTCCTCAACAACCTGCAGTCAGGAACAAGTAGTGTGACATCTCTGAGATGGCTCATGAATTTCTCATCCACCAAACAGTAGTATGATCTTAATCACATGGTAGTTTCAAGGGTAAATTAGGATGAAAAAGGGAAAGGAAGGAAAGAAGGAAGGAAGGAAGGAAGGAAGGAAGGAAGGAAGGAAGGAAGGAAGGAAGGAGGGAGGGAGGGAGGGAAGGAGGAAGGGAGGGAAAAAGAAAGAAAGAAAGAAAGAAAGAAAGAAAGAAAGAAAGAAAGAAAGAAAGAAAGAAAGAAAGAAAGAAAGAAAGAGAAAGTCAAGTAAGCCTTTGAGGCCTAGACTCAGAATTGGCATAGTTTATTTCTGGCCACAGGAGGTCACAAGGCCCACCTAGATACGTATAAATGAGAAGTAGACTGCAGCTCTTTTTGGGAAAAGTTGAGAAGCTCCATGGCAAAGGCTGTGTGTATGAGGAAGCAAAGAATTTGTATCTGTTTTAGTAATTCAACACAATAACTAAGTAATAATTGTATCATTCATTTCTGTATATTTAGCTTCATGGGACAATAACTTTAAGGCGATTTGTAGCAAACCCAAGCACACTAATACAGAAATATATGCATATACTTTTATGAGTTGAACTAGAAGTAACATAAATTAGGGGAGGCCCAAATCAGATTTCACATAATCAAGGTAGCACCAGTGGGTAATAGTGAATCATGGAGCTTTGAAAATGCTAAGCCCAAAGCCTATGAAACAAAATGGTGATACACACAGAAGCAATGGAGCTTCTAAAACATTAGCAACATAGCATGTATTGGGGTTCAGTCAGGAAGTAAGGAGTCAGTGGTGGAACAATTTGGGTCTGGTCCCTCCATTGAGCCTTTAACTGTTTCTGTGTAAACAGCTCCTCTGAGGCTCTTAGACTATCTGAGGATCCTTTAGACTATCCCAGCTGAGATAAGTGGGATTTGAATCGAGTAAACTTTCCTCTCCACATGGGCCTGCTTATGGCTTTTTACATGAAATGTAAAAGTAAGTTGTTTTCGACCACTGATATCACCTCCTTCCTTCCGATATTTCATCCAAATGTGAGTAACTAACACCCCTGTAGAGAGCCTCTGCTTCTTAGGTATTTCTTGGCCTCTTCTACATCTGTGGGCAATAGCACAACCTACTCATTGAGTTGATGGATAGTCTGAATCATAGTCCTATGCAAGGTTTCCAAGAATACTTTTCAAGTCCAGTGCAATGGGACTTCCCACTATGTGACTAAGAGCTTCTGGTGAGCCTTCTACCATCTCAGGTCTCTGGGTCTTTCTAGCACCAATAAGTACTAGGAGTGTGTTAAATGTAGCAGCTCTCTTGGATAGGTGAGATGTCCCTTTGCTAAACTAAACCAAAGGCCCATGGAAGCAACATTTTCCCCTGCTATGGTGGAGACATAGAGGACCATAAAGATAAAAGGCACTTGCCTGAGTCATTCATCTGTTTTTCCTCCATTCTTAGCTGGATTCTAGTGCCTGGGAATGTGAACAAAAGAGACCAGATTCTGACTTTTATGGAAATGACCCATGATTTCCTTCACACAGATCGTCACTTCCATCTATGCATACAAAGGAAAATAGTTAATAAGCAATTAAGTAAGTGCACTGAGATGTGTCCAGATAATGACATGTGATATTTTTTAACCCGGAGGGATTGTGCTGGAGTGACAGAGGGAAACGAGGTAGCCACCCTATGGGAACCTGACTGCGTAGGGGGACTTGCTTGAACTGAGACCCAAATCAACTGAAGGAGCTAACCCTTACAGACAGGACAGACAGCACAAAGACCTTGAGGCAAGGTCATGCTGAAGACATGCAAGAGACTAGAAAGACGGTGTGAATGGCCACCCTGGGGAAAGAGGGAAAGGATAGAATGTTCAGCGGCATTTGGGGTAAGACCTTAAGAATTGGAAGATTTAAGCAAGAGAATAAAATAATCAGTTTTATACAGATAAGCATAATTTGGGGAGGAAAAATCTTCTTGGACCACATTTAATGATCTTTTATTACTAAGGGAACGGTGTGTTTTCTGTATTCTGATACGAAGATAACAAAGATAAGCGTGCCCCAATTCCAGCCAAAACGTAGGATGACACGAATTCCAATGGTACAATGTGATGGTTCTTTTTATGACATCAGAGAATACTGATACCATTTTGTTCTGGAAACATCTTAAGAAGGACATTTTTAGAAACCCCAAAATAAAGGCTTGGTGTGGCAGAGAGAAAGCTTAGTGCAAATACACACATGTAACATGGACTTTCAGATTGTGGGCTTTGAAGATAGCTGTATGGATATAACTTCTATTGGTAACTGACTCCTTGGTTCAAAACTACAGGGTCTGTGAATACTTTCTGACTTCCAATTCAATCTCCAATATGCTCAGCTCACTCACAAGTGACAGAAACACCTTAAAGGAAACATTCCTGGAAATATACTGGAGCAGAAGACCACAGTGCATAAGTGACAACAGATGCCATTTTGTCATGGATTAAGTCCAGCCTTTGGAAGCAGCCCCTGAGCTCTCAGCCTGCTCTTCCATTATTTATTAAGAAATTGAGGTGTGATGCGGGAGGCATTGACTTGTAGACTTATAGAGCATTTGTACTATTTTTGTAACTATTTCTATAAGGTGTACTGTTGCAAAATGGGTCATCTATGACAATATGAATATTCATCAGGAATTGTTATGGGGAGAATTTCCAGGAACGAAACCACACACAGAGCCAGGCATTGTCAAGATGTGGAGAAACTAGAATATTTGCTGAGAGGAACTCAAAGTGGTAGTAACTTTGGAAGTTTTTTTTTTAACCCATGCTTTATCCAGAGGATATGGAAGTTGTAGTTCTTGGTAACTCGTAGCCATGCAAATAAACACAGGAGTGTTTATTACAGCCTTACTTGTATTTGCCAAAACCTGGAGAAACTAAGATGTCTTTCAATATAGGTAAATGGATAAACCTTGCTCTATCCAGACAGCAAAGTGTTTTCAGAACTGCATAGATGTGTTGCATACATCCGTGAAAATAAGAATCATGGAGGAATTCTAATGCATAGTTCTAAGTCAAATAAGCCAATCTGAAAGGTCTAAATACTGTATGAGCCCTGCTCTATGACATCCTGGACACAACAAAACTACAGAGATGATTTAAAAGATCAATGGTTGTCAGGAGTTGGAAAGGAAAGAATGCAGAAGTGGAACTTTTTGGAAATTAGGAAGAAGTTCCTAAGTGAGGGGCTGTAGTGATGGTTTGGTGTTAGAAGCACTTGCTATGTAACGGTAGGAATTTGAGTTTTGATCCCAGCATATACATGAAAAGTTCCATTCATGCTTGTAACCCCAGTACTGTGTAGGGTAGAAACAAGAAGGTCCCTAGGGCTTTCTGGCCACCAGCCTGGCAGAAGAAACACTCACAGGTGTGAGGACAGACACTGCCTCAAAAGAATAAGCCAGAGAGTGATAAAGGACTTTCAGTGTCTTTGTCTGGCATTCATGTGTGCGTGCAGGCATGTGTACCTACATATAAACACATATACCTCCCCACAGCACAAAAAAAAGTTGGAAAATGATATATTGTCAGAGACCCATGAATAAAAGGAGTTTGGCAGTTTGTCTGGCAAGGTAACAGGAATGCACGTACATTGCAGGAAAGAGAACTCAAAACGGAAGCTAAAAAGACTGAACAACATTGCAACTTAGAATGGGAATAGAACACAAGGAATTAAAGATAGCTCAGGCTGGAGAAAAAGGTTAACAAAAATATTAGTAATTCTAGTCATTTTGGAATCTGGTATCTGTGTGTCTGTATTCCACAAACATCAGTATAAGGAAGCCTGGTCCCCAAAATGGTGATGCTAAGAAGAGATGGGTCCTTTTAGAGGTGACACTTGTCACATGTAACTAAGTCAGTGAGGATGCTGCCCTCAAAAGGAATACACACTTGGGCTCCTGTGGTGAGTCAGTTCCTGTGGGACTGGATTGTTACAAAAGAGCTTGACCCCTGAACCTTTCTGGCTTCCTGTACCGCCATGGACTCTTCTCTGTTTTGTCTACAGTAGTGACAGAGGCTGTAGAGACACAAGCTATTGTTCCATTCCACACCCAAACTGAGACAACTGGACAGAGGTGGATAATGCTGAGCCAGATGGAGGATGTGAACAGAAGACAGGATAGCATATCTGTCGCTCATGTCTAGCCACATAGAGTGAGCCAGCTCTGGATGGATTTCACAATCCACCTTCATTCTTTCAGGAATGGAGAGGAGCTCCATGAGGCATTGTTCCTTCAGGCATAAGTAGCTATGTGAGGCAAGTTGACTGTGATGTTGATAATTGAGATGATACCTAGGTCACAGCCTCCTAATGAACTCAGAAGTTAAGTTAGAAACATTTGAAATTTTCCCAGAGCTGCTGGACAACCTTGTGAAGTCGTAAACCAAAGGATTAATCTCTATAACATATGATATTTAAATTCTACTATATTTAACTTGGAAGGTCAACTTGGAAGGTGGCTCTCTAATTCTTTGAACCCTCACATTGTTTTATAAGATAAGCACTTCACATCGCATCCAAAACTAGCAATTTGCAGAGCTCAATACAAAATAAACGTATAGCATCTGTATTCAGAAGGCAAGAGAAGAGCACTATTTCAGATACTGCGTGCAGAGCTTTTTCCTTAAAAGACAGTTTATTACTGGCAAACATAAACAGTATCAATAGTGATGAATAACAACATACTTACACATCGGGAAACCAAAGTTGCTCCTAAAATTTTATGCATTAACACAAATAGCAAGTTAATATCTTTTGATTGCTTGCAAGATATCGTTTGCCTCAATTTTTTTTGAAAATTCATTAAACCACTAAATTTATACTATTAGCAACTTTATTCTTAAATATATTCAAAATAATATTAGTTATTACACAGTAAAGACTGGGAAGTAATTTTAAATTTGGAGAGCAATCTGCTAATACAGTGAGGACTATACTTAGAAGTACTTCATGGTCTATGATTGCATTAGGACATAGTTCTGATTGTTTTATCACAATCAGATCAGTGGACTGGGGGAGGGGTATGAGTAAGGAAGAGGGAGGAAAGTGAGATCGGGAGGGGAGGAAAGAGGGAGCTACATGGGGGTACAAAGTGAATAAACCGTAATTAATAAAAAATAAAAATAAATTAAAAAATATATTTGGGACAGTTTTATGAATGATTTAACTTTTGTTTTGTTTCATTTTGTTTTCAAGATAAGGTTTCCTTGAAGTCCTGGCTGTTCTGGACTTACTTTGTAGACCAGGCTATCCTTGAACTCACAGAGATCTTCCTGCCTCTGCCTTCCCAGCACTGGGATTAAAGGCTTATGCCACCAGGCCCAGCTAAAATTTAACTTTTCATTTGAATCTGTGTTGTGTACATCCGAGTTTGGCTAGATATGCATATTTACGCAAGGACCTTTTAATATTTCTTTGCTATTTTATGTAAAATTATACAAGTTATATAAGTGATCAAGGAGACGGTGTAACTTTTATGAGTCAACACATTTTTATGCATCCTACTATCATAGCTTCGGTTAAAAGGAAAATTCAAAGCTAGAATTTTGTTCTTCCTTAATAATTTGTTTATTTAAAGCCCCCTGTAAAAATGCTGGAAGGTGCTTGCTTTCCATTCTATATGACAGTATTTCTGTCATATTTCTAACCCTGTGTATATTACAAACATTACAGCGAACTGCAAAGGCAGCAATTCCCCTGATTATGGTGGTACAGACGAGTGAGGCAAGCAATCAGGAGGCAAGGTCAGGAGGGCTGTGAGCTTGAGGCCAGGCCTGGCTGCATGAGACTGTCTCGGAAAAGCAAAGGCTTGGGATGTAGCTTAATGACGGGGGCTTATCTACCATGCAGTAAGCCACGAGTCTGGCCTTTGGTCATAGAAGACAAAACCATGACAGACGCTAAAAGCTAACGCTTCATCCTGGTGTTCCCATGACCACTCTGTCTCCTGATGACTTGCAAAGCTTATTGTGTGAGTGCTGGAAATCCCTGCTTCCGAGATCAAGTTCCATTGTGCAGACACTGTTGAGCCAGACTCTGGAGACAGAAGGCAAGCTGGCCTCCCACTGCCGCTCTTGGCTGTGCCTGGAGATAAAATCTGTGCCTCCTTTTCCAGGTGACCACTGCTGCCGTTGCCAACATGCATCTGAACCCAGACTGAGCCCTTAGGGCAGTGGTCCCCTGCACCCCTCACCATGAGGAAGCTGCTCACATATGCTAGGTGACAGGATGGTTGTTGCTAGAGGAGCAGTTTTCTGCGACCAGAGTTGCTGCTTCTGGGTCACAGTGGCGTGGGCTTTCATACAGGTCAGTAACTCTTCTCTGCTCACATGAGTCCTGTAAGAGTCAGAACACTACTGGGGGGATGACAGACCATCGAGTCACATGTGGCTTTCAATGCCACAGTGAACTAACCAGGTCTCAGATGTACAAGACTGCCCTGCCTTATCTTAATTCAAGAAATACCTGTATCCTTTGAAAGTATAGGCTATGTTGGTAATAGCCAAACACTTTGGCTACAACCATAGTCAGAAATTTGTCAATGTGCTGTACTTTGCATTTCAGAACGTTCATGTACACACATGCGTGCGCGCACACACACACACACACACACACAGAGAGAGAGAGAGAGAGAGAGAGAGAGAGAGAGAGAGAGAGAGAGCTGTACCTTCCTAAAATGAGTTTCCTAAAATGCCACCTATATTAATTAGTGCATAATCAGACGAGCCCTCTGGTATTTTCTATTCATTTTTTTTAGGCTAAATGCATACAATCCCTGTCACATCCTGTTAATCTGTTGTGCTCTGCAGTTCAGCGTGAGCCAGTAGCTCAATGGTGACAACAGTCTGCGATCTTATACTTTCAGACTTCGAAATTTAGTCTGTTGTCTAACTGGACACAAAGGTAGCTGCTGAAAAGGATGGTTGTTAGATAGGAGGGGAGTGTTTTCTGAGGTGCCAGGGGGTGTAAAACTTCACTCTGCCTGGCTGAACACTTTTATCAGTGACTTGAATAAAAACATGTTCTATTCTCATTCACCACGCTAGTGAGCTCTGCTTCTACTCGCTGGCTGGGGTTGCTCAAGATCAGGTGAGCTGAAATACGTGAATTGGTTTGAAGAGATTGTGGGCTATGGCAGAAGTCAGTCTCCAGAACTACAGGAACTCTGTAGCCTGGGCACACTGTTGGTGAGGCCGACAGATCAGGCTCTGGCTGGGGGACTGAGAGCCATGCCCCATGTGTGAATTGTGAATACAGTCAAAATGGAACGAGAAATGAACTTTGCTTGCCTTTGCTTATTGTATGTCTTACGTACCGAGTACAGTGCTAACCAGGCAATGAATGACAAAAGTTTCACTAGACAAATGAGTTAAGAGGCTCAGAAAGGAAACAACCCAGATGCTCCCAATTGAAGCACGGACACAGAAATTGTGGTACACTTACACAATGGAAGGCTGCTCAGCAATTAAAAACAAGGAAATCATGAAATTTGCAGGCAAATGGTGAGAACTAGAAAAGACCATTCTGAGTAAGTTATCCCAGAAGCAGAAAGACACACATGATATATACTCACTTATAAGTGGATATTAGATCTATAGTATAGGATAAACATACTAAAAGCTGTACAGCTAAAGAAGCTAAGCAAGAAGGAGGACCCTGGGTAAGATGCTCAATCCTCATTCAGAAAGGCAAACAGGATAACAGGGAACAGGACAGGAGCCTACCACAGAGGGCCTCTGAAAGACTCTACCCAGCAGTGTATCAAAGCAGATGCTGAGACTCATGGCCAAACTTTGGGCAGAGTTCAGAGAATCTTATGAAAGAAAGGGGAGACAGAAAGACCTGGAGGGGACAGGAGCTCCACAAGGAGAGCAACAGAACCAAGAAATCTAGGTCCATAGTGATTTTCAGACACTGATACACCAACCAAGGACCATTCATAGAGACAACCTAGAACCCATCACGATGCACAGATATAGCCCATGGCAGCTCAGTCTCCAAGTGGGAACAGGGGCTATCTCTGACATGAACTCAGTAGCTGCCTCTTTGATCACTTCCCCCTGAGGGGTGGGGGCAGCCTTACCAGGCCACAGAGGAAGATGATACAGGCAGTCCTGATGAGACCTGATAGGCTAGGGTTAGATTGAAGGGGAGGAGGGCCTCCCCTATCAGTGGATGGGGGGGGGCATGGGAGGAGAAGAGGAAGGGCAGGATTGGGAGGATTAGGAAGGGGTTACAGCTGGGATAGAAAGTGAATAAACTGTAATAAATAAAAATATTTTAAATCATTATTGTAAAATATTTTACAGATTTTTTTTTGTCTTATCACACATTAATATAACTGTGTCAACATCATTTTGGCTGATATTCAAAATACGTCTTTTCTTTGTTCGTCCTTTAAGTTTTCTTGGTTTCTATGTTTGAGGTTCAATCAATTCACATTTTATTGATTTTCTTTAATACAGCTGTGGTGAACTCTCACTACTTTAATGGGACTATATTTTTTGTTATTAAAATAAATTATTATACAATAACAAAAAAAAAAAAGAGGCTCAGAAAGACCAGTCTGCAGAAAATCCTCTTTATTTCTTAATGCTTCCACTTTCTACAACTCTACCTTATAGCTGTTTTCCTTATTCTGATGGGTAATTTTACATAACAACTAAGCCACCGGCGCCTGGACATTTGATGAACATTTTTTTTTTCATTGTGGATTGAATAGAGACGTTTACCCTACCTGACTTGGGTGGGCATAGCCAGGTAGTTGGAAACATAGCTGGAGCAAAGGGCCTGGCCCTATCGCAGGTAAGGGAAACTTCTCTAGCCTGATTCCTTCAAGCAGAGGCTCCTCACTTTTCCTTCAGCCTTTGTGTTAGAACTACACCCATTGACCCAGCAGACTTGCACCTTGTTGGCCTCCATACTCACGTGGGTCTATTTCTCATAATCTCTCAGTTCCTCTAAGAATGTATAAACACACGTCCCGCTGGCCCTGCTTGTCTGGAGGCTTTCACTGATGTACAGTTACAAAAGAGTTTCAACTGCAGTGATTTTAATTGCCCTTTCATTTTTAAAAGCTATGTAACTTTTGGATCTGCATGGAAAATAAAGATGAGCAAAAAAGAGAGGAAGGAAGGGAGGCAGGATGACTGCATGAAAGCCAAAGGGGGAAAAAGGATGAAAATAACAAAATTAATAATCCTACCAACTGTAGTTGAGTTCTTTAACAACTTTGGCATGGTACCTTCTCAAGCTTTGTCTGTGTGAATATGTTTGTATATGTATTTACTACTGTGTAACGGACTCTAAATCATACCTGAAAATAGTTTTTCACTTGTTTTCACCTGTCAGTAAATCTATATAGCCTACATCTTTTATGACTAAATCATAGTGTGTAATTTGTTATCCAATTTTGTTTATACTTAAATTGTCTTCACTATTTCAAATGTACTAGTAATTTGATACATAGCTATTACTTACATGTTGGAAGTTCCCGGTAGAATGTATTGGACAGAGGAAACACACGTGTTTGTATGTTGTCCTTTTTGGAGAAAGCATGAATTGCCTTCCAGAAGGAATACCCTCACCTACACGTCTGTTTTTACGGTGGGGTGATCTGACTGAGAAATGTTCCCTATAGTCTCAGGCATGCAAATACTTGGTTCCCAGTTTGTGCTGTTGTTTGGGGAGGTCTAAGTGGTACAGCCTTGCTGAAGGAAAGGCATCACTCAGGGAAGGGCTGAGCGTTGAGAGTAAAAACCCCGACTACTTGTAGCTCACCCTCTTTGCTCCCTACTTGCAGTTAAGGATGTGAGTGTGTTCGGACTGCCTGCCACTTGCTGCCATGCTTTCCCAGCATGATACATTCTTACCCCTCTGCAGCCAGGAGCCCAGATAAACTCCTTCTTCTATAAGCTGTCTTTAGTCCCGATGTCCTATCACAACAACAGCAAAGTAACTAAGACATAGAGTATGATGATTGTCCAGGATGCTTTCTAAATAGGTAACATCCGTAGGAAATAAAAATGAGGAAAAGATAGGACAGGACAAAAATTCTGCTCAGATGTCAACCACTTCATCTTTAAAAACATGTTGGGTGGTGACAAACGTGAATACAGATCATCTTGGACTTACAATGATTTCATTTCCAACTTCATGATGGCCTGAAAGTGACATACATTCATCAGAAACCAGGCCAGCATTGTGAACGCTGACCTTCTCCCTGGCCTGTGATATGTGGCCTGATAGTCTCTCTCTTGATGCCTGGGTGACAGTAAGAGTCATAACTCACAGCGAGTCTTCCTTCACCATCACAAAAGACAGCACAACCTCTGCTGCTAACCTATAATATTCAGTCAATTAGGTGTGCTTGAATACATTTTTTGAATCATTGTACTTTCCAATGTATGATGATATAACTCTATCATAACCTGAGTTAGTCTTTTTTTTTTTTTTCTCACTAATATCACAAAATGCCTGACAACTTAAAGGGGGAAGGGTATCGTTTTTGCTCATGGTTTGAGGATGTAATCCATTATGGCAGGGAAGGCATGGCGGTAGGGATGCCTGCTGGTTACAGCACATCTACAGTTGGGAACAGAGAGAGAAAGAGGGGGCCAATGAAAGAGAGAGAAGGAGAAGGAGGGAGGGAGGGAAGGAGAGAGAGAGAGATGAATACTGGTAATTTACTTACCTCCATTTTTATGCAGCCTGGAACATTAGCTCATGAGAAAGTGTTGTTCAAGTTCAGGGTGTGCCCTCTTCCCTCAGTTGAACTCTCCAGGAACTACCCACATAGACATGCCCAGAAGTGTGTTCCCTAGGTGATCCTGAGCCCTGTTAAATCAGTGATCAAGATAAACCTACACACAAACCAAAGAACATCAGCAAATAAAAGGCCTTGCTTTTAAAAATTATGAAATTAATTTCTGTATATGCAGGTTTTAGAATGCCCTTGCTGTTTTCATTATTATTGCATAACAAATTATCTCAAAACTTAGAGACTTAAGAACATATTTATTTAGCTCATAAACCTGCAGTGTGGGTAGGACTTGGTGATGAAAGATTATCTTTGCTCTCTCTGTACACAGGGAAGCAGAAAGAGCAGGAACAGAATTGCATTCATGCTCATATGTCCTGTGGTAGAGGCTGCTGTTGGCCATCAAACAGCTTCAGCTGGGGCTGTCCGATAACAATGGAATGTGACTCCTCTGTGAGCTTGCCTGATGGGCAGACAGTCCCCTCATGGTTGAGCCTTACAAGTTCTGCTGTAATCACAGTCCTGCCTGATTCAAAGAAATGGTCACTGAATTCCTTGTGTTGCTCTTTCTTATGCCATCTTGACACAGGCTAGAGTTATTTGGGAATAGAAGACCTCAATTGAGAAAATGCTCCTACAAGACTAGCCTGTGGGCAAGCTTGTAGGGCACTTTCTCAATTAATGATTGATGTGGGAGGGACTAGCCCATTGTATATGATACCACACTTGGCCACGTGGCTCTGGGATGGTATAAGAAAACAGACTGAGCAAGCCATGGTGAGCAAGCCAGTAAGCAGCACTCTTCCATGCCCTCTGTATCAGTTCCTTCCTTCAGGTTCTTGTTCTGAGTTCCTGCCCCATTCCCCTAGATGATGGACAAGCTATAAAATGAAATAAACTCTTTCCTTCCCAGGTTGCTTCTGGTTATAGTATTTTGCTACAACGTTAATCACCATAAAAATACTAAAAAATGCTAAACACCCTTAAAAATTCTTTATGACTTTATTTTAGGTTGCTAATAACAAAGCCACCAAAGACTGTGTGCTTTAAAAAAGGGGGGTCTATTTTGGCTTACAGTTCTTATCCAAGGCCAGGGGTTTCATCTGAGGGTGAACCTTTCATTGGCAGAATCCAAAGCTGATATAGAAAGGTATATAGCAGGAGATGGAGGCACGTATGTATGTCTTGTCTGTGTCTGTGTTTCTAGAAAGCCAGCAGGTTTAATCAAGGGACTCCACCTTCGGGATACTATCTGATGATAATCATCTCCCAAAGTCCACTTCTAAACATCATAGTTAGATTAAGTTTTAACTCTCTTAATAGCATATAGTGAGGATCAAATTTCAATAGATGGAACATTAGGGGATTCACCTAAAGGAGAGTCCAACTATAGTCACCTCCCATTTCCAGAGAAGATGCGTCATCACACTCTCTTCAGAGGAGCAGGTTAAGTGAATTATTTTAGTGCCACCATGTTTCCAAATATAACCTGCATGTCTTCTATGACGAAGAACAGTGTGAGTCCAAGAACAGTATGAGTCCATTACATATCCTGCTCATTAACATTCAGTCAAACTCTTCTGTAGAGTATGCAAATGAATATAAGTGTTTTCCCTAAGATTACTTCTCAGAGAAAGAGCAGTCTTACCTGTGGATCTTCCATGTTGCGATGCAGTGCCTTACCATCTGTGTAACACATGCTAACCTGAATCACATTCACGAGTTGCTTGCGTAAGTGTGCTTAAAGAGGTCATCTGATAAAAACCAGTGGGGAAAAAGCAGTAAAGAATTTAAAAAGCCTTAGCCATTATCTTTGGGGTATAACTGTGTAGTAATAAATGCTCCTGGCCATTGCAAGTATGCATTTGAAAGACCAGGTTAAAAAGGCAAAGAGTAGCCAGACATGGTGGCCTTTGTCTGTAATCCTAGCACTTCAGCAGGTGAGGGAGGAGGAGTGACTAAATTTCTGAGACAGCCTGGTCTACAGAGTGACTTTCAGGCTAGCCTGGGGCATATAGAGAAACCTTGCTTTTTAAAAATGTTGGAGGAGCCTAGGGAAGATGCTCAATCCTCATTCAGAAAGACAAACAGGATAGACATCGGAAGAGGGGGAAAACAGGGAACAGGACAGAGGTCTATCACAGAGGGCCTCTGAAGGACTCTACCCAGCAGGGTATCCAAGTAGATGCTGAGAGTCATGGCCAAACTTTGGGCAAAGTGCAGGAAATCTTAGGAAAGAAAGAGGGGATAGAAAGACCTGGAGGGGACAGAAGCTCCACAAGGAGATGAACAGAACAAAAAACTCTGGGTCCAGGGGCCTTTTCTGAGACTGATACTCCAACCAAGGACCATGCATGGATATAACCTAGAACCCCTGGTCAGATGTAGCCCATGGCAGCTCAGCCTCCAAGTAGTTTCCCTAATAAGGGGAACAGGGACTGTCTCTGACATGAACTCAGTGACTGGCTCTTTGATCACCTCCACCTGGGGGGTGCAGCCTTACCAGGCCACAGAGGAAGACAATGCAGCCAGTCCTGATGAGACCTGATAGGGTAGGGTCAGATAGAAGGGGAGGACCTCCCTTATCAGTAGATTAGGGGAGGGGCATGGGAGGAGAAGAGGGAGGGAGAGTGGAACTGAGAGGAGAAAAAGGAGGGGGATATAGCTGGATACAAAGTGAATAAATGTAATAAATTTAAATTTTTTAAATTTTTTTAAAGGTTAGGGAAGGGGAACAAGCAGTTAAAGTAAACTGTAGGGAGGGAAAGGGTCACGTTCCTGTAATGACACAGAAACCTCTACTGTTGAGATAGAACTGAACAAGGGACACCTCCAAAACCTTTATAATTCAAATTGACTCCAGTGAAGACAGTATCAGTGATGTGAAAAGCTAATCAAACAAAACAAAACATGACAAAAAAATTCACGTGATATAAGGCAAAAAATGGTTCTAAATTAAAAGATTATTTTATCTTCTATATATACATGTACATTTTACATATATGTTACAAATTAATGTGTTCTTATTTGCTTCATATTTCAATATATATTTCAAAGATATTATTGTTAAAAGACTACCAAAACAATTTCTGAAATCTTCTGAAATTTGGCTTGATTTTTTTATTTGTTCTTCGCTGTGTTTGATAATTGGATAACTTAAAATATTCCAAATGGCTTAAATAACACAAGCTCTACATTTTAAATTTTTCAGCTGATTTTGCCATCTTTGTATCTCTGGTCCCTGAAGTGTACAGGTTGCCGAGAACGTATTTGTCCAAATGAATGGATTTGCTTTATCTTCAGTCTGCTTTGCCATTTTGATCTATGGGGATGGAGGAAAACAGGAATCAGAGATGACAGTTACCTTTGAGTGCTTACTTCAGAGGGTTTCTGCAATCTGATGTCTAATATACACACACACACACACAGAGAGCGAGAGAGCGAGCAGGCACAGGAAGGATGTAGAAGACTGTCACATGAACCTTTTGAATGTTAACTGTTGTACTGGGAAAGGGGTGTAAAACATAAATATTATGAAAACCTTTGGGGTTCAGGTCAAACTCTCTTCCAGGTCACGATCGCCTGGTGGGAATATTCTGAAGAACACGGTCACACAGGCCAGTCCAAGGAACACATTTGCACAGCTCCCGAGTCGGGCTGTTTTGAGCGCCTCTCAGAGCGGCGGCTGATGCCGCACCTGCCACAACTGCCATGCCATTGTTTGAATTGCTTGAATTAGAGAAGTCTCATGTCCTAGGCCTTCAGAGCTGCCTTAAGTTGCTTCCGGGACCCAGTTCCATTGTGCTAACACAATGGAAACAGACCCAAAATGATCTGTCAGTGAAAAGCTTGAGCAGTTCGCACATCACCTGCCTGATGACATTGACCCAAAGCGAGGTATAGAAAGATGCCACGTCTGAAATCTTCTCAATATTCCAAGATTTTTGTTGTTGTTGTTTTAATCAAAGCATGGAATATTTTTGTTTGTTTAGGTCATTAAATTTTAAATGTTTTTGAGACTCTCATACATGAATATAATGTATTTTGATTATATGCATCTCATTCATTTCCTCCCTCCAGCTTTCCCTGGACCCCGCAACAACATGTCCCTGTCCTAGTTAGGGTTTCTATTGCTGTGCAGAGACGCCATGACCACATTGTAAAGGGATAACTGGGGCCAGTTCATAGTTCAGAGATTTCGTCCATTCTCATCATTACAGAAAGCACGGTGGCATGCAGGCAGACATGCCACTGGAGAAGTGGCTGAGAATTCTACATCTCCATCCACAGGCAGCAAGAAGGAATCGAGAGCCACTGGCCTGGCTTACTCATCTGAATCCCAAAACCTACCCCTAGTGACACACTTTCTCCAACAAAACCACACCTACTCCAGCAAGGCCATACCTCCTAATAGTGCTACTTCCTGTGAGCCTCTGGGGGCCATTTTCTTTCAAACCACCACAGTCACCCTCCCAATAATTTAGAGCTCACTAAGTCTGATCAGGGTTGCCCATGTGTTTATGGGTATGGAATCCTCATATATCACCATACAGTAGCCACTGAAACATAGACAGCCTACCTGTGACCATAGCACCAAAGAAAGACAACTCTCTCTCTTCCATCAGCTATCAACTGCTAATAGTTTGTGAGCTATAGATGAGACCTTTGGAGCCCCTCCGCCATTCACGCTGGACTTTTGCCTCACTTGATCTTGTGCAGAGGTGCAGCTGCTGTGAGTTAAGGGACGCCTAAGTTGTGCCACGTCTATGAGATGGCATTTTGCAGCACCTCTGCTACCCCCAGCTTTTACACTCTCGCCAGCCCCTTTTATGATGTTTCTCCAACCTTGGTGGAAAGAGATTCCTAGAGATACCCCTCTTAGGGTTTATTCTCAACAGTTTAGCTAGTTACAAGTCTCTGGATTGACCACTCCCTACTGCATAGGTAACCTCCGACAAAGGTTAAAATCGGTTCACACCTAAGGGTATAATTAAATCTTCAGAAGGCAACTGGCAAGACCACCATTTTACAAAATACCAATGGTAGGTTCCCCTGTAGGTCCTATGAAACCTCAGCCATGGCTCTCTATTCAGCATTCAATTCATATCGACTCTTTTCCATACTCTTTTTCCTGTAAATTTAAACTTTTAATTTAAATATTTTATTTTGTTTCTCTCTCTGGGGGGGGGGAGTGGAAGAGAGAGTATGAGTGCCCACACATGCATTTAGAGGTCAGAGGACAAATTTTGTGGGTCCGTTTTCTCTTTTCAGTATGGGTTCTGTGGATCGAAGTCAGATCATCAGACTTGCATGGCGAATGCTTTTACTGCTGAGCCATCTGGTTGGCTAGCGTTCAAGCTTTCTAACAATTCTTTATTACCTGGGAATTGGGCCGAGTTAGGAGAGTGTGAAATTGAGAAAGTGAAGAATGTTTCTCTGAATGGCAAAAACAGTCACGAGCTCCTATTGTAGTTTGAAGGCCGAGTGTTGCTTGGAAGGCAGAGTGCGTTAGCATTGCTTTATAGAACATACAGTGACATGACCCCTCTACGAGAAACTGCCTGGTACAAAGAAAGGGAATCCCATAGAATGCGCTCATTGAGCAAGAGGCTCTCTATGGGTGGCTGACTCTTTAGCAATGCTGTCACTGCTGGCTCCAACAGTTTTGACTGGCAACTTATTCTTGACACATATGCTCATAAGTGGGTGTATATCCACAATACAGGTAAGCAAAACCACATGATATATGTAACACATGCACACTGATTTTTTTTCTCCTTCCCCTCCCCATCTCCCCATACCCAGGGCCTTGTGCTTGCTAGGTAAGCTCTCTACCACTGAGCTAAATCTCCAACCCCTATTTTTTTTTTTTACAATACTAAACAACACACAGCAAAATGTATATGAAGGGAAAGTCAACAATGCTTTTATAACATGTTAACATTACTTCACAGCGTAACTAGTATTATCTACTTGGTACACGTAACTCCTTATATGTGCATATATTCAATGATATTCTTAACAATAATTTTCAGGAAAAGCACTCCTCACCTGGCTTTTCTCACTGAGCAGTTTTACTGCAAATGGTCAGAGTTTGCAATGTCAAAGATCTAGTGCCTGTACAGGAAGCTCCAATTCTGTCTTCCAAATTCTACATAAAATCTCAGCTCTTGGGAGACAGAGGCAGACGGCTTAAGAGTTAAAGTTCAGCCAGGCACAGTGGCTCAGGCCTGTAGTCCCAGCTACTCAAAAGGCTGGGGCAAGAGGGCTGCTTGTCCAGATGTTCTGGAATGTAATGTGATAGGCTGATTGCGTATCTAATCTAAGGTTGGTATCAGTATGGCAACCTGCCAGGAGTGAAGAGTCACCACGAGGTGACTTAAGGATGGGTGACTGGCCCAGATAAAGATGGAGCAGGTCAAGAATTCAAAGTCATCCTTGGCCACATGGCAAGTTGGAGGCCAGGGTGGATTCTATGAGATCTTGTCTCCAATTATAAATAAGCAGATGTTAGACAGACAGACAGACAGACAGACAGCTAGCTAACTAGATAGATAGATAGATAGATAGATAGATAGATAGATAGATAGATAGATAGATAGACAGATAGATATGATGGATGGATGAATGGATGGATAGATAGATGATAGAGAGGTAAAAATCATAAAATGAATGCTATGTTTGTATATTATTTGAGATTGTTTAGGTCAGTTTTAAGCTTTTACAAAATTTTTAGCAATATTTTAATACTGTCATTGTTTAAACATGTCAATGTGTGACAAATACTGTCATAGAGATCTTCAGTTGTCAACTAGATATACCTAGAAAGAGGGAACCTCAACTAAGAAATTGAACTGTGGGCAAGTCTGTGGGGCTTTTAAACATTATTTTTAATTGATGTAGGAGGGCCCCCCTAGGAAGGAGGGCCTGGATAGAAAAGTGCCTAAATGTGAACATAGGAGGAAACCAGGAGGGAACTTTATGGCCTTTGCTTTAGTTCCTGCTTCCAGGTTCCTGCGTTCAGTTCCTGTGTTGACATCCCTCAACCCTCAATGATGAACTAGAATCTGTAAGATAAAATAAAACCCTCCTTGCCCAAATTATTTTTGGTCAGTGTTGTTCATAGCAGCAAAGATGGAGACGAGGACAGACATCTTTATAGCATGAATCTTTTAAAATTTTACTTTTAAAAATTTACTTTTTATAATTTACTTTACAACACTATTGTAGCCCCCTCCCTTGTGTCCTCCTGGTCCCACCCTACCTCTTTCCTCTTATTCCCCTCCTCTAGTCCTCTGAAAGGGGGAGCCCTTCTTCCCTACCGTCTGACCCCAGCCTATCAGATCCCATCAGGACTGCCAGCATCCTCTTCCTCTGTGGCCTGGCAAGGCTGCCCCACCAGAGGGAAGTGATCAAATAGCCAGCAACCGAGTCCATGTCAGAAACAGCACCTGCTCCCCTTACTAGGGAACCCACATGGAAACTGAGATGCCTATTGGCCACATCTGAGCAGGGCCCCTTCATGCATGGTCCTTGGTTGGTGCATCAGTCTCTGTGGGTCCCCATGAGTCCAGATTTATTGGCTCTGTTGGTCTTCTTATGGAGCTCCTGTCTGTTCTCGGTCCTTATATTTCCTCACTCTTTCCTACGACTCCCTGTGCTCCGCCCAAAATTTGGCTGTGAGTCTTAGCATCTGCTTCAATCCCCTGCTGAGTGGAGTCTTTCAGAGAATATTTATGGCAGGCTCCCATCCTATTTTCTCTCTTCATCTGCTTCTGGTGTCTATTCTATCTGCCCTCTGGATGAGAATTAAGCATCCTCCCTAGTTTTTTACTTGCTATTTAGCTTCTTTAGGTCTGTGGGTTGTAGTATGCTTATCCTGTATTATATGGCTAATATCTCCTTATAAGTGAGTATATTCCATGTATGTCTTTCTGGTTCTGGATTACCTCACCCAGCATGATCTTTTTAGTCCCATCAATTTGCCTGCAAAATTCATGATTTCCTTGTTTTTAATAGCTGAGTAGTATTCCATTGTGTAAATTGTACCACAATTTCTGTATCCGTTCTTCAGTTGAGGAACATGTTTCTAGATTCTTGCTATTACAAATAAAGCTGCTATAAACATAGTTGAGCAAATATCCTTGTTGTATGGTGGAGCATCTTTCGGGTGTATGCCCAGGAGTAGTATACCTGGGTCTTGAGGTAGCACTATTCCCAATGGTCTGAGAAAGCACCAGATTGATTTCCAAAGTGGTTGTACAAATTTGCACTCCCACCAGCAATGAAAGAGCATTCCTCTTTCTCCATATCCTGGCCAGCATGTGCTGTCACTTGAGTTTTTGATCTTAGCTATTCTGATGGGTGTAAGATGGAATCTCGGAGTTGTTTTGATTTGTATTTCCTTGATGACTAAGGATGTTGAGCATTTCTTTAAATGTTTCTCTGCCATTCAATATTCCTCTGTTGATAATTCTTTGCTTAGTTCTGTACCCCAATTTTTAATTGGATTATTTGGTTCATTGAAGTTTAATTTCTTGAGTTCTTTATATATTCAGGATATTAACCCTCTGTCAGATGTAAGGTTGGTGAAGAACCCTTTCCAGTTTGTAGTCTGTCGTTTTGTTCTGTTGACAGACATGATGTCTTGAAGAAACATCTTAAGAGAGAAGGATTTTGCTTAGTATTTCAAAGGAGTCAGTGACTAATGTTAGGAAAGTCTTGGCAGAGCAACTCACTCCATCACAGCCCGAAAACAGAAAGAGCAGTGACAGGAAGGCATCTGGGCAGGATCTAGCTACAAAGGACATACTCCAGATATCCTATGTCGCCCTCTCTAGGTTCCTCTACCTCCTAGAAGTCTCTTCAGATTTTTATAAGTAAGTATTCTTTGATAATTCCACATGGATTCGATGTATTCAGAGCTCTGTTTGAATTTTGAGTGCATCAATGAATTAAGCTTTCCTTTGTGTCAGATCCTTGACAATTCATTTGTCTTTGAAAATGTCTCAAAGATACATCAAATGCTTCAGTGATCTCTTTGATTTTCCTCCATCCAGGCAAGAGGGCAATCAGTACCAACAACTGCTGGATGGAACCCAGAGCTCTGTGCTTATCAGGCAAGTGTTCTGCAACTGAGTCATGTCTCCAGAAAAATCACGTTATTTTAAGGTACATTTTTCCCATCTCCCTCCAGCCTTTGGCTGTTCTAAAAATTGTTCTTCAGTACTGTGGCCATAAGGTATGTGTGGCTACTGAGAATCTGAAATGTATGAATGGAGATATTCTATGCCTGTAAAGGGTATGTCATACTTCAGACACATGATAAGGAAAAATGTGAAATATCTTTATAACATCCATATTGATCATGTTTTATCGTTTTGGATATATGGAGTTGAAGTTTGAAGACTAAAATTACTTTTCATGTTTGTTTCCATTTTAAACATATGAGCATTGGACACTATAAAGTGCAAATGACTCATTTATGCCTACATTGTGTTTTGCTTGAACAACAGTGTTATGGGCATTTAATAGTTTTTTTCCAGATAACATTGACTCATGATCCTGAATAGGCTTCTTGCTTTGCTTTAGTTAAATTTTGAATAGGCAATACACATATACAGCACACAATTAAGAAATGCATATGATCATTTGTTGGACCAGCCAACAAATGACTACAACTTAGTGAATTAAAGAAATACAGATTTATTCTCTTGGTTCTAGAGGTAAAACTCTAAAACTGGTTGCATAGACTGTTTCTTCCAGAGGGTCTAGGAAGAAATTAATTTTCATTATTGCAATTGAAATGTAGCTGCTTGTCTTGATTTGTGGCTCCAACTATAAGGCTATGAGTGACAGGTCAAATTACTCTAAGTCTTCTAACTTTTCTACTTAAGAAACAAACAGCTTTACTGATATATAATTTCAATAAAGCACAGTCTACACATTTCAATATACAAATAAATGTTTTTTTTAATACTTTCTAAATGTTTCTTTGACTTACAGTGGGGCCCAATAATCCATACAAATTGAAACTATCCCAACTCAGAAATGCATTAAAAGCACCTACCTGGGGATGGAGAGATGGCTCAGTGGTTAAGAACACTGGTTCCAGAAGACCTGTGTTAGAATCCCAGCACCCACACGGTATCTCACAACCATCTGTGATGCCGTTCCCTGGGATCCAACATCCTTCTCTGGCTTCCATGAACACTATATTCATTGGTTCACATATGTACATGCAGATTCTTATTCTGTACATGTACATTCTTATTCCTAAAATAAGAAACAGTAAGTCTTTAACATTTTTTCAATTAAAACTTGAAAAATTACTGGTCTGATCAACATCACTGCTGAGCTGAGCACATGATGGTGTCTGTAAGTTTCCCCTCATGTTTTCAGGCGTGACTGATAGCTTTGACTCACTGATATCATTTGTATCTTGAGAGGACATCATACTGTGTGTTTATTGCTAGCTTGAGAAAAGATCAAAAGTAAATGCTAAAGCTCAGCTCCTACAAAATGCATCTCACTTTCACAAGACAAAGAAGTTTAAAAAAAAAGTTGTAACTTAGAAAAATATCAGTTGTGAAGTCTGATTCACAGAATTCTTGATTTACCATCACGATCCATTTTAGGACATTTTTATTACCTCTAGAGAAGTCCTGTCATTCCTGGTCATTGATGTTCCTTCTCAAGTCCTCATCATTCCAGCCTTGGACAACTACGGGTCTTCTATTTCTATGCACTGCCCTACTGTGAATATGAGATATGTGAGGTGTGATTCTTCATGGTTCGCTTCTCTCACTTAGCATGCTGGTTTATATCTGTGTTGTAGCAGGCTTCGGGAGTCCACTTCCTTCAGTTGCCTGATCATGTTCCATAGTGTTCCCCTTCTGATTTTGGAGGCCCTTGTGATCGGGCCAGCCACAGTTCAAGAAAATCTCCCTGGCTTAAGATCGGCTGGTGAGCAGCCTTACCTCTACCTGGAATCCATGTGGCCTACAACAGCCATGAGTTCTAGGGATCGGGATGAAGATGCCTTTGCCAGCAGGAGGCATGTACTTTTTTTTTCTGCCCATGATACTGCCCCACTCCAGAGACTGACACTCATAGCAGGACACAATACTCCTTTCTCTGGAGACAACACTGATACCAGTGTCTTTTGTCAGTCTATGCACATAGAAACACACACACACACACACACACACACACACACACACACACACACACTTTTTGTTTAGTGTCCATGACAGCATTAACTGGTTTATTTTACTTTCCTTGTAGTTTTCCTAATATTCAATCTATTTTGGAGATTGTGTTAATTTCTTATAGATGCTGTAACAGATAACCCCAATGGGATGTTTCCAATCACAGTTAGATATTCATTTACAGGCCTGGAGGATAGAAGTACAAAATCAGGGTGTCAAAGGCTGGCCTTCTTCCTGGACCTTGAGGGAAGTGTATACCCAGGCCTCTTCCAGCCTCCAGTGGCCCCATGCATGCTCTGGCTTTTACTATGTCAGTTCAGTCTCAACGTCTGCTTTTGTCTGGCCTTAATGTCTGCTGAAGCTTGTGTTTACCCAGAATGACAAACGTCCCACTTCATCTCCGCCTACTGTGAGGAGCACTACCCCACGACAGGCAGCATTTGCCTACATCCCTGTCCACATGGGGCTATGTCCACTTAACATAAACCTGCTTCAACTGACCTACAGAGAATTCTACACAGAGGGGAATGGTAGTTTGGCTGATTTCCTTTTCCCTTTCCCTGCAAGACACACACCCCTTTAAGAGAAATCACGTCAGGTGAGAAGGACTATTGTGTTTCTCAGGTGAGGCTTTTTAGATAAACCTTGAGGTGAAACACCGCCTGCTTACAGTGGCTTCTAGCCCAGAGGCAGTTTGAACAGGTTCTATTACACAAAGGCCTAATTCAGGTAAGGCTCCTGAACAAGGGCGTATTGTCTCTCTATCACCATGTCAGGGGTGTTAATGGTTTACATGTACCACGTCCTCCAATTTAAAGCTATGTGTTCCACTTGGCAGGCGAAAACAGATCTCCTGACCACCTGTGCAGACTGCCCAATCTCAAGGAGCCCTTAAAATTTGGGTGCACAGGTCTTCTCTCTCCTTCCCCCAACTGCCCATTCCTCCTCCTCCGTGCATGGAGCGGCAATGAGCTTCTCATGTCAGGCTAAGCCCTCAGGGCCCCACTCAGGGATAAAAGCTAGGTGAGTCACTAGGGCCTGAGAAGTGAGGACTCGGCACCTCAGACCCAATATTAGAGTAGCTTCCTCTCCCACATCCAGGAAGTACTTGCTTGCACCACTGCTTAGGTGTGACTTTCTAGCTTTGGAAAGCTGGGACGAGCTGTGCTGTGTTCTCCACAGACTGTGCAATGAGGTCCTTGGGTACCATCACAGTGTTGGATCTGCCTGAGACAGGAGACAGTCAGGCATCTGTCCCAGGGCCAGACCCTTCATGGGCATTTTCCCAGTTCATCCTCACAAGGACCTGTTGAGGTAGGTTCTGTGACTGACATAGTTGGTGCAGAAGAAGAAGCTTAAATACCAAAGAGATTGAAAACAAAAACAAACAGGAAAAGACGTCCAAGGCCAACTCCTAGTGAGGGGAAGCTCTAGGGTCAGTGTTCATGGGAAGTTGTAGAACCAGAAGAGCGGGGCTGGCGCCATCACACTTGTCTTTGGCGTCCCCATTGTCTTCATTTCTGTCATCATTCCAAGGTCTTGGAAGGAGAGGTGGTTTAAAGCGGGGGTGGGGGGTAACGAGTTGAGGGTAAAAGGTGGTTATGGACTGCAGACTCTGTTCACAGGGAACTGGGCCCCTGATGAGCTCCACAAAAGTTAGGGATGACCAAAAATCATCTTCTCTTTGCGAACTGGCCACTGATGTTGAGTGTGGCTTTTTGTTTTCATAATTCTCTTTGAGTCTCTATTAAAATACAAGAATCAGTCCCAAGATCCTCTCTTTATGGAGTAGCACAGGCCTGCTCTATCAGAGGTCAGTTATATTAAAAACACTTTTCCTGGTCTTTCTTGGGAAGAGAGAACGTCCTTTAAAAAGCTGGCCCATTATTCTTGGGGGTAGCTCTTTGGAGGACGCCTAAGCCTTTCTCATAATTTGTCACCTCCTTAGAATGTATCCAGTCTTTGTGGCAATAATTCACACCGTTACTAGCCAGTGGAGTGTTCTTCTAATGAGCGCCTTGGTTCCGAACTAGGACATTTATGTGCCCAGCGGAGCCTACATATGCGAGCTAAGAGGAAATGGCAAAGCCCTCATTTCTAAACACCTTATCACTCCTTAAGAGCCCTAATGCTCCCAGAACTTTGAAAATAAATGCAATTCTTGAGTCAAGCTTGTTTTTTCCCCAAACCTTTTATCACTTTGGAATGAATTAGTTTGTGTGGAATAGAAATCCAATTTTTTAATAGTGAAATGGTAAATTTAAAAGTTATTTACTTACTCATGGCAAGAAGCCCAGTCATAACCAGTACAGAATGGTGCACCCACTCCACCCACCCTTCTTCTAGCTTCTTACCCAAGCCCCTTTTGTGTGTGGCTTTGGAAACTTCTGCTCTCACCCATCACAGCTGTATTCTGGGTAATAAGAGAATAAGGAACAAAAGCAACACAGCCCAGTGCCAGCCAAGTTTGTCTGTTTTTATTAGTCAGGAATTTCCTTTCTCAAAACCTCCTGTTTTGTCTCATATTCACTTCTATCTGAGAAAATGTTTAAAAGGGTCAGTATGTGTAACTGGGCGCAGTGCTTTCCTGCACAATATGGGGATTCTGTTTCCAGGCAAAGAAGGGAGGGTGGCTCAGAAGGGGGAGGGGGTGTGCCATCTGGGAGAGCATCTCTTGAACAAGAGAAACGTGTTTGGGAAGTTAGTGTAATATGTCATTAATACTGAAACATAACTTGGAGTGCAGTAGGCAGATACTGTTTTCTTTCAACTCAAGGTAGCATTGCAACACTGGAGTCTTTGTGGAGAAAAGGAAAGGAGTTAGAATTAGAGGGTGACAGTGTTCCTCTCCTCACAGATTTGCTTAGGGTGTTGGTCTCCTAGGCTTTGGTTAAGCTTCCTCTGCTCTCGGCTTCTAACCCTCAATGCCATCGACGATCTGGATGGGATGGCTCTCCAATGTGGAGTCTCCATGTGTTCTATAGGTTTGTGTTCTGTCCTCTTCAAAAAAAAAAAAATATGCCAGTAACATTGCTTCTTTCCTTATTGCTCTTATGAGTGAAATTAAAGTAGCCCCAAGCAGTACCTCGGTGCTCCTAGTTAAAAACCAGTGATTTAGTCTCTTCTGTCCCACTAAACACTGCTGATGGAACCCATTTCCTTTTCTAGTTTTGAAATTAGAAGGGTAGGACTCACCTGCTTACCTGTGGGAACCCCTATCCAGGAAGCAAGTAGTTGGGGTGCCTCCCAGCAAGATTTGTACTGCATTGGGCGTCTGGATTGGGTTCCTACTAACTTAGCCATGACAGCATCTATACCACAGCCTTCATACTCAAAGTCAACACCTCATGGACAGAATTTACAGCAACCAGAATAGGCTAGCAACAAAAAAAACAAAACACAGGATGAATGGCCAAATTCCAATTTCAGGTACCTGTTTGGAATCAGATGTCCTTGGCAACCCTCAATGGGAGGTATGTGCCTGTTCACATGTTCAATGTAGATAATTCCTGGAATTAGCTTTTCTTGCCGGATTCATGATTATTTTACACAGTCCAACAAGTACTTTCTGTACCTACTAGGAAGTATTCTTGTGGCCAGTCTGTATTACATATGTAAGCAGTCCATTGCCCTGACCCATCAGGTCCTCAGACTATAGCACTCATGTCTGTCTCTTCAGATCTTGACAGGAAGGAGGCCCTTTTCCTTTCCCTGAGTAGATATCTTAACAGGGCAACCATGGAAATCCTACTTACAGATTCTCAGAGGGTGTTTTCCAATCAGTATCCCAAGGCGATTGAGGGGGCTGGCATGCTGTGCACAGAAACTGCCTGTGGTGGGCATTCCAGAGAACTGTGTCAGGGAGCTTTATTGGGTATCAGCACGTGAAGGCTGGGGAACACTGGATTAAGAAGGTCCACACCAAGGCTTCCCAAAATGATCTGAGTAAGATGTTTGGACATGATTAGCAAATGACTAAGGTCCTCCTGAACATTTACTGCCCGTCCCAATATTCCATGTAGTGGTAGATATTAGCCGAATATTTATGATGTGCGCATACTCTGCTGAGCCACATTTTTAGGAGAGGAGGTATTTGTCACTTTTTAAATCCCTAAATGGATTACAGGTATTTATCCATCTGTGATTATGTTCTCAGCATCTGATTCTCCTTGCCAAAGCTCTGTGAGGACCGAGGGACGTGCCTCTTGGCCACTATTGTGCAACTGACTCCCAGTTGTTCTGTGTCTGTTGTAGATGCTCTAAATGGATGGGTTCAGTAGAGGTTAGGGATGTGAGAACTTCCCAACTGGTGCAGTAACTCTTGGGGGGCAGGGGCTGAAGAACAGACACGTGAGAGGACTTGTTTGAGAGCACAAGGCTTTGGCCATTAGCACTGGAAGTTATGTGAAAAGGCAAGGAAGTAGCATTCAACACATGAAGCTTAAGACCGAGGCAGGAGCCTGACTCTGGGAAACACACTCACCATGCTTTGATTAGATTTCCTTCTTGAGGCCTCTGTTTTGTCTGTACAGGTTAGTGAGTCTGGATCTGGTTTGTGCCCTAAGGGACCTCAAGTGAAAATTCACTTGGTCTGGCTGCTTAGGAACTCACTGAAGTGATCATCTCTTCACAAGGAACAAGGATGGAGCTTCTTTAAAATCTACAACTAAAACAGCCTCCCAAAACATGCTGGTTTGGTAGAGATGGAATAGGTGACTCAAGGTCCCAAGAAGGCACTTTAGTTGTCCATTTGAAGCCCAGCCTATGCTCCAACAGTAAAGGGTGGATCTGAGCTCTCTCTAACCCATGTCATTATACAAGAATTCATTTGCCACTGTGCTAAAATGCGAGGAGCTGTTACCTTAACATTGCTTCTGAGTCCTTGCATCCTCAGTAGCCCATTTCTTGAGCAGGTCTAATCCTTGTTACATAGTTATTTTTACCCTGTTATTTTCTTATAAAATTAATATATAAAGAAAGAAAATTAAATAGGTTTCTAGTGGTCACTAAGCAGCCAGCATTCACACAATTTCTAGGCACAGACTCTAGCAACAACAGAAAATGCCCCTTACGAGTCTGGAGCGTGTATTTGATATAAGCTAAAGTATTTTCAGTTGAGCACTGTTTATTTTATTCAATTTCCCTTATTATATTAATCATGAAAATAAAAAATAAAAACCAACTGTTTTACACAGTTCCTTCTTCCCATGTTCATGATTTCTCAAGCTTTAGGGCCAAGTAAGCACTGTCCCTGATATGGGCACCCTGTACCTTGGTCACCCAACAGACAAAATGATGGAATGAGGCCCTTCATGACACAGGCAGTTTAAGTGTTATCTGTCTGTTGAGGCAGACCCAGGATGTTTTGTTTGTGACTGCTGAGAAGGTCCTGTCATGCTAGCCCCCTTCTCCACTGGTGTGACCACGGCGACCATGCCAACCCCACTGATCTCCATACACTCCTCTCTTATCTTGATCCTGGGGAAGATCTGATCTTATGGGAAGAAGGAGCTGTGTAAAGCATCTCATACTATTTTCATGTTTACTATAATAAGGGAAATTGAATAGAATAAATGGTGCTCAATGGAAAATATTTTAGCTTGTATTGAATACATGCTCCAAATTCTTAAGTGGCATTTTCTGTTATTGCCAGAATTCTCGTGATCTCATTCTGAGGACATAAGTAGCCTGGAATCCTTTCTGGCATTCTCCGATGATGGATGGCACACAGCAGACACTAACAGGTAGGAAGCAGTGTCTACCATTTTTCTTCATTACCATCTTGTGTGTTATTTCTTGCCACCTTCTTACGCTGGGTTTGCTATGCACTTCTATTTCTGGCTTCTTAAGTAGAATATTAATTATCAATTTAATTTATTTTTTCTTTTCCTTACTCTACGAATCAGTGCTAGCTGTTTCTCTGCATGTGCTGTCTTACAGAAGCTGATGTGCTTCTCTTTGTTCTGTGGATTGTAAATATTTTCATTTCCCTTGAGCATTTCTCTTTGAGCTTCAGGTTATGTGCAATGCTTAATTTTCAAATTCTTGTGCATTTTCCAAACTCTCTTTCTGGTCATGACTTCTGGTGTGATTCTGTCATGCCTGGAGAAATACTCGGTCAGAGTTTCTTCTCTTCTAAGTGCCATAAGTTCAAGTTATGGCCCAGAATATGGTTCGCCTTAACGAACAGTTCAGGTACATTTGAAAATAATGCATATCCCACACATGTGACACAGAATAATTTATTAATATCAAGAGGGTTGAGTGGCTAGATAGTGTTCTTCAGCTTTTTTTTCCTTAACAAATTTTGCCATCACTTTTGCATTATTTCCTGAGAGATGAGCTACAGGTCAGTTACTGCTTCTACTTCAACTTCTGGCATCTGGCCCATTCAAACACAACTCTTGTCTGTTAGGATAAGGGTCCTTTTCTTCACTGTCAAATGTTCCTCTTCGTCGCCCAAGTGGAGAGTTTTTTTATTCATCCCAGGGTCAGTTGGTTGTCAGTGTTCACGGCCAACCTCCTAGCACTTTTCCTCTTGCATTGTGTAGCCCGAGTCTGAGCGAAGCCTGAAGCCTTGTCTGCAGGGTCCACTTTGCCTTTCTCCCAGCTGTGGCTCCAGGGATGTTTTCCCCAGGTCACCACCAGACTTCTCCATGAACACTCCCTGAGTCAGAGGGGTTGGTGAGAATTTTCCTCATGTCTATGATCGTCACAGTTCTACGCTGCCTTGTAAACCTATATTGTGTATATTAGTCATCTTTCTTTGGTATAACTAAATACCCGAGATAATCCACTTGAAAAGAAGAAAAAATTTATTTGGAGTTATTTTTTAATTATTGTTTAATTTTTCATATTTATTTATTAATTAACACATTTGATTAAACATGGTTACATCATTCTTCCTTTCCTCTCTCCAGCTACTTCCCATAGTCCTCCTAACTCTTTCCATTTCTCCACTCACCCTCAAATTAATACTCTCTTCTTCCCTGATGATTACCATTATATAAATATATATTTTTAAGAAAAACATATATATATATACAAATATATATATAAATATATATATTTAATACACAATCATTAAACACAGTTTTATGAATCCACTTTTGATATATATATATATATATATATATATATATATATATATATATATATATATGGTTTCAGAGCTGACAACCAATTAGGGGGCTCAACCCTGGGAGAGGCACAGTTTGAGATCTTAGTTGCCCCATTACTTTGGGGACTGTGACAAGGGTACACATGATGACAGAAATATAAGGCCGAAGCAGCCCTTGCCTCATGTTCAGTAGATACAGCAAGGAAGAGTAATGGACTGAGTCATAATATTCCTTTCAAATCCATACGCCCAAAGGCAAGTAGATCACCCATTAGACCTCATGTCTTAGCATGTCCACACCTCCCAATAGTGCTAAGAACCAAGACTTCTGCAAATGTGCTTCTGAGGAGCACTTATTCAAGTATCAACCAGCACTTGGACACCACCAAAATATTGCTATTTTAGCTGACTCATTCTCCAGTGTCATCAACTCTTTTTAGTGAAAGTGTCTCATCTCTCCTTGCAGGATTCATCTTCCTTAAATATGCCATAATCTGGTTGCCCCATGAACTTGGTTCACTAATAAATTTATTTTTAAAAATCCTGAAGATAAAAAAAAAATCATGCAGATAGACATGATTTGTCTGGATTTTCGTTGTTGTAAGAACGAGACTTAAGATCTTTGAAGCCTTATGTCCTCTATGTAAATTTTTGTATGGATTAATATTTTTATTGACTACTCCACTTCTCTCTGAAGAGGAATTTGAAGTAACAATCTTCAAGCTGTCTTCCTGAAATGTAGCTTGATATGTGATTTGTTTTTTTGCTCTTAATATTGAAGTGAGACACTGTGCAGGGGAAAAAGAAGAAAATATAAAATGGCTAGAAATATAGCTTTCTGCTGAGTTTTTTTTTTCTCCCCTCTTTTAGAGGACTTGAATGGGATAGTATCAATATTTAAATCTCTCAGACTCAGAAAACAACTGGTTTGAGCTAGGAAACCAAAACAGTATCCAGAGGCCAGAGAGAAATTAAGAAAATCCTTACTATCTCTGAATGAACTGAATGGAAATTCTGTCAAAAATATCTTTAAGCGATTTCAAATGTACCAGTACAATTCCTGGTAAATACTCATCTTGTCTTCCCTCTCTCCATCCACCCCCATTCCCATCCCCACCCAGTACACATGTCTAAATGTGCTGCCCTTTGGGAAAAGGTCTGGTAAGAATGGAAGATGAAACATCGTTCCCTCCTGCCATTCACTTCTGTTACAGGTTAGCTTCCAGCCACTGCATCACAACACAGATCATTGGCTCGCCTTGACCCTGACACCGTTTCATAGGCTTAATAACAATAAATCTATGTCCCGAAATAGTTTTACAGATTACAGCAATCAATCAAGATTCAGGGAGCCCAAGACCATTAATGTCATCAGCAGTGATGCAGGCTCTGGGAATCCATCTACATCAGCCATTACGACGGAAAATACACCAGGAGAGCCTGAAGGCGGGGCACAGAGATGGGAGGGTAAACTGCAATTCTATTTTCATCAGCCATCAAGAGATTCTTTTCTTGGGGGAGGCTTTGTTTCTTCATGGTAGGAAATGCAACTGGGACTTGCTAATTCCTGTGGCAAATTATTAACTTTTGCTCACTCTGGGGCTGTGCTCTTAAGTGCTGTCTGTAACAGTCCATAGGCCAAAGCACTAGGGAGGTTTTTCCACAACTGCCCAGTGAGCTAAGTCAAGGAATCGTTCTTCATCTCCTGTGAGGATAACCCAACTGCTCACACTTTGCCTCATGAAGACAAGCCTAAAGGGACACTCAGCTGGGACGGGCCGATTGCCACATGGAAGCCCCGGACCTCCTGTATTGATGAGTGCAGCTGATTGGGCAGACTCGGAGAAATGTGGGCCATGGAGAATGAGAGTATTACTTCTTAGGCCTGGGTCTGACATTTTCTATAACGTGTAAGGCTTATTATGTCTTGAACACAGCACGGTGGACTGAAAGCAACTGAGACTTCTGAGACAGGAAAAGTGAGTTATTTGCTTGGCCCTTCTGCTAGCTAGTTGTATGCCCTGGGCAAGTCATCTCAATTTAGTGCATATTACTTCTGTTTCTGTGGTGGATAGTTTGCTCTCTAGTTCAGCCATGCTAAGCCACTGATCCATGTGATCATTTGGGTTGGTGTGTGTGCGTGTGTGTATCTGTATGTGTGTGAGAGTATGTTTATGTGTGTGTGTATGTCTGTGTGAGTTTGCATGTGTGAGTACGTGTATGTGAATGAGAGTGTGTCTGTGTGTTTGTCTCTCTGTGTGTGATGTGTTTGTCTTCCTGTGTGTATATGTAGTGAATGATTTAAACATAATTTTTTTTTCATTAAGACTGCACTTTCATTTTCAGAAAACTTGGAGGCACCATTAATACTGCATTAAATCTTTATGTAGCCACAACCATATTCCTGGGTGGGATGCGTGCCTGTCTGTAGACAATGTGTTCTCCCACAACCTTGTTGCCCACATACTAGGTCTTTCTTTGCCCAACTCCAGAATTCATTCATCTTAACAAGCCTGTTTCTGGTGGCACAGGTTTTGACAATTCCTGAATAAAATGATCTACAGACAAGGTTATATCTAACTTTAGTCTAACAAAGCAAAGCTTATATTTAAAAACATTAAGTAAAAATCTTTAAAAAAATCAAATAGGTAGGTGTGGTCTTCATGTCGCCTTTTTTATCCTGCTATGTGAGTACCGGTACGAGTGCAGGCTGCCGCATGTCACCAACTTCTGGCTTCCTGATTTACAATAGGAAGATAAGAACTGTTTTGCTTCTGTGGCCTCTTTCATTTTTAAGCCATTCCCAAACATACAACAATGCCTCATTGTAGGCCCAAGGACGTATGAAAGTTGGATGTGAGATGTTTTCACCAAAGATCAAAGTCTTAAGTCAATAGGTCTGTGCTCTACTCAGACCGTGTCTCATGTAACTTCGGCTGGTGTCACTTGCTAAACAATGCTGGGGCCCATGTTCTTGGCCTTTGGGGTGGCTTCATCTGCTACTTGATGTGTTCATTTCTCTGCTCTTCACATAAGCTGGGTAGGTGGTACAGATAGCACACTTTGACAGCTCTTCTTCCTTCCGAGTTTGGTGCCAACAATAGTCTCGAACCATCCTGAGTGACCAGTACACATCACAATGGGCAGCTGACCTGCCTTAATAGTGCTGACTACAGTGAGACTGTCCCTCCCACGTAACCAGCTAGATCTAAATCCAGGGCTCTTAGGTATCTGTGCATACAAACCCCGCATGTACATGCATGATTATGGGCCTATTCTGAGAACCCACGTCTGTATTTAAATCAAGTAGGCGGATTAATTGTGGGGTTAATGAGAGATATCCTTGGGTATCTTACTGTGGGTATTTTACTGTGTCCTGTCGCTAGGCTGTCTTTACCAGGTCAACCCCATTCCCTTCTGCCACCCAGAGCCTTCCCTTCCTCTGTCCTCCCTGTGGATTTATAGTAGCGAGGTGTGTGGAAATTTCCATCCAAGAAATGCACATAAAAATAAATCATCTGTCTTCTTGCTCCTTTACCCCTGTAACTGTTGTCTCAGGAGAGCTTGCAAGACTTTATGCTTTTTCTGATTGAGGGAAAGATTGATTCCATGGCAGAGAATGGTGACCTTGACAATGTCAAATAATTTAATATGCCATTAGGCTACAGGCCTGACTTTTGGGTTCATTCGCAGTCATTGAGGGCTCTGTTTTCTCTGAACAATATGGCTGTTGAGGAGGACTGAGGAGGTGGTCGTTCATGCAGTCAGCTGCTAAAGGGGTCTTTCAATTTCACTTTTAATAGGAAAATAAAATCAGTTACTGTATCAGCAAAAGCTTTTCAGAAAAATCAGGTCATTCTATGGTCCGTGGCTCTTTTATTATGATTGGAATCATGTCACTAGATACACACGTAATAAAATGCTGCCTCGTAGGTCTGCGGAAACAGGCAAGAAAACTGGGTTTTCGAAAGTTTCACTAAATGTTGCTTTCTTAGGACAACACACTATGGGAGTTTTAGAAAGAGAACAGCCATGAAGTTGAAGTTATGATGATCTTTTTGTGTGTGTTCTGGGGAGAAGGGAAGACAAGTGAATGCTCTGAAAGCATACAGCCTTCTTTCCCTCTTTGGCAAACTAGAATTTGCTCCTTGTCTTCCCCATCTTTCTAAACCCCAGGGGCCACCAGCTCTTCACTTGGGTTTGCAATCAGCCTCATTGGACTGTCCTCCTAGGCTCTCCCACTTACTGAGTGACCTTGTGCAAATTACCTAATCCTCCTGAAGCCTCTGTAGGAATCAAATGAGATCACACTTATAAAGCACTTCTCACAGTATCTGGCCCAGAGCCAGTGGTCAATAAACAGGACTGTGATTAGCATCATTATTATTATTGGGCTTGGTCCTCCATGCCTTAATTATCCGAGGGCCCCACCTCGTCAGTGTCTTTCTGCCTCTCAGAACAGCCTTCCTTCTGTGCCCAGGTTTCACTGTTGGGTTATTGCCAGCTTCTCCCTTCTAAAGCAGTGAGGGGATGGTGTCTTCTTCCCTTCTCTGGGTTGTGGATAACCTCCAGGCACTTTCACATTCCTCGAAGCAAAGCTGTAATCTAACAACAGCTGCTCCCCAGGCTGCGGACACCCAAAGCCTGAAGGCACAGAGCAGAGCCTAACCTGTCTGAGATCTTTTGACCACCCAGGTAGGAAATTACAGGTCTTCGAGCTCTCCCAGGAGTCCCCAGCCTCTTGTGAGGAAAATAGTAGCACTGTATTTCTTTTTTCCAGCCTAGAAATGTGCTTCCAAGGTGCACATAGGCTTTCTGTAACAGCCACAAGCACCTTTCAGCTTCCGTTGAACATGCATCTCCAAGGGACCTACTTGCATGGCGATGCAAGCAGGCATGGTGATGCCAGCCATGGCTGCTCATAGCCTGATACTGGAAAATATTTTTGTCCCCAAAAGTCCTGTTGGATGTTGCTGAAATTTGATATTCCAACATTTAAAGAAAAAACAAGGTTTTTTCATTTAAGTTGGCATCTCCAGGAATCTAGCAATACTGAGCCAGGGTAGTTCTTCATAGACTAGCAGTTATGTTGGTGTGTACGAACTTAAGTGCTCAACCTACAAAACAATCACCTATGCCCACTCTCGACCAAATATTCACACACACACACACACACACACACACACACACACACACGCAAACTTGTAGCAGAGGAGCAACTTGGGTTCATCTCTTTCTGGTACATCATATTCTCTATAACTAGAAAGAAATAATGTGAGAACTCTGGCTTCAGGCAGCTGTACCAATTCTCTGCCGGTTAAGAAGGTGTGAGCCAAGGAATTAAAAGACGAAACTTGGCTCATGGTTTCTTTCCCACCCACTTCAGGACCTGGACTTCCAACCATTCATAATACAACAGCGTGTTCCTGAAATAGCACCTTTCACTACATTGTCACTGGTACCTCGGGGTAAGAACACATGATTCAGAAAATACACCAGCTAGAATTTTCCATGAGCAGTTTACCCTTGTTACAGAAAGCAGGGAACACAGAGACTATACTCCAGACATGCTGAATTGAGACCATGTATATGGGGTTTATTACAGTGGCTTATAGGCTATGGTCTAGATAGCAATGGCTGTCTCCCTGTGGAAAGTCCAAGAATCTACTAGTTGTTCAGTCTATGAGGCTGGTTGTCACAGGTGTTCTTCAGTATATGCTGGAATCCCAACAAAGTAGGCTCTAATGCTACTGAAAGAATGGAGTTGCCAGTGAGATCCAGGTCAAGCAGGCAAAGAGGAAAAGTTTCCTTCTTCAGTGTCCTTTATATAGGCTGCCACCAGAAGGTGTAGCCCAGATTAAAGGTGGATCTTCCCATGTCAGAAAATCCACATTAAAGGTGGGTCTTTCCACTTCAAATGATTTAATTAAGAAAAACAAAAACTAAACAAAAATTCTCATATGTACGGGCAGCCACTTGGGTTTTAGTTAATTCCAGATGTAGTCAAGTTGACAACCAAGAATAGCCATTATAGCTTTCAAAATAACTTCCACACTTGGAATCTAGGTGAGGTTGCCAGTCATAACTGTAATCATGAGAAAATGCTAATCAGTGACTAAACAGTAACCTTGAGGCAACATTGTCGGTAGAGTTGCCATTTTGAGGTATGATACAAATGCTTGTCACAGTCATTACTGCCCAGAAAACTTCTTGTGTCAACAGATTAAAGTCATGTCTGTTTTCGACTGTCCATTACTCTGTGTGTGTGTGTGTGTGTGTGTGTGTGTGTGTGTACAAGGAACACAGCAGAGATGAGAGGTCAGGGAAAAGATAGATACTCTATCACCACACCTTTAGACATAGGAGGGCTGCTGAGGCTCACAGATGAGCTGCATTGCTTGAGTGGATGCTGGGTGGAAATATGGCCTGTCTGTGGAAGCTTTTGCCTCTGCTTTGATCCTACAGACCATGCACTGTCACCTGCTTTGCTAGAGCAATAGGGGATCATGTCTACATTCTTCTCCCAATAATGAACTCTTTGAAGACAGATTCAGTATGCTTCTATGTTGGCCACTTAGGACTTATGACTCAACGTAGCTTATCAAATTCCACTCCATCTATTAAAAGTGTAACTTACCCATCTAGTTTATAACACACTATGCTCTGTCTCCCAGACAACTATACCTGTCTCCTAAACAATGTTCATTGTCAAAGATCTCCATCATTAATCAAAGTATGTAAATTTAACTTTCCAGTGAAAACATCATGCATTTCAGATGTTTTCACTGTCTGTTTTAGAAACCTGCATCCCACAACCCTCCATAGGACAGTGAGAATCATTGCCACTTTATACATCTCTGCAGATTTAAGAAAAATTAAAAGCTGTATGTTTTCTTGTACCCCTTTTTTGGAACTGGGTTCATTCACATCTATATTGTTTACTTCCAGCTGCCATGAAAGCAGAGTTGTTTGTCATTGTCTCATCAGTACAACCTTTTACACACTTCTGAGGTACTGTGGTGACAATCCTTGCAGTCTCCCGTTATTTGTGAGAACCGAGACTAAGCCATGGACCCTTGCAAGGAAGAGCATCTATCATTTCCCAGAGCCGCTTAGAAGTGTGGGAACCAAAAGAAACGTCACGATGTTTGTTTTTAGAAACCTTTATGTTTTGCTGTGGCAAAGACGTATGAATACACTTACATCAAGGTATGAACGCAAAGGAGCCCTTAGCCCTTACTCCTAACCTAGATGCAAGACACTGAGAAGCCTTGCCATGTGGCCTCTGTTGGTGAAAACGTTATTTCTGACAAACACTTGAAAGCGGGCTGTGACAGAACGCTAGGAATGGGCTTCCGGTCATGATCTAGGATCTTGTGCTTTAATTAAAGCACAAGTGCAACACAGTGGACCCAGCTTTGGCACATCCATCCTCGTGCACGTGCCAGAAGGGTGGCAGGTGGTTACCTGTTGGATTCACCGATAATCTCAGTGCCTACAATGTTGGCATAGCAAAAGTACCTCATGGCTAGCTATGCGAGGAAGAACTGGAAAGGAGCAAACTTAAATGTTTTTCTCCATGAGACTGTTTATAGATTCCTTCTTTCTTTTTTCTAACAAACAAACAAACAAACAAACCCCCAAAACAACAAAACCAAAGCCTTTGTTTCCCATATAATTTTATAAAAGAAAATGGATCAAAGCAGGCCCATTTCTCCTAAAAGACATTTCCTGTTATTAACAATTTTTGTTTCCTATTTGGGAAGTATTTTGTCTTCACATTAAGGTATTTTAACCCCCACTATGGTGTCTTACCTAGGATGAGCAGCTTGAATGTGACCCCAATGCTTTATGAAATTTTTGGGAATAAAACCTTAAGCTTTATCTCCCCTTTTTCTCCTACAACAGTAATTCCTCTAAAAATTAAATAAAAGCTAAGAAAAAAAAGAATGAGTTCTCACCAGCTAGACCTGTCCTCACAAATTCCCCTTGACTACATCTAATCAGGCTCCATTCCCACTGAGCCTTTCGCAATATCAGTCCTAGTGGCTGTATTTCTTAGCCCATCTGAAATGCATGCTCTTCTAACAGTTTGCTAATAAACTGTGTTAGGCTCACCATTCATTCCTAGCTAATTCTTGGCCTTTCTAGCCTTCTCTGAAGTTGGCTGTGAGGCTGATCATCTGGAACCCAGGCCTGGGGTATGAAGCCATGGCAAGATCTCTCTCTCTCTCTTGAACAGAGTGATGAGCTTGGCTGGAATGGCCAAGTTTTGCTCCATTCCCAAGGGGAAGAATTGGGAGGCAGTTTGAGTGAGAATCTGGGAATTTAGAGGTAGCTTGACCTGGAATTTGGAATATATCCCGATCTTTCCCCCTTTTCCTCCACTCTCTCTGCCTTATCTCCCTCCTTGCCTCCCTCATCAACATTTCCAGAGACTAAAGTAATAATTCTCATCCTGATGGGAACCATGTGGTGTTTTAGAGCCAAGAAGATCTGGTTTTGAACACATCACTTCAGCTCTTTAGACCTCAGTTTTCTGCCCAAATAAGGGTGATAATACTTTAAAGGACTATAAAGAGGACATGAAATAATGACTCTACAAGGCCGGACACATTGGCAACATTAAATTAAGACTAGCATTACATTCTCTTATTCACATTCAGGTCTTCCATGAGCAGCAGCAGTGTCTATTTATAACGCCATTATGTGGGATCTGCTTTGTATATTCTGAGCCAAAACTATGCTGTGTAGAGTGATCTTTCTTTACTTCTTTCCCCAATCCCTCTTGGATATGCCTTTTCTCCATTATTTGCTCCTGAAAAAAAAAAAATTCTTCATTTTATATTTAAAAAAACATAATGAAACAATAAGCTGCATTTGCTTAGGTTAAGTCCATCTTCCCAGTGTTCCATGTGATCCAGGGCATGGGTCACACCTGCTCTGTGGACCAGTATCCCTCAGCCACACCTGCAGTTGTCCATCACACATGGAGCATTTCACCGCATCCACGGTAGGCTGAAGGCATTGATGCCTTTGGAAGTGGAACCAGGAAAGGCCTGGAGAATCATCTGAGGGTCTTGTCTGGATGCAGATGCTGTTCCTCAAGAGTGAGTGGCTACAGAGAGAAGAGGACACCACGAGCAGCAAATCCAAGTTGGCCCCACCCCCTCGATTGCTCATTAGCTTCCTGCTACCTCAGTTGTGGACCTTCCTGATGACATATCCACTCCTGTCAACAGTGTCTGAACCCTAGGTCCCAGGAGAAGGACAGATGTGACTCTAGGAAGAAAAGATGGTAGCTCTCATATCACTGAGTCAAAGATTTTGGTTAAAAGATTTATAAAGAACCTAAAGCTTACAGATCAGGAAAAGCTATCATCCAACTTTTAGAGACATATTTTTAATTTTTTTTATTTTTTTATTATTATAATTTATTCACTTTGTATCCCAGCCATAACTCTCTCCCTCATCCCCTCCCAAACCCATCCTCCTTCCACCTTCTCCTCCCATGCCCCTCCCCTAGTCCATTGATAGGGGAAGTCCTCCTCCCCTTTTATCTGACCCTAGCCTATCAGGTCTCATCAGGAGTGGCTCCACTGTTTTCCTCTCTGGCCTGGTAAGGCTGTTCCCCCTCAGGGGTAGGTGATCAAAGAGTTCATGTCAGAGACAGCCCCTGTTCCCCTTAGTAGGGAACCCACTTGGACACTGAGGTGCCATGGGCTACATCTGTGCAGGGGTTCTAGGTTATCTCCGTGAATGGTCCTTGGTTAGAGTATCGGTCTTTACAAAGACCCCTGTGCCCAGATTTTTTGGTTCTGTTGGTCTTCTTGTGGAGATCCTGCCCCTCCCCAAATCTTTCTATCTCCCCATTCTTTCATAAGATTCCCTGCACTCTGCCCAAAGTCTGGTTATGAGTCTCAGCATCTGCTTTGATACCATGTAGAGTAGAGTCTTTCAGAGGCCCTCTGTGATAGGCTCCTGTCCTGTTCCCTGTTTTCTCTCTCTTCTGATGTCTATCTCATTTGCTTTCGTGGTGAAGTTTGAGCAGCTGACCTAGGGTCCACCTCTTGTTTAGCTTCTATAGGAGTATGGATTTTAGTGTGTTTATCCTATATTATATGACTAATATCCACTTATAAGTGGGTTAAACCTGTTAGAAGAAAAAGTGGGAAAGAGCCTTGAACTCATTGGCATAGGAGACAACTTCTTGAAAAGAACACCACAGCTCTAAGAACAGCACAGAACAACACAGGCTCTAAGATAAATAATCAATAAATGGGACCTCAGGAAACTGAAAAGCTTCTGAAAAGCAAAGGAAATTGTCATCAGAACAAAATGATAGTCTACAGACTGGGAAAGATCTTCACCAACCCTGTATCTGACAGAGGGCTAATATCCACAATATATAAAGAACTCAAAAAATTAAACAGCAACAAATCAAGGAATCCAATTTAAAAATAGGGTACAAAGCTAAACAGAGATGGTGTGGAGAATGTAAGGTTACATTGCTGGTGGGAATGTAACCTTGTACAACCACTTTGGAAATCAATCTGGTGCTTTCTCAGAAGATTAGGAATAGTGCTACTTCAAGATCCAGCTAGACCACTCCTAGACATATAGCCAAAATATGCACAAGTATACAACAGGGACATTTGCTCAACCATGTTCATAGCAGTGTTTATTCATAATAGCCAGAAGCTGGAAACAACCCAGATGTTTCTCAATGGAGGAACAGATACAGAAATTGTGGTACATTTACACAATGAAATACTACTCAGCAGTTAAAAACAAGGAATCATGAAATTTGCAGGCAAATGGTGGGAGCTAGACAACATCATCCTGAGTGAGGTATCCCAGAAGCAGAAAGACACACATGGAGACATCTTAAAATAGGAACATTTCTCAGCCCAGCTTTGTTCCTAAGGGTCATCCTTTATGGGTCCTTAAAAATAGCCCATGAAGGAGTAGTGAATTCTAATTTTGTAGCTGCCACTTTCCTGCAGCAATTGATGCCAAAAGACTATCCTTTGTATGACCTCTAAACTGACTTCAGCAGCAACCACCTAACCTGCTCGCTCTGGGACTACCTCAGCACTAGTCTCAGTGAGGCTCAAGGGTTTCCTCTATCGGCACATCTATTTGCAGACTTAAGTCATTTAAATCCTGCTGTAAGAAACAAAACTAAATCCACCACTCCCCCTTGGGAAAATGCTAGAAATATGCAATGTTCCCCTATACAACTTCTTCATTTATAATCTGAGAGGCTAGATCCAGCTTTTCTCTGAGGCTCTCCACTGCATGCATCTTTGTATAATTTGAGCTGAGATCAGGCATCAGTCCTCTTGCAGAGGCTTCAACAGCCACAAGTCTGAGGGTACTCGTGATTTCCCCAATGTACAGGGCTTGGTTCTCTTCTCTCTCAAATCACTTCTGTCCTGAAAGGTGACAGAGAGGGCTTGTGGGTGTACAACTGTTTCTTGTGTATCACGGTCCGGTGATCCAGGGAATCTCAGCGATTCTGGCAGAAGAAAGCTTGATTCTGGTCCTAATTATGCCTTAGATACATCCAAGGAGGAACAAAGTTAGGCTTTTCACAACCTAACTTTGAAATGATTTTCTTATAACAGTTACAGTTCCCTCCCCATATATATGTGTGTGTGTGTGTGTGTGTGTGTGTGTGTGTGTGTGTGTGTGTGTATACATATACATGCAGACTGACTCGCCCACTTACCCAATAAATTAAAATTTTTAAAAATTTGTTATATGTCTACTCTTCTACTACTTGGTCCTTTGGTTTGAGAGACTATGTATAGACATATGATGACTTGTTCCTTCCTTTCTGTTTACTGGAAGAGCAGCAGCGTAAGAAATATTTGCTGTGGGAATCTGGACTGTCCGGACCAACTAAGACTGAGTTGCCCTCTTTCAACATTTCCATAGGACCCAGTTTGGTTTCAGCTGTGCACATGTTTAATCTTGTTCAAAGCCAAGGTCCTGGAATGAACCTGGTAAAGACGGGAAATGCTAGGAAACTAAACTCATATTTATTTTGGAAGCAAAGGGCCAATGTATTTCAATTTCCACGGCACAGAAGCAAAGCTGGCTAATGTTGTAATGCTGGAGCTGTGAGTGTGCAGAAGAGGGCATGGGTCTTTTTGCCAACTCAGCTCCTGGACTGAATCCTGCACACAGCCCTCCGTTTGTATTCCAGACTTCGTTTTGTGATGACAGTGTGACATCAGGTAATTTTAAAAGACACATAATAGGGACACAACCAGTAAGTATTGATCTGATTCTGATATTTTGAGAGGTGGAGCTTATATTACCTAGAGTGAACACAACAGTTTTCTGAGTATCTCCGTTTCAGCAGCCTGTCCCTGTCTCAGAATTTACCCCTTAACCCCACCTCCCTCACAATCAGTGCTAAAATGAACACTATCATTTTTTGATTCTCAGATTTTGTCGTTTGTCTTAGTAAAGATGAGATTTTCTCTGTGAAATTGCCCTGGGCATTACTCATTCTTAGTACAAGCGAATAATTCAACATGGAGGTAGGTCACTATGACTAAGAAAGATTCATGGCTGACTACTCCAAATTTTAAACTGTACTTTAGGTTTCAAGACTGCTTTAAGAGGTTAAATCCAGAGTAAATGACAGACAATCTTCTGCCTAGAGAACTCTAACTCCAAATAGATTTTATTTTGTTTCTATGTCATGAAATCTCTTTTTTAGCTTACAGGGTTTTCATTGTCCCAAATGAAGGCAGTAAAATATTCTAGCATGCTGTGTATGCTGTGTTGGTAATAAAGAAAAAAAAAATCTTCCTGTCCTGTGTGTGACATGCGTTGAACTTAATTTAGAATTTATCCTCTGTCTGAAATGTTCAAACAGTTACTGCGAGGTTCCAAGTCATTCTATATATCTAGTTGAAGTTACCATATGACAACATGAAAGGAAAACTCCATGTAAAATGTGTAGAGATTATCTGGAAAGAGAGCCAGAGCAGCCTTCCAAGCCATCACGTCTCAGAGTCTCTGACCTCCTACCACTGAGTGCTTTCCCGAAGGCTGGTTACCTGGAAGGGCCTGGGCGTGCTCATGCGCGCCGCCTTTCCTCTCTGATTCCTGAGCCAGTCCTCTTCACAAAAGCCCTTCTCTTCTTTGTGCAGTTGCAAACCATTCCCGTGTTCCTTCCAGGTGTGGCTCATTTCCAAAATCTTTCCTCACCTCTGCCGGCTCCTTCTCTGCCTCATCCAACTGGCTCTGTCCCACCTTCTCTGTGGGTCTCAGACATGGAAGCCAGTAAGTCAGTAGCATTTTTGTGGACTGGGAAGCGCAATGAGAAGTCCCTTTTAATACTTTGAATGAGGTGCTCGGGGAGGGACAGAATGTCAGATGAAAACTTTTAACCTTGCTGGTGTAAAGAAAGAGTATGTGAAAATCACACCCTTCTCTGAAATGCTCATCTTGCATGAACACACATGAGCCTGTACTAATAGCATGAAAGGTATTGAAATATTTGAGCTATCTAAACGAAAAGAAAAGAAAAGAGAAAAGAAAAGAAAAGAAAAGGAAAAAAAGCCCCACATGGATCAACCTGCAGCCTTCCCAACCATCACCAACTTCAGCTCCCTTAACTCCCTCCTGCCACCCACCAGTGAGGTGAATGCTGCATTCATGTGAGTGTGCAATCAACAATGCTGTTCCTTCTCTTTTTAATGTCTGTGCCAAAGACAACAAGTGCAAATGGCGAGGTGTGATTGGGATTAGAGGAGCCCGAATAAAAGCCAGCCTCGCATTAAGGTTAACTACCTCTGTGATAATCCCCAGACACCCAGAGAGAGGCAGGTACCTTCGAACAGCTGTGCAGGCCATAAATAAAGCTTTTCTGACGTTTATGCCTGTGTGGCCTCAATTATAAATGTCTCATTAACATCTTTTTTGCATAACCCACGAGAGACAAGTTACTCCTCAGAGAACTTTGTCCTTTTCTGGATTATACCTAAATCACATGGAACCAGATTTTCACTTAAAGTTTTGAAAGCCCTTTGAATTGAGCAATTTCTTGGAATATTGGGGTAACTGCAAAAGAAAGGGGTGGGTGGAGAGCTTGGTGGTTAGGCAAAAAGCCAGGAGGGAAGGTTCCCAGAGACTGCTGAATCTACTCTCCACCCTGCTGAAAATGCTTTCTCTTGGCTGAATGTATCCATGCAATGAGCTATTGTCTTTCTCAAGTCTTAAAAGCTTGCAGACTTGTGTGTGTGTGTGTGTGTGTGTGTGTAAAAGCTTATGGTGCTTAGTGCTGAGATGCCCATGGTTTGTTCTTACAATACACAAATTAAAACGGGAATGAATACACAGGGAAAGCAAAGTTGGCTGCTCTTGCTCCACAGTCATAAAGATGACAGAGACAGGTAGATCTATCACTTTAATTTAAAAATGAAAATCCCCTCTGAAAACTGGCAGCCGTTCAGCCCTGACCAAATGGATTTGAAAGCGTTGTGATTTCTCCTGCTGTCAGCTGGCTCTGGTAGAGCTGCTGCTGGCAGGCCCACTCATAGAGTGATTTGCTGCAGTCACCGGTAGACCAGCACTCTGGACTCTGAGAGTAGCAGGTAGTGGGCTGTAACAATTGGTATTTGATATAAGTATCATGCAATCTATGTTTATATTACCTTGCTACTTAAAAAAACAAAACAAAACGCTACTGTTTTAATAATGATCTTGAACAGGTTTCTTTTCTATTGCTGTTGTGACAAATCGCTACAAGGCTAACGACTTACAGCAGCATAAAGATCTTACAGTTCGGTAAGAAGTTGGGCCCTGGTTTCAGGGGACAAACATGAAGGCACAAGAATGGTTACATTTCTGGAAGCAATCAGAAAGATAGTTTCTTTCCTTCTCCAGATTCTAGAAGCTACTCATGGTCCTTGGTCCTTGGTCCCTCCCTTCATCTCCAAGGCCAGCAAAGCTCAGTTGTAATTTTATCCTGGCACATTACCCTGACCTTGCCTACTGTCTTCCTCCATGTGTAAGGAGTTTGGTGGTGGCATGGTACTGACCCGTGTGGATGATGCGGATAATACAGGACAATCTCCCCAACTCTATAACAGCCAATTTGAACCCTAAGCATCTGCAACCTCAGTGCCACTTTGCCATGTAACAGCCAACTCGAGCTTCTAGGGGTTAGGAGGTGGACATGTTTGGGGAAGGGGCATTATTCTGTAATCACAGATAATACTAGGATGCTGAGGGTTTAGGGTCATTCAGCTAATTAGTAGCAGGGCAAAAGCTAGATCTGAGAGTTGAGTCTAATCTGAAAAGAAATACAAGAGGAAAAGATGAGAGAGATCAAATTGAGGGTGCATTTTTATATGAAGAAAACAGACATTTATAATAAATGCTTTGTTGGTTATGAATCAATGAGAGAGGAAAGAGATGTGCATTTGCAAAGGCCCTTAGCTGTTTCTCTTCTTCCCTTGTCTGACCTATAAATAGTTTGAATAATTCGTAGTTCACCGAAGTTCATTGGCTGCACTCAGGATGTTGGTCCTTCTGGTGTCATAAAGCACCCCAGGGCATGGAGACTGAGCCCCCACAAAAGACCACACACAGCTACAGAGACCAGTATGAAGTTGTCTATATGTGCACACATGTGCTGTCCCAGAACATTTACCACAGTGCAAGCTAAGCAAGTCATGTGCTTCTAGCCAGGCCTGGGGCAAAGGGTTTGAATTAATAAATGAGAGGCGCAGAGAGGCTGGGTTAATGTCAAGTCAACTATTTCAAACAAGCAAACACAAAGCAAAATAAAACAAAATAAAATAAAATAAAATAAAATAAAATAAAATAAAATAAAATAAAATAAAATAAA
>NW_026586463.1:1062033-1124877 GCF_907164565.1 Psammomys obesus
AAATAAAATAAAATAAAATAAAATAAAATAAAATAAAATAAAATAAAGTGAGCCATACAGCAGGGCTGTATCACAGGAACTATCAAATGAATATTGGGTGACCTAGTGAGCTCAGCATGTTAAAGCTGCTTCATGTGTATTTTCACTTGGGATCTTACAGTCTTGTCTAGAAGGCATGTGCAAGGAGGGAATAAAAACAAAAAACAAAAAACAAAAAACAAAAAACAAAACAAAAAAAAAAAAAGGAAGCAATCTTCCAGGGGTTCCCCTTTGTCAGAGTCAGTTCACAGCTCCTTGTCCTGAAGCAAAATTGGAAATTTCAGAGGGAGGTTTGAGATCCGGCATCAGCTCACCCCTCCCCCAACACACACACAAATACGGGTATTGAGCTTCAGAATATCTGAGAAACACTGAGCCACAAGGCTGATCTCAGCAAACTTGGTGGAGCAAAGGTTCTAATATCCAGTCAGCAAGAGAGGAGAAAGCCACAAGAAATGTGTGGTGACATCCCCTCAGGAGGCCTCCAGCTAGGATCTGATGCCTGCTTTCTTGGAAACTCCAGCCGAGTGGCTTTCCCCACAGTGCCCAGATAGATGGCTGTCGTTGGTACACTTAAGGGCAAGGCTCATTTAAATGAAAAATGCCCGTCTTTAAACATTCTCAAATGTGAAAACCACACTTAATATAAGAAAATATACTTCCTCGGGGCGGGGGAGGGGAGGGGGCCTCACTGGCACTCAGACTATCCTAAAGCAGAAAACGTCATTCTCTGAAGTTTCCAGTCATCACAAGACATAGCGGGCTCAAAATCATGGAAAACATAAGTTGTCTTTTTAAAATTTTCTGCTGAAGATACTAAAGAATTGTACAAGATGGCTTAGGGACATTGGCTCAACAACAGGTATCTTGGGAGCCATCGGGGCAGGCTCAGCATTACAGCACGTTAACCCTGGAAGCAGTGCTTTTGGCATGGTTGCTGCAAGATTCTCTATAGATCAGGCTGAACATCAAAGCCTGCACCTTCCTCTTGCCTTTATGAGGTTATGTTGGAAAATATTTGGTTTCCAAAACGTTCCAAGCTCTGGATTGTGCCGGAAAACCTCCTGTGTGCAAACGAATATATTAATCTGATTAAATATTTACATTCAATTCCTTATTTTGTCCCACTTAAAAAAATGTTTGATCACAATGAATGTCTCAGTATAATAAAGATTGTTCCCCTACCTTCAAATTCCCTTACCTCTAGGTGAAAACCTCATTCACCCTGAGAGTGGAGCTAACTACTGTTTCCGGTGAGAAACCCACAGGCTTCTGATCTTCTAAGTCAAAGGGGAACCTCCCTCTTGGGACACCAATGTCAAGACATGAGCCTGTGAGCCATGAATAGAGATAGGCAGGGGTCAGCCATGGTGTGCCATTCAGGTACAAAGGGGGAAAAGGATCCACAAAAGGAACCTAGTGGAATTCTTCCAAGAATCAAGGGTCATGCTAAAGATGTGACTCCACATGGAGCAAAGTCCCCAGGCTCATGGAAGGACTTTCCAACAAAACTGGAGATCGGCTGGCAGGCCAGATCTGAGGTGCTGCTGTGTGGGTGAAAGAATTCTATGCCTGAGCCTCATATTATGATTTTCTTTCTCTGTAGGGATGTTTATCACCTTCTGTGGTATAAAAATATGAGGACAGTGGCCTCTTGCTCTCTCAGGTAGAAGGATGGGTTCTTATCTGATCAGGAGGTAGAGGTGAGGAGACTTGCAAAGCTTTATGAGTCTGCTCTGCCCTACTGACATCAGAGATTATAGACTTTTCCCCTAAAAGGATGGGCAACCTAAATTGAAAGAGGAAACCCTATGGGACTCCCAAAAAATGACTCATTAATTCTACTTCTGGGTACATATCCCAAATAATTAAAAGTGGTCACTTGAGGACATAGCTATACTCCCCTGGGCCTAGCAGTTACTCACAAGAGTCAAGAGATAGAAGCAAGTGGTTTCCATCAACAGATAAGTGGATATCTGATGTGAAACACTCATTCAGTAGAATACATTCAACTTAAAATGGAAGGAAGTTTGAGCATGGGCTACTACATGAATGAACCTTGAAAATATGCTAAGTAAAATAAGCCAGGCACAAAAAGATGTCTTGTAAATATCTCATTGTTCAAGGTAAAGTGTCAAATCGAGAGAAATAGAAAGTAGAATTCTAATTGCCAGGAGATGGAGGAGGGAGAACTGGGGAGTTGTTTCATGGGAACAGAGTTTCAGTCTTGAAATATAAAAAAGGTGTTGTGGTTGTTTGCACAAATCTCTCTCTCTCTCTCTCTCTCTCTCTCTCTCTCTGTGTGTGTGTGTGTGTGTGTGTGTGCACATGAGTGTAGTATTTCTGTGTAGCCTAGGGAGTCTGAATCTTGCTATGCAGTACAGGCTGGCCTCAAATTTAGATTCATCCTGCTTCTAACTCCCAAGTGCGGAGGTTGTCAGCATGCAGTATTTTTGCCATTGAACTGTACACAAAAAATGAAAGATGGTAAGTTTTTTTGTTTTCTGGGTTTTCCTAAACAAAAGTGTAAAATAACATTACAAAGATTAAAATTTAGAAAGCTGGGAAATAGAGGAGTGATCAAGCAAATCAGCAAATGTTAGCACACGCACACACACACACACACACACACACACACACACACACACACTTGATCTTTATAAGTTGAGAAATTTTTATTTTTTGTTTTTCTGCTTTGAAAAATATAAGTCTGCACCGGTATTATTTTGAGTGTTTGCCCTGAAAAATAGAAGTTTGCAACATATAAGAATTATAATAGTTTAGTTATAAGTGCAGTTGTGCCTCTCCCTCTTTCTCTCTCTCTCTCTCTGTCTCTCTCTGTGTGTGTGTGTGTGTGTGTGTTTCTCAAAAACCAAAGACAAAAAAAAAAAAGAATGAATGGTTAAATAAATAAGAAGTGATTCAAAACTCTCTGGCCTCTTTCCATGGTCACGCCTAAGGAACTGCACTAAGGAATACAGAGAGCCATGCTCCACACCCACAGTCTCTCTGTTTCTGTGGGGCTTTGTCTAGGAAGCCCGGGAAACTTGGTGTGTGCAAGGACAGTGATGGATGTGTCAGTCCGTGTTTCTAAATGTGTAGCTTCAGCTTCACCCTCTCTAGGGAACCTACTGCCTATCTCAGGCTTAATTAGACCCTGCTATATGCATCTATACAGTTCTGCACACACTCCTGTCTCCACGCTCATTGCACCATCCCATAATGACTTGGTTAGTCTCTGGTCCTCCGGGCGGTGAGTTCCACAGTGGAGTTTTTGACTACCCAAAACAATGCCTGGCGTATAGTTGGGGCCTAATCAGCAAATGCCGTCTCGTGATGCTTTGGTGGTTACTTTTATGCTCACAGGATAAGGATGGCACATGGACTCATTCATTCACATTCTTTTCTGGCCCCAGTGTTGTGTTCACGCTCAAATGCCTTTGAGCTCCACTTTCAGCCTCATTTCAACAGTCACTTCACTGGTCCTTTCCCTAAACACATGTGCATGGTCTCTGCTTGGTTTGTCTGGGACACACATGTTCTTATCGGTCATGTGGGTGTCCCCATCATCTTCTGAACGTCTCAAGAGTCTCCAACACATTCTTTGTGTGTTCTCACAGCATCACACACTGATGTACTCACAAGCTATTACTGTCTGGTTGGCAACTCCACTTCTATGCTCTACCAGGACCTCAAACAAGTCACTTGCCATCTTTTCTCCACAAATCAGCTCATTTCCCAGAATTCCTTAACTAATAGGTCTTTGTTAATTTAGTGCTTTGTGGAGGGATGCTTTTTTTTTTTTAAATAACAGTATGCTAATGGTTAAGAACCCTTTGCTTACAAAGGATTCAATGACTTGTGGACATAAACCATACCAAGCAGCAACAGACGTGGTGGGGTGTAGGTGTATGTATAACAGCGATTGCGCACAGTGGGAGAGGGGCAGTACAGCTGTCTAAAGGAGACTGGAGCTGGAGAGACACCGTCAAGAAAGCAAAATTAGAAATATTCTCTGATTTCCTTCGACTGAAAGCCTCACTGTGACCCTGAATTTCTTCATGTTTCATCTATTTTGCTTCTACCCAAAATTTAGGTTTTGACTTCTAACAATTATTTTCATGAGATATTTCAGGTATGCCCTTCTTGTTCACCTCAGTATTTCACTCCAGTGGTTGACAGCCAGGCCCAGGACCTTGGTGCCAGCCTCTATAGCTGGGAATGACTGTGTCGGGGAAGTCTTTTGAAAAGATTCTAATAACTTGTTGGAAACCAACATTAACCCATTGGTGATGTCTGCTGTGGCTATAAGGGAGGGCAGTTGTGGTCCTGATGTGAAATTTTGTCATTCCAGACCAAAATAAATGTTTTAGTCTTGTTTTTGTTTGTATGTTTGTTTTGATTTCACTTTCTTCTTGTTCGATGTGTCCTAGCCACTGAACAAAAGCAGAAGTGTAGCTCACTGAATGGCTCTAGCATCATCATTTTTCCAGTCATGGTGGGAGTCTCTAGTTCCTTCCATCTCCAGGCCCATTCATGCTTAGAGTGCTGAGTTTGTCCAGATTAAGCCAGAAAGCCTATCAGCCACCTCAGTTCCTCCAGAGGTGGGGCCTGGTGTTTATCTTAGCTACCCAGAGACTTGCCATCGCTCTGCCTCAAGTAAGCCCTGGGTGTCAGCTGAGTTCCCCGGTTCTGTCAGGTCTTATCTTTTGTCTGCCTCTTCTCCCCACTTGCTCACACTGGCCCCTGGATGGTCTGAGCCACTGCCTCAGGTAGCCTGTCCACACCTACACCTGTGCTTCGAACAGAACTTGTTTATTTCTACTCCCAGGAATGTAAGACTTACCAAGTTCCTTATGCCTGCTTCAGAATGGTTTCTGTCCATAAATGAGCAGTTTGGCCAGAATGGCACTGAATGTCATGGTATTCCCCCAGTGATCCAGACATCAAAATAATTCCCTTCCTACTGTTAGAATGTTCTAGTCTCTGCATGAGACAACTACATTGTCTAGATTCTTATGTGTAGAACCATTTATCTCAATCTAGAGAGGCCAGTCAATTCCCTACCCCCCTGACTTGGCTCCTTTAACCAGTGACCCAGAATATCTTATGCTTGAGCTAGATAATGCTAAGAGACCATTTATGGAGCACTTGCTATATGCCAGGTCCCTGAAGCAAGTACTTTAATATGCCACCTTGCCTTACTTTCACAGGGTCTGTGGAAGCAAGTACTGTTAATATGCTCATGCTATAATAGAGGAAATCCAAGCTTTAAAGACTTGAAAGACTCCTTCATACTACAGTGCACTTGAATCTGAACTAACATTGCAGAGTCTAATCTATCACTATTCTAGAGATTGCCATCAGTGCTCTAGATATTGCAAAGTCATAGAGCATGATAAAATGCTGCCCATGGCTCTATTTGGTAACTAGGTTATTTCGGTTTATTATTATTATTATTATTGTTTCTACTTTTAAGATGATGCCAAGTCTTATTGTAGTCATATAAACCTGAAACATCTGACAACATGGCTTCCATATCTTACAAGGCAAAAATCAAATGAGCTTAGAGGTGTCTGTCCTTTCCATGGGTGTGACCACTCCGGGCTGCCCATCCTCACTGCTCATTGCTTCAGTTCTCAGATGCTACCATCAATCAAAACCATCTGGACGTGGCTGGGCTCTCGCCAGGGTTTCTGATTCAGTAGGTCTCAGGAGGTCCCGAGAGTCCGCCTTATTGCTGGCTCAGCATCAGTTGCCATTCCTTATAATATTAATGTTGTCGCCACTTTTACTCTTGAGTCATCTGTCCATGTCTTTTGCTTTCCTGTTGGCTGTGGGTGTGTGATACTGTGTTATTCCAATGCCAAGACATTCCCGCTCCTTCCATCCCTGCTGAAATGAATCTTAAAGTTAGCTTGGATTGCCTATCATTTTCCCTTTCTCTTTCAAGTCTTTTTAGAAAATATTTGCTTTATTCAGTTTTGCAATGGCACTAAAAGACAGGATGAAAGTAGGCATGTTCCGGTGGTTTCTTCCCATGAGCTGACAGAGCCCAACAGAGAGAGGGCCTTTTGTATACACAGTAGGTCAGGACCTCTGCTAACAGTGATCCTCTGGTAGACTTAGAGTCACAGAATTGGGATGAGGATATAGTTTAATGGCAGAGTGCTTACCTAGAGCCCCGTAAGTTAACTTGCAACTACCTTGCCATTCTGTTCTTTGGAGAATGTCTGTTGCAGAGTCTTAAGAAAAACTTCTCTGGTTATAGAAAAGTTATATCAGTAGATAAGAATATATAGAAAAGTTTGCATCAGTAGAAACCTACTGATGCAGTTATTCATGAAACAATGCACCAAGTCAAAAAATGTGCACCAGGTTTCTGCTCCACACGGAATGCCTTGCTATAGTCCTGAAGGCCCATCTCAAATGCCATGTGTTCAAAATGCCCTGCCTCACTAGACAAAGCAAGAAGAATTCTTTCCTCCCTCTCTCAGAACATACACTGTGGCCACTTCCACAGCAGTTGTCCCATATTTCTTGGGACAAATATAAAATGATGGTGTTTCCCCCGTATCTTCTATAAGAGACTGTTAGCATAAGGTGAGACCTATACAGCTTTGAAGCCTGCTTGGTACCCAGTACAGTACTATGTTTTCAGGGAACACTTAGAAGAGACTTAGCCCTTGGGTGAATGGCAGGGCTGGAGCACAAAGTCCCAGAAAAGGCAAGGATCAGAGGAGATATTTGGAGGCATGAGATAACTTGAGTTCTCAGGGGTATATGTCCTGTTTTATGTGCCCAGGGCCAGTGTGGGTGCTTCTAGGAAGAGCTGTATGATTCCCTCCCCCTGAGAGGAAGCAGCCTTACCAGGCCACAGAGGAAGACAATGCAGCCAGTCCTGATGAGACCTGATAGGCTGGGTCCAGATGGAAGGGAGAAGGACCTCCCCTATCAGTGAACTGGGGGAGGGTCATGGGAGGAAAAGAGGGAGAGAGGGTGGGATTGGGAGGGGATGATGGAGGAGGCTATAGCTGGGACACAAAGTGAATAAACTGTAATTAGTAAAAATAAAATTAAATTTAAAAACAGCAATGATCTGCCATAGAAATGCTGGCAGGAAACATGAACAGGACAAAGAACAGAATGCCACTTATCATATGGCTGCTAAACTATACGACAATAATTATGACAGAAACACATACATGTTAAGAAAGGACCAGGCATAATCAGAGTTAACAGAGAGGGGCTGAGTTAACAGATAGGGTGGCTGAAAACAGAACAGCGACGCTATGTGATAGACAACCGAGATTTGTGTTTGGCTAAGGTTAATGTTCCAGACTTTGCTTCCAAAGTTGGGAGGATTTTCTCCCTTGCTACCTTCTGCTGTGCACATCCTCTCTATTGTTTGAAATGTGTCAATGCCTCCATTAGAACCTACATGCAGTCATGTTTAGTAACTACAATAGAGTTACTTGATAAGAGTGTTCATTCTACTATTGTTAGGCATATCGTTCACTTATTCTTAGAGTCTCCTCTGTGTTATCACTTATCTTGTAATCTACTTTTCCTATCTTCTATTAGAGTTCAACTTTTAGATCTACCAGACTCCCACATATATGTATAATTATGTATTTTATTGCACGACATTAGTGTATGTGAGTTTACGTCTTTATCAGTAATGTTTTTTTTTCCTGTAAAGTATATTGAATTTGATGGGACTGTACTCTTCGTTTACTTGGTTTCTATTGAATAGTTTGCCTTTTCTTCATTTTCTTTTAATCTTTTTTCCATCCTTATGAATAAAGTGGGCCTGTTGTGAGCAGAATTTAATTGCATCTTTTTCTATATTAATTTGTTGGTTAGTTGGAGTGTCGAGTCATGTAACAATATGACTATGAATATAATTTTATTAAAATTTCCCCCTTGCTGCCTTAAAAACATCTGTCTGCATGTCTGTGTCTGTCTCTCCCTGCCTCTATTTCTTCTATCCTTTGTCTCTCTTTTTTTTCTGTCTTATTTAATCTGTATCTTCTTGTTATTTTAGAAATGCTTTTCTTTTCCTACTTCTTTATTATTGTATAGTTGTTCATTATTTTAGCACTTTATGTGTATTTTTCTTTTTGATATCATTACCCTAGAGATTATGAAAGACTTCTGAAGCCCTTCAGAATAACATTAATTAGTACCTTTATCACTTCCTAGACGATATAAAGACATTCTAACACAAAGTCCCTGGTTACCCCATTTATCTTTTGTGCAAATTTTCTCATTCATATTAAATATTAATATGCCATTTGGTCACCCATTTTCTCATCCATATTCATGTAGATTTATTTACCTATGCTATAACCTTTCAGAGTCATCTTCATTCCTTCCTACAATTCTATCATCTAGAAGAATTTTCTCTGCATGAAGAAACTCTTTTGTATATCTTTTGATGTGTATATACTAGTGAATAAACTTCTTGGTTGTTGCCTACATATCTTAATATAATCATAACTTTTTAAAATTTGTTTCTTTTAATATGTTTTAAAAAATGTATCATTGCTGGGCAGTGGTGGTGCACATCTTTAATTGCAGCACTTGAAAGGCAGAGGCAGGAAGATCTCTGAGTTCAAAGCCAGCCTGGTCTACAGAGTGAGTTGCAGGGCAGCTAAGGCTACACAGAGAAACCTTGTCTCAAAAAACAGTATCATTAATTCTATTTTATGTTATTTCTACACACACACACACACACACACACACACACACATTGTTTGCAATTTTTAAGATAATGCATCATTTTCCCTTTTCTTTCCACAGGTTCAAAGGTTTTGTCTGGAGGTCTGTGCATCTGTCTCTCCTTCCTGTATCTCCTCCTACCTCTCACTTGTACTTTTTTAACAATCTATTTACCAGTGGTTTTCTTTTTTTTATTATTGATTTTTTACAATATCAGGTTATTTATTTGTGTGTGTGTGTGTGTGTGTGTGTGTGTGTGTGCCATGTGTGTGCCATGTGTGTGCTCATGCCTGAAGACACCAGAAGAGAATACTAGATCCCCTGAATCTGGAGTTACAGACAGTTGTGAGCCTAAGGATATTGATCCTAAGCACCAAAGTTCCATCCTTTGGGAGGGCAGGAAGCTTTCTCAACAGCTGCTACATTTCTCCATTTCTCCATTCTTTAATTTGGGATAATTTGACTTTTTAAATTTATAATTTGATTCCTTTTAAGAATGTTGGAGAACTGCTAGTAAATATTTTCTCAATTATTCTTTCTGCCTTATTTTTTTATTTCTTCTAATTTCTCAATTGTACTTCTGTTATACCTTTTAATTGTGGTCCAAGTATCTCTCTTTCTTTTTCTGTACAGTTGCATATTTTAGCAACTGTATTTGAGAATTCCAACAGCTGAATAATAACTAAGGCCAAGTCACCACTCTATTTTTTCTTTAATCATTTGTCTCTCTTTTGGTAGCATATCTAATGAGTTTTTTTCTGGTATGTTTATTTCATAGCATTATGAAGATTATAAATGAAAAGTTTGGATGATACAGATGATAATAGAATCCTTCACAGAGAATGATTTCTCCTCTGATGGCTAGAAATAAGTGTGTGTAACTCATGGATTCAGCCCGTTAAGGCACCCCTACCGAGTGTCTTGTCCTGGCTGAGGCCCCTCTAGGTGTCTCTGAGCCGCCGTGCTCTTCTTAGCTTTGCGTTCTTTCAGAAGCCACCTCAAGCTTAGTGGCTTACCTCTTCCCAGTCCGCCAGTCTCCATGTAGGACAGTGAGTGAAGGTTTCCTCCTCTCTGTGCTTTTACCTGGATCTCTTGGTTACTCTGAAGTCCAGGTTTTTCTCTCTCTGTTCCAGAGGTGCTGATGCAATCATTGCACTGTGGTTTTTGCCTTCCGACAGAACACCTCAAGAGGAAAGGTGAAACAAGGGCCCCTCTCAGTAACCCCTGCCAATGCCTCTTTCTTTCTTTTCTTTTTTTTAATGACGGTGCTTTTTGCCTTCTTCACTCTAAAAGTTCCTCTAAAGTTCTATACTTTGGGACTCTAAATTTGATGTACTTATTATATATATATTAAAGACCAAAGAAAGCCTGTGGATATAAACATTTCCACTTTAAAACATTTCAGTATTTTTTTTCCAAAGGATTCAAAACATTTTGTGAATAAAAAAGAAAAAAGAAAAGAAAAGAAAAAAGAAATCGAGCCAGGCATGTTTGCACACACCTTTAATCACAGCACTCAAGGAAGCAGAGGCAGGTAGATCTCTGCGTTCAAGGTCAGCCTGGTCTATAAAGCAAGTCCAGGATAGCCAAAAGGCTACACACAGAGAAACCCTGTCTCAAAAAACAAAACAAAACAAAAAAGTGAAAAAAAGAAAGGAAAGAAAGGAAATGTTTGTACATATAGTCTGACACACATAGGCTAGACCAGCAGTTCTCAACCTCGAGGTCATGACCCCTTTGATATTTGAAAGACCTTTTCACAGGAGTTACCTAAGACCATCAGAAAACACAGTCATAACAGTAGCAAAATTAATTATGAAGTAATAAGTTATGAAGCAAAATTAGTAATGAAGTAACAAGTAAAATAATTATGGTTGGGATTCACCACAACTTGAAGCACTTTATTAAGGGATTAGGAAGTTGAGAACCACTAGTATGGGGAAGGATTAAGAAAACAGCGACTTTTAAATGTGATGTGTGTCAAACAAAACTGACAGTATTGACCTATGGGCATTCAAAATGATATTCTTGCCTTGATGGAAATAAATGAGAACATCTGTTCAACTGAAGCCTTTTTTGTAATAAAACCCCATCAATACTATTGCTTTGTAGAGTTTTGACCCATTTCATCACCCAATAAAATATATCAAATCACAGTTACCTTGAGGTGAGTGCTCAGCAATAGATAATAACAGCAGGGAATGAATTTGGATTATTTATTTCTTTTACAAAAAAATTGCAAAACTCTTGTGGAGTTTGGTGTTTCCTTTATACCTTAAACAATTGGTATTAGGGCCATTAATTTCTAACTATTTATATACACTTATGATATTTAAGAGCCTATGGCTATTTATTTCCTTATAAGTAGTCATTGAAGAAAAATATTAAAACTCCTCTCTCCAGAGTGGCTGAACTATGAAAGTATTACCCATGGGATTGAACGATGTGCCACCATTGGGAGCCATTGTTTTAGAAGAGTATTTAAAACAGTAGTTTGGAAAATAGATACCATTCCTGTTAGAAAGCTACCCAGCAGCATTTGAATTGCTGGCTCAGGAAGAGGGAATATTCTTTTCCTAAAGGTTTAGGAAAATGCCATACAGGCTTTGTTTCCCTTTGATTGTTGTGGCCTTTCATGGTCCTAGGCTTCATGGAAAACATTGAAACAAGGAAGAGTCCTATCTCGCTGCTTTAAAAAGCAGCGGAATTTGGGCGTGGTCTTGGCAGCCCCTTGATAGGAGTAGGAGGGAGTTTGGATGAACTTGAGAAGAGCAGAGGGAGTTTGGGTGGGTGGTGTAGCAAGCCACAAGGAACAGGTGGGGCTGGGGGAAGAGGTTGGCTAGCGTAAATTTTCCTGTGGTGGGAGTGGCCAAGAAAGTGTAGGACACAAATGTCTAATATTAAATTTTGTTTTGCTTTTTTTTTTTTTTTTTTTTTTTTTTTTGTGCTGGAATGAGAACCACATGCAGTTTGCAGACCGTTAGCCTAAGTACCTCCAACAAGCTGCAAATAAAATAATGCAGTTCTGATGTCAATGAAAACCTCGGGCAAATGGTGGCTTCAAAAGTGTCTCGGCCCTGGTCTGGCCCACTTCCTGTTCTTTCATCCCTCTCTTTGTCCAACCCTTCTTTGCCCTGTCCCATTTGTATTCTTTATGGCCACGTGGAAGTTCCCTACTGAAAGATTTTTATATCAGTTAGAGAGAATGCTGGCTTTGGTCTGCCAATGTCCAAACTCTAAGACGTGCAGTATTTTGATGTATGTGTGTTTCTCTTTATTTTTTTCACCTTGCTTGTGTTCATACTTTACCAAAAACTGAGTTATGTCCTGAAATTTTGGCTGGGGGGTGGAACAGCTTCCTACCTCTATCCATCCCCCACACAAATCCCCTTTAGGAGTTAGTGACGGCACAATCAAGTATTCCCATAGCTGCAATCTTCAGTGCAAATCCTGTGATCACATTTTAATCCAAAGTAATTCTTTAATTAGCTACTACAGCCTAGACTCCTTTCCTTTCCTTTCCTGTCTGGCCCTTTCTATTCCTGGCTGTGTTTATTCTGTAATCACTACAGATGTGGTTGCTGGTGAGCCTTAGCATGTCTTTTGTCTGAAAGCTTTCAGCTGCTGCCTGGATCCCAGAAAGGACCCGGGGAAGTGTCAGCGATGAAGCCCCACAGATAGACACAAGGAAGGACACTCAGAAAAGATGCTACATGTTTTTGTTTTCTTATTTCCCTTTGTTGTAAATTGTCACCACCACACACCATTGCCGCCACCACCTTGTTTTGAGACAGAAATGTCTTGTCAACCTACTACTGAATCTCTGGGTGAAAGGTACCATTTATTACATTACATCTTCTTACGGTCTAACCCTACTGGATTCTCTGCTTCAGGATTTCACTTGTCGGAGTTTCGATTGTACTTTTAGCTGGATTCTGCTTTATTTCTTTTTAATGATTTTATCATCAACTTCCTGATTACAGTTCAGCATGCTGGCCCTGCTTTTCAGCTCTCTCTCCCTCTCTAAATATAGTTCAGATACATCCCCAGGCCCCAAAACTACAAACTGGAGTAAATATCTTATAACTAGGAGTGCTCTTCAGAAAAATCAATTGTTATATGCAGGGCAGTTTCCCCTGAGAGCTTCATTTGAATGAGATCTGAATATTAATTTTCACAGGGTGGAATAGTAGCAGCCTCAATAACATTAGCACATTGCCTCGGCAGGAGTCTAAACCCAACACTTTCGACCTGTTATTCTTATGAGGTTTCTCAGTAATAGCAGCTGTCACTATGAGGCGAGAGGAGAGTTTGTAAACTATTCCTGTTTGGAGAGAGGGGCAGGAAGTGTCTTACCAAAGCCAGTGGTTCTCAACCTGTGGGTCATGACCCTTTGGGGGATCAAATGACCCTTTCACAAGGGTTGCCCAAGACCACTGAAAAACACCAGATATTTACATTATTATTCATAACTGTAGCAAAATTACAATTATGAAGCAGCAACTAAAATAATTTTATGGTTGGGGGTCACCACAACATAGGAACTGTATGAAATGGTCACAGCATTAGGAAGGTTGAGAGCCGCTGACACAGAGGCTCGAGCGAAAGCATCCTATTCCTTTTGTAACTTTTAAGTGTAATTTTTAGACTTAATGTTGCCTCCGTACAGATTTTCTAACTTGGTGCTAAGAATACATTCAAAATGTCGCTAATCAATGACTGATATATTTTATCGATAGACAATACCCTTCCAATATAGGTAACCATCTATCTACTCACTCTACCACAAACACTGGCTGGGTGAGGAACCAGATCCAGAACCTCCAGGGCCAAGTGCAAAGTGAGAATTCAGGTCTCCGTTATAAACAAATTAAGAATCTCAAGCCAAGGACAGTAGAACATCAAAGGAAGTGTGAGGCTGGTCCAAATACGGGGACTTCACAGGCTCCATGGAGCTCCGAGTGTTGTTTGTAAGCCCTCCGGGGATGGAGCAGCTACAGACTCTTCCAGCCCTGTGCAGAGTCATCGTGTAGCCCCATGACTGAAATTATGATTTTTAAGAACCCCAAATGCTAATAGACACTTTCTGAGTTCTGTAATCTTTCTTTTCTCTTTTTAACTTGTTCAAACAGAAATAAAAGCTACAGATGCAAAACTTCCCCCTCTCCTACAAGTCAAACTCAAGGGTTTCCCTTTCAGGCAGCTCTCTACACACAATGAATCCATCAGAAAATCTTGCTCGCAAGCCTTCAGGGTGTCGCTGTCTCCTTTCCTCAATTACCTAGCCTAGGAACGCTAGGTGGTCTCTAGAAGCCCAGATAAGGCCAAAGCTGTCCTTCTTAGAGATCAAGCATGTCTGCCGCTTGAGCCCTGTGTTGGGTTAACTGAGGGGGAAGAACCTACACTGTGTACCAACACTTCCCAACCCACTCTGGGCCAAAACATGTAAAATTAAAGGACCGAACCTCCACACTTGGGCCTTTGTTCTCAGATGTGGCCTGCACCATGAGCTTCCTGGTTCTCCAGCTGCCAGATTTACATGGAGCTGTCATATTGGAGTCCGATTCCTCAGCTGGTAGGAGCCTGTCACGGGACTTCTGAGCCTCTACCTCCTAAATGGATTCCTCCATCATATGGCATATTGGTCTGTTTCCCTGGGCAGCTTCAATTAATACAGTCGGTGACAACTTACAGACAGGTAGATAAGAACAGATGTGGTACGCTCTGTGGTGGTGAGGATTCAACCCAGGCTTTGCTCTAGGGAAAGCAGGGTTCCTGGTAAGTGAAAGGCATGAGCATCCCTGAAGGTCCCAAAAGCTGGCTTCATTAGAAAGCAAAGCTCCCACCTATGGCACGCTCGCTCTGCACCCCCTTCTCCATCCCCGCAGCTGCTCTTTACAAATATTCTCATGATACCCATTTTCATGAGGAACACGGAGTTTGCAAACTGAGGCAGCCAGGATGTAAACCCAGGTGTCTGGGCCTCTAATTCCTGGGCTCCTCACCTCCACACTCCGCTTTCACTGGAGGAGGATCAAGGCTGGCAAGGTCAATGCTTTCAAATTGTGGTGCAGCCTTAGTTCAGAACCCCTAACAGAACGCATTCTGTTTTACTTCCCCAACGCTGAGCATACTCTAGTTTCTCTGTCTTGGCAGGGGTCCAGTGCCTTTCAGCATAAGAGGAGAAGAGGCCCTGGTGGCAAAGCCTGCTAAGGGCTAGAGCTGGAGAGATGACCTGGGTGGCGGCCATGCAGAGAGTGTGAAATGGCACTGCTTAGGTGCCTCCAGGCAGTTGAGGCACAGAGATAACAGACCAGAGGCAGAGTATTCTGAATTCAGTTTTGAGGAACACATCCCAGAACTTAGAAGTTGTAAATTGACAATGAATTCATTTCAGTTCAGCATAGCTAGGGTTGTTCTGGTTTTTTTCTTTGTTTGTATGTCTACTGGATTTTACTACTTTTTGTTTGTTTGTTTCAGAAAAGACACAAACTGGTTTTGACCTTATGATGCTATTCCCTCCAACTCCCAAGTGCTAGAATTGTACCTGTGTGCCACCATACTTGATAACTGGTTGTTTCATAGTCCTATGTATGGCTTATTTTGAATGATAGGGTACAGGAAATATCAAAATGTTATTAGTCCTCAAAGTCCCTGATGGTCTTGCCATGGCCAGGACACCCAGTGGCTCTTTGTACTGTTTCACCGTTCGGCTCACAGAGCATCCTCTTGTGGATGGTCATTATGACAACCAAGATGCCATTTTGAAACAGTGAAAATCGTGCTAATTCCTCTATGGTGACTGTTACCTCTTAGGTATTGAGGTCAGAGATCAGGGACCGAGAGCCACAGGTCCTTGGAACGGCGAAGCAAGGCCCTAAACTGTGGCAGGAAGTAACACATATCTCCCCTGTGCTACAGCTGGTGCGGTGGGCCTTTCCAGTCCATTCAGTCCTCCAGCTTTTCTTAATTCCTAGACTTCACCCGAGAGCTTTCTTCCTTTGCCACAGGCCCAGAATGAATGCAGCCGAGATTCAACATTGACCTGCATTTCTTCCCACACACTGCATCCCTTCCATACGGACTATTGTACATACTGTTGGTTGCTTTAGGGAGGACACAGGAAACCTCCTCTGTATGACAAGGGCATGCCGAACTGATGGTAGTGACAGCATATTCTGCACTAATGCATCCATGGAAACCTGGATACTCTTATATGCACATTTACCAATAGGAAAGCCTGTGCAAATAAAGGTTTAAAAGATCTGCCAGAATCATACTGTAAGTGGTGATGTGGCGCTCCCGGTCTGAGCTCCCCCGGAGGAACTCTCTCTCTCTGTACCCTGAGAATCCTGCCATCTTAAAACATGTTTTCATCTTTGTTACCTTATCAATTATTTTTATAACCCCATGGCGGATGAATTATTAATCCCATTGTACAGATAATAACACTGAGTTTCAGGGGTCGAGGGCTTGGGCTCTTTTCATAAGGTACATTTTAATGAGTGTTCTGCTGTAGAACATCTTGAGGAGAAATGAAAGGGGGTTAGCTCATGAATATGGAAGAAGGCAGCGTGAGAAGCCGGTTCAGAGGAACGACTCCTCCTTCCTCACCTCCACCCCTAGCAACAAGGGGGAATAAAACTTACTCATCTGCTGGGAAGTGCAGTTTTCAATTGCAGTGAGAAAGGCTAGGCCCCTGGGAGCAGAGAATTCTCTGGTGGGTTTTACAGAATTAATGAAGACGTGTTTAAATGGGAGGAAATAGGAGGGAGAGAGAGAGAAAGACGCCCTCATTCCTGCGACCTTCTGCACTCTACCTTGCCTCCAAGAAAACCCACATCCACATTCTTTTAATTGAATTGAATCCAGTCCTTTGCTACACACTTTCCTCTTGAGCGAACTAATGCTAATTCACAAGTAAAAACAGCCTGCTTCCTAACACATCCAGGCTTCTGCAAGACTGAAGGTCCTTCCGACTCCTATAATTACCTTCATACCAATTTAGTGTCCAGATTGAAAAATGTAACAAATGCTTACCAGAAACCCATTCATTTGTCAACTTCAAGAGTGAGTCTGGGATGAGAAACATTATTCTCTGAGTTAAGGGATGTAATTTTGCCACCTTATACTGTCAGTACTTCATCAATTGAAAATCAATAAACTTCAATCAGTGGCCTAGAACGTATTGCCTTAACCTTTGAATGGCAAAGGGGGGCCTTTCTGTCCCTGACAGCTGCAGTTCTGGTATGGCTTTGCCATCTCCACACAATCAGACAAGCTCAAACTGTTTCCTGATGGGGGAAAATTGTTCAGCAGCCCCTGGCAAATGATTGGAAATTGTTTTCCAGTTTCCAACAATGGCCACAGGAAGTGAATGTAGCTGCCTGGAGGGGTCAGGCTCTCAGCTTCTCTGCAGCCCTTGCTGTTCTTTTCCGCTTGTTCTTGCTTCACACACACCCCCCCATGTTCACTGTGGTAACAAGGTTATGTAGGCCACCATCTCTTTCTCTTAGGAGTAGAATAACCCAAATAGAAACCAGATTCAACAATAAGTTTTCGGCTTATAGGCACCGAAAACTCCACTGCCTCAACCACTGTTTCACTAAAAGATTTCATGTTCCTGTTCAACGTGCTCGAGTTTAAGAAGGGTCGTCCTGGTAATGGCTAACTCTGGTCTGCTGTTCTGGGGCTAGCCGGCTCTTGCGCATGTCTGTTCCTACCGCAGATAAACACAAAGGGCTCACATGTCAGTGAGTGGAACCCAAGAAGCCCAGCCAGGATTTCGGAGTGGAGAAAACTTGTTCCATCACTACAGCAGGTAGCGCGGGCAGCTCTGTTGTTACTTCAGTGCAGTGCCTTCCCAGAACAAAGGAAACACGGGGAATTTTTTGTCTATATGTCCTCATAGGAAAGCACTTTAGGATGGACACATTCTTGAGAATGCCGAGTTTAAAGAATACTTTCCTGAATAGGCTTAGTTTAAATGGAATGAACGATGGCAGACACAGTACTCGACGTGGCTCACCTAAATTTTATGGAGCACGCATTCAAAATGTTAAAATGACATACAGGAATGCTCCTGGGTATGCTCAGCTTTCTTTAAAAAAAAAAACAAAAAAAAAAAAAAAAACTTTTAGCTGAAATGGGAAAAAGTAGGCTACTTCAAAGGTAAGTTAATGTAGCAGTGTGCCGCTAAAGATGTCTACCTCACATTGTGGCTAACGATATGTTTATTATTTTTAGCTAAATTCTCCTAGGTAGTCCCCTCTGAGAAGAATTCTCCTATGAGAAGAATTCTCCATTCTTTCAGAATAACTTTTCATCGTATTTGCGTGTTTTGTGTCATTTCAATGGGAACTTGGAGGGAATGGAACAGCTAATGTGCAGGCTCAAATCTCCAGGGTAGAGCGGAAGCCTTGGCGTCCTTTTCAAAAACAATTACTAATACAATTTATAGTCCTGTTTATGGTGTAAGAGCAAAAGGCCTGTGGAAGGGCTCAGCACTGTAGGAAGTGAAGTTTATTAAGCTGTTGACTGCGCTCTAATCCTGGCTTCAGAATGATTAACCAACAAATCCATCATCCAGAGGAAAGCTGGCATGGCAGAGATTAATTCTTAAACTATTCTTATTAGGAGGTATTGTTGGGCTTGAATTTGAGAAACCTTCTAGAATTGTTGAAGGGCATTGTGTGAGTGTATATTTTTAAATAAAAATAGAAATAAGCTGCATTTAATGCATGGCTGTAGATATGGCCCTTACTGTTGAACTGGTTTTGAGCACTGTAATGATTCAAGGCACAAAAATTCCAATAAGGTTTTCTCAGAGTACTTCATCATGGCTGAGAGAGTAAGCAGGTATCAGAGTGACTAGCAGGAGGTATCAGAAGCCTCTGTGGTAACTTCAGTGCAAGGAGGCAGGTTATTACAAGGCTGTGGGGTATGGGCACAGAACTTACAAGTCCCAATGTTGGAGATCAGGTTTAATGAATTCATTGGCAGCCACAGGAAGCTATGTGTAAGGAATCTCCACTCCACTAAATTAAATTAAAGTCCAGAGGTCGGGAGACGGGTGTCTCCCATGTCAGTTTGATGTCTTTAAGTGACTTCAAGTATCTGCTCAATTTTCACAAAATGACTTCATCTTTGCATTGCTTCCATAGTCATGAGATGTAGCAATGACTCATGAGATAATTTCCTCCTGTCTTAGTTCTCAGGCTGTAAAGCAAATCCTCATATAAACCTTTATCATAGACTGGAATGTGGTTTGTAATGCAAAAGGAAATAGGAGGCCGAGAGGCTGAGTAGGTACATCAGTGAGTAAAGTGCCGCGCCATGAGCCTGAGGACCTGGATTCAATCCCCAGCATCTGTGTAAGCATATGAGGTAGAATGCATCTGTATTACCAGTACTGAGGAGGAAGAGATGGGTCTTTGGAACTTGCTAGGTAGCCAGCCTAGCCAAGTGAGTGAGCCATAGGGCCCAGACAGATACCCAGACTGCGACAAGGTAGACACTGTCTCAAAAACACCTGCACACACATGTGCACAAAGATAGGTGGGGGCGGGGAGGGGGGAAGCAAAGAGAACAGGGAGGGTTCAAAAAGGTTTCATGAGCTACTGTGTTGGGACTACCTGGCAGGGCACAGCAGTGAAGAAGAGTCAACCTGCCAAAACTTCCTGTACCTAGAAGTCCAAATTATCTTAGTCATTTCCATGAGATCTAAAATCTCTCAGTTTCTGACTATGTCCCCAGAGCTCTCTACCTATGTACCAGAAGCCAGAGACTGTGCAGGAGCAGAAGGGCCAATACATAGCTACTGTCTTAGTTAGGGTTATTATTGCTGTAACAAAACACCATGACCAAAGAAGCTTGGAGAGGAGAGGATTTATTTAGCTTACACCTCCACATTGCAGTCCATCCTTGAAGAAAGTCAGGGCAGGAACCCACAGAGCAGGAACCTGGAGGCAGGAGCTGATGCAGAGGTCTTGGAGCAAGGCTGCTTACTGGCTGGCTCCTCATGGTTTGCTCAGCCTGCTTTCCTGTAGAATCCACCCACGTGAGATGGCATCACCCACATCAGGCTGGGCCTTCCCCCATCAATCGTAAGAAAATGCCCTACAGGCTTGCCTACAACCCCATTTTATGGACATATTTTCTTAATCCACATTCCCTCCTCTCCGATGACTTAAGCTTGTGTCAGATTGACACAAAACTAGGCAGAAAAGGTACGGGGATATCTTTCCTAGGCTCTCTGACTTTGGTAAGAGAAATAGCAGCAGCAAACCAGATCTTTCATTTTGGGCACTGTGTAGTTATTGCCGGAAACTTGTTGATCTATAAACAAAGACTATCATAGATAAGTGACAACATATAAACTAAGTCTAGCTCATCTGGGATGATGCTTCTTCATCCAGAGCCTTCTCCTTAAGAGTAAGGAAGACTTTTTCTTTGGATCCTGATACATTCTGTCTTACCCAGTTCAGAGCCCTAAACCAATGCACCTATCCAGGGAATAGGAGTGTATTAAATTTATGCTCTAATAATTTGTGTATTGTCAAGGTCTTTTGGTGTGACTACGGATATTAGAGTGAAGACTGGTGTAGCTTTCAAAAGAAGAAAGAAAAATTTGGTAAGTGTGGTAGGTATTTGGTTTGAGTTTTGGTTTTTGAGACAGGATCTCACTACAGAGTCCTGGCTGTCCTAGAATTTGTTCTATAGACCAGGCTGGCCTCAAACCCAGAGATCTACCTGTCTCTGCCTCCCAAGAGCTGAGGTAAAGGTGTACACTACAATGCCTGGCTGATGTGGCATGGTATTTTATCCCCACACCTCGGAGACTGAGTGGAGCAGGGGAGGACTGCTGTGAGTTTGAGGCCAGGCTGCATTACACTAGGAAATGGGATTCGGAAAAGATAAAACCCCATTTCACTACATTTTCTTACACTATAAAAATAGACTTTCTTTCACACCAGGGTATAAACTGTGGTCTGGAATAGCATGGAAATTCAATTGTTACAGATCTAGCCATACTCAATGAGACCAAAATCTTTCCTTTGTAGCTTACTGACTCAATTCAATTCATGTTTCCTTCTAGTCCAAACCAGTTGCAGCCTTCATGTGCACTCACATAGAATGCCTGGTAGGAGCTTACTCCCTCAAAGAGCCATGTCGATGAGAAAAGGGTAAAGGTCCTTTATTTTGCTAGTAGACAGTATTGTAGTCTGTTTTATCCCAATGGGCCAGAATACTGCAGACTGGGAAATGTATAAAGAATTTTGTTTATCAAAAAGCTGGAGGAAAGATTAAGGGTTTTCTTATTATATGACCCCATGATGCAAAGCAGGTGGTATAGACTGCATAATGTAGAGGCAGGAGGAAGCATGTCACACTTCTCCTTTTATAAGGCTCCCTCTTCCACAGTGACATCACTAATCTGCTCACAAGGACAGATTTTATTATTTCATCACAGCTTAAAGTTTCTATCACCCTAGTGTTGCTGTTTAGGCAATCAAGTGTCCAATCCATAAACTTTGGAGGATTCATTCAGACAAGTACAGGTGAATAAACTGCACTCTAGCTGCACAACAGAATACACAACAATAAAATGAAGTGAGCTATAAAGCCATAAAAAAAACCCAGAAGAAATGTAATTGCATTGTGCTAAGTATAAAAAGCCTATCTGAAAATACTGCATGTGATATACTTCCATCTTTGACATTCTAGAAAAGTCCATAGATCCTAAAGATTTGAGAGAAGAGAGAAATGAATGAGCAGAATACAAAATGGTGTAGGCATGAGTTTGTGTATCTATGAAGACCTATAGATCAGTACAACACAGAAGGTGGATCCCAATAGAAACAATGAACTTTAATGACTAATTTTTCTGTTCTGGCTTATCAGTTATGACAAGCACATCACACACTTATATAGTGTATAAATAATCAGGACATTTTATAGTAAATGTCATATGGGAATTTTCTCCTTTATGCTTCAAATTCGTCTTTAAGCATTAAACTTACAAAAGCTAAGCCTACTACAAGAAAGAAAGGAAGACAGAAGAAAGAAAGAAAAAAAAGTACTGGGCAGCCCTTTTCTGTCAGGCATTATTCTCTGTCATATTTGCCTTTATCTCAGGCCCAAAATATTGAGATCATTGGGAGTCACAAACCAGGTACCAAAACCTCCCCTGAAACCATGGTCCAAAATAAGTAGATAGGCCTTCCCATGTTTAATATGTCCCCCCCCCTTGGCATTTTGTCACAGCAAGGAAAAAATTGGCTAACATAGCTGTATTTCCTGTTCCCTGGTCCTTCTTCCATTTCCCATGGTTTGTGAGCAGAAGCCTCCATTCCCTGGGCTATGTTGGATTGGTGGTGGAGAGGCTATGTGGTACAAAGCCAGTTAGATTCTGGGATTTCATCTCTTAATTACAGGTGGACTCAAATTGTCATGAATAAAAAGATGATCTAACCAAGATATCAGGAAGTAGACTGTGCTACCCTTTAAGGACCATACTGTTTCCCTTTGATGTTTCACCCAATCTAGTACAATAATAAAGAGAATGTATTACTCCAGGTGTCCAGAATATAAGCACCCCGGGGATGATAATTCCACCTGCACTGTCAACCCTCAAAAACTGTTCCTGGTAGCCATGAAATCCATCTATGATTATGATAGTGGAGGAAATCATTCAGCCATTTTTTTAACCAGTCCAGCCACTTATAGAAGAACATTTTTTCACCTTCATCTTCACATAGATGTCAAAGGGATGAAGCTGGAGATTTCTCTCTCTCCCCCACCCTACCTGTCCTGCATACTGCTACTCACATTTCAGTTGGAGTTAGAGGTCTGAAGTCAAAGCTCACCTTTGTTCAGCATTAACATCTACGCAGTGCTGGGCCACTGATACTGGCAGTGGCAGATCACTAAGAAGAGTAACACATAACCCTGCCCCCCCCTTCTAAAGTCATTGCGAGGCTTATTGTTTCACTCTCTTTCAAATGGCTGAGACCAATGCACAGTATACAGTGTCTCTTTCTGGTCTTTCTGCATGATAGGGAGTCAAAATTTGGAAGTCGTAGCTCATCTGAAGAATACCAAGGCTTTCTTCCCATTGTTACCTCAAGAGAACATAATCGCATGAGTGGTCAGATCTGTGTACTCTCCCACTCGATGCTGGCTGAGCTTCTGGGTATGGATGAGCAGCTATCTCCTAAACAGAATGCGGACTGGAAAGACAATTGAGAAAATAAAAGCAATAGCCTCCAAATTGAAGACAATTGAGGTAAAAAGGCAGATGAAGTCTTCACTTTTCAGAAAGGAAATGCAACCCTCCGTTACTGCGTCCCTTTCAACACCCCCCCCCCCGCCCCGAGATCCATCCCTTCACCCTTTCTTGCACTCACCATCACTTCAAATGCCTGTGTGGCTTCTGCGAGTATGTCGTTTAAATCAGGACATGACTTTTAGGCATCCATGATGACTCAATAAGTAAGTTCAAACTTTATCCCCCGTGTTCTTGCACAGAGCTGGCTGGGTGTCCAGGGCACTTGGTAGGAAGTTGGACATATAATGGAGTGTCAGGCAAGTAACATGGCATTACATTATTTGTCTAATGCCAAATTCTTTTAATAGGCAAGTTGGGTGGAGGGCGGGGGGGAGAGCCTTTATTCTCTGCCCCAAGAAAGTGGGGGGTGGGGGGCGCCCAACATCAGCTACTCCAGCTCACAGAGCCTAGATCACCCCTTTTGGAGCTGTGGGATTCGGTTTACACAAAGCTGGGTGGTGGCTTTGCTTGGTGATTACTGAGCTTCACCTCTCATGCACATCACCTTGGGTCTGTTGAAATGCAAACTTGAGCTCAGTAGGTCAAGCGAGACTGAGGATCCTGTATTTCTAAGCACCGTGCTGTGCTTGCTCCACACTTTGAATCACAAGAGCACACGGTTTTAAGCCTGCCATTAGCAAAAAAAAAAAAAAAAAAAGAGAGAGAGAGAGAACAGAAAGGCGCAAGCTATGATAAGAGCAAATGAAACTTCCATGGATGGTGCTTCTGTGGTGTTCAGGCTTGAGGCCTTCTCGCCAGCATTCAGTCCAAGTGTCTGCTGGTGAGGATCATAGCAACTCAACTAAGAAAGGGATCAAGAAATTGTGAATCCTCCCCTTTCTACCACAATGGGTTGTTCGTGCTTCTGAGGTATTTTGGCAGGCCCAAGATACACCAACGCTGAGGAGAACAGATGCCAAGAAAGACTAAGAGCTCAAGGCACATGACAGGAAACCCAGACACCAAGCACAACCCGCTGAAAATAGAGGTGTGCTGATGCAAATCAGCAACCACTGCTGTTCTTGGGGTGGAAGAACCAACTGGAGCCTGCTCTGGTGACTCATCTGTCACCACACTTGCCAAGAGCTCTCTCCAGTGAGTGCCTGGTAGAGAAGAAAAAAAAATCTCCCTGTAAGCTTTTCTTCAAAGAGCTTCTGTACTCAACAAAGGATATAGTTAAGGCCCATTAGCCAAGGCTAAGTGACATAAGGAATTGTGCCTTACTTTTCAAGCAAGAAACCTAGCCCTGGTTGTCATAGCTCCTTACTCCTCACAGTGCTGTGCCAGAACCACAGATTTTTCTGTAGCCCAGTAAAGGCCCCTCTCTATGATTCCCTATCTGTCTAAGCAGGTGAGGACTAACACTCTGAAATCTATACACTCCAGGCACATCAAGGACAGCCCTGTGTGCTGGAGGAAGGCAAGTGTTCTCTGAAGTGAAATCCTTAAAAGTTTTCTCTGAGGATGCCCTCTTAGCCACACTTGGTCTCTCTCTCTCTCTCTCTCTCTCTCTCTCTCTCTCTGTCTGTCTCTTCTGTGTGTGTGTGTGTGTGTGTATGTGTGTGTGTCTGTCTCCCTTGCTACTTTCTCTCTTGCCCTCCTCTCTCTTGATCATTCATTCTACCAATGTCTTCCAAGGTTTAACTCCTGCTGACTGCAGAAACCAAGAGTTGCTGAATAAGGATGGTTTTTTTGTTTTGTTTTGTTTTGTTTTTCATGCTAACATATCTTTTGAAATATTTGCTCTGTAAAAAAACATTCCCAAATACCTAGATCCTGGCTGAAACTTTTAGTAACCGAAATGCTTCTTTGAGAGAGTGTAACATATGAGAAAGAATTACCAGCATTGGCTGGCACCAATCTTGGAACCTTTCCTATGGGTGTGACATTGCGTTAGGATTTAGGAAGACATAACAAGAGCTGTGCCTCAAATCTTTATCGTCTGTTGGGGAATAGGGCCTATGCATTTGGCATATTAGATAATGGACTTTTCCATAATAGTAACTGTAGGGATGGAAGACTTTTCTTCAATCACCTGAAGGCTCTGTGACCAATTCTATGAAATACGCCAACAGCAAGCATAGTAACAGGATAGAAGGCATGCTAAAATATTATGTGTATGGGGTTGCCACTGAAAAGAAAAGTGAAAGACCTCAAAGCTCCATGAGCTACAGAGGCTCAAATAGTGTCTTAATAGGGGAGACAGCAGGAAAGATACAGACAATTTAGTAGGGAATAAGTGATCTCATGGGGAAATGAATGGGCCCTATGAAAAGTAAGTGATGTCATACTCTGCCTGGGCATGATATGAACCTCCAGGTTTTTCCTTATTGCCTGAGTTTATCTTCTGATGAGACGCCCAGGATGCGTTTATGCCCATCCAGCTACCTTCAGAAGATCTGTCTCCTCCTCGCAGAGAAGGGAAGCCCTACCCTGCATTTGCTGATGCTCCCCACATGCCCTCAGTCTAAAGTTTTTAGGAGCAGAAAGGGCATTTGGGGCGGGTTACATTTTTGTGACTACTTTCAGAACCAACATGTGGCACATTAAAGTTTATGGAGCATTTTCGTATAAATCATGCTATTTGATTACTTTCAACTAACTGGGGTGAAAACAATCTCCATTTTTGTAGATAAGAATGGACCTCATAGAAGTTAAGACGCATTTTCAAAATTCAGTACATTTCTAGAAATGGAATTGGAATTAAGTATTGGAGATTTTAACCTCCAATGGTGCCCAGAGCCATGCCATCCTCTTTGATGTCTGAGGTGTGTGTATCTAGATTTTTTTCCTGTTTCTTCTAGAGTTCCTTCGTCCTCAAAAGAGAAGACTTCAATAATGTAAATCCCCACCATACACCCAAAATAAACAAGCCAACAAATGACATACACAAACCCCATATACCCCTTGCCACCAAGTACTTTGTCTTCATTTTTAAGATTTATTTTTATTTTATGTGGGACTGGGTATGTGCACATGATAATAGGAGTCCTCAGAGACCAAATGTGTTGGATCTCCCTGGAGTTGGAGCTACAGGCAGTTGTGAGTTGCTCAAAGTAAGAGCTGGGAACTGAAGCCAGGTCCTCTGGAAGAACAAGAAGTGTTCATAAGTACTGAGTCATCCCTCTATCATTTAGGGACTTTATTTGGTGCACCTCATTTGTCAGGTTTAAAGGTAAATGATGAGATTCTTGTTGTGCTTGAGGTGGACCACGGAAGAATCATGTTATATTTTGCCTTGAATCATTTGCCAGTCACAATTTAGTCAAAATCTATGTTCTCCTAAGACAATTTAGTGAAGATCACTGTGTCTTAATCACCGACTATCTAGCCATAAATATTCTAAATTTGAGATCATGTGTCCTTGTTCCTTGTAGTTCCATGAAGTAAGTCTTAGGTCAAAGCTTTAGGCCACAGTTGATGATGTCTTTCAGGATAATATAGAGCCATTAAGGGAAAGCTTGAAAAGCTATTCTGTATCAGAAAATGTCACCAGGATCCTCTCTTTGTAGAGTTAAGCTTATAGAACACGGAATGTGCTTTCCCCTTAGGACTTTGGTTGCAAGGTCTGGCCCCTGTGTGGCAGGCAAAGCTCCCAGAGCTCAAAGACATACCATTTCACTTGAGTGTCCATCCCTTCTGTCTTGCCCAGCCTTAAGTTGGTTGATCATAGTTATCTCTGGACCTCAAGAGGATCAAAGATAAGGGCTTGGCCCCTATCCAATAGGTACTGGTTCTCCAGGCTGAAATCAGGTCTACACATTTTAAAGGTGCCCAAGGTAGACAAATATTGTTGTCTCCCAAACCACCATTTGAGACAAGAATGTGTTAGCAAAGATCATAAGAGGGTTGGTGAGATCATGCCCATGGTCACACTGTAATAAGAAATCATGAAAAATATTTCTAGATGAACCCGGGAAGAATCTGCATGGAGTGTAAGGCTTTGAGTCCATCCCAGATCAACAGTGCCTGGCCTCGGACACTCCAGGAATGTTCCAGTTAAAGATGAAAATGTATACATCTCCTTTCCCACCCAACCTTTCCATCTACCATCTTCTAATAGAAACATTTAGCATATGCTCTATTTGTCAGCCACTGTGTTGAGTCTTTCACGTGGGCCAGATAATGCCCCTAATAACTCTCTGAAGTTATTATCTTCCATTAGAGATGAAGAGCCCAAAGACATTAAGTCATTCCTTTAGATACAGAATGAATGTGGCTGAGTGGGGGGGGGGGGGTTGCCCACCCAGCCCTATCCCAGCAGCCATTCACCCTCTTCCCAATCTTCTGTGATCTCTCCCATCTCAAGGGAGGTTATTTTTTCTATGAACATTAGTAAGTTTACAAACAGATTAATGTAATTGATAGCATTTTTATTTAGTATTTGGTTCCTAAAAAATTCAAGATTCTGAACAGAGTTTGAATTTGCTATTCTGGTTGCTCATCTTCTTTCTGTCACCTGCTTAAGCAACATACTTAGCACGTTGGCTCAGTTTCTCAAGATTCATTTGTGCACAATGATATGTGCTTTAGAGAGATGTGAAGATTAGAAATAATGTACATGGGGGAGGCATCCAACAAATGGTGGCTGATGTTAAAACTCTGGAACTCATTTCCAAGATTAATGAATCTCTGAAGATGAACTGAACTATATGAACGGCCTAGATTTCTGGCTTTTATGATTCTAAAAGTGATGCCTGATGCATGTAGGTCTATGCTTATTCGGGTGAGCACACAAATTACAAGGAAATAAGCAGTTTTGCATCTGCTACTCCATTTGATCCTTATAACATTCCCAAGGCATAAGTCAGGCATTATTTTCTTCACTTAAAAATCTTAGTATCAAAGATTTTCAAATTCAGATGGTTTTCTTTTATAATTTATAAAGAACACAACCCAGCCTTTTGAAGCTAAATTCAGAGTTCATAGTATCCAACTATATTAGAGTTTTCTACCATTTTGTGTATTGCCCTGTGAAAATGCTCATTGAAGGTACAAGGATATAGGATATTAGCACAACACTCCACTTGCCTACCTTACACAAGACTCTGGGTTCAATCCCCAGCACAGGTGAAAAAAAGGAAATAGAAAGCACATATTCAATTATTAGAAATGAATCTAATCTCTTGCTGTATTTACAAGCATATGAACTATGTGCAAGAGAAGGAAAGATAGTTTATTTAGATGATAAAGGAAACCAGCAAGTTGGGTGGGACCTTCTGCAAAGGACACTTTAGTATGTAACAAATAAGATGAGTGATGACATCATGCCCAGACCCTGCTATTTAATAGTGGTACAACTGGACAAGTTAACCTTACCAGGATGCTGTTTTGTAGGTCCCTGAGTTTACAATTTCATATAAACCTCATAGTGTTGCTGTGGTAACTAAGCTAGATAATAGGTTCACACCAGGCATGTATTTTTGAATGTTCCATAGGAAGTGGGCCTCCTTCACGCAGTAGCTTAACAAATGAGCCCTCCATGAAGTCTGGTAACTAATGCCTGGGGACCATGAAGCCGTCTCATACCCACGATGAGGAACTGTGGGTACTTGGCATGGGTAGCAGAGTGTGTCAGCAGCTCCCCACCTCAGCTGTCCTAAAGCAGAGCTGTTCCTGGAAGAGGTGCTGAGGATCTTTTGGCCTTTCTGAGGAGGTTGAGTCCCTCTGTAAGGGGTTGCCAGGAGGGTGCTAATGTGATCCAGTGTTGGAGTGGCTTATCTGCTCCAGATGACTTGGATGCTGATAACTAGTAGATGCGCAGCCTCTGAAGTTCAAGCTTAATGTGAATACATGCTCGCCTAAGAACAAGACTGGGGCCATTAGCTCCCAGTAGGAAGCCTATGAGTCTCTGCAAAATGATCTCAGTGCTTCACTTCCTAGGCAGCTCGGAGCTGCGATGAAGTCTGAGAACCATTACCAGCCATGGAAGCCTTATTCCTTGGGCCCAATTTATATTCTACCTACAGTTTGGGAACAGCTCCTTAAATCAGGAGGGGGAATCCATTTGAGTCCAAGGAGGAAGGCTTTTCCCGATAGTGTTTCTTCTTGGCAGATAAGATGATTGACGAAATTAACAACCCTAAGCTTCTTCTGTATGTATATAGGCTTCTGAATTGCCCACATAGGAACACCGTTTCATAAGTGTCTCCTGTGTGGCTACACTATAGGGCACACCCAGGGTCACTCATTAGCAAAATTACCTTTCTCCAGCACAAGCTGTGTCTGAGCTGCTCAGTGTAGGCTCATTAACTAGGTCTGCGGGTTTGGCCCTGGATTCTTGGCTTACAGAGTTCCAGTTCTTTCAATGCCCCACCCAACTTGTCCTGCTGAGAAAATACCCGTTTGCTTGTTTGCATTTGGCTTTGGCTTACTATGTTCTAACTTAGTATCTATATTTACAGTCACAAGGACAGTTAGATAATGGACCACCTGGATCCCAGGAAAGACACACTGGGCTAAGGAAATACCAAGTTTTCTAGAACCTCTATGGTCTTGGCCAATTTATTCATCACAGGAACCATAGCATCGGATGCCCTTGTCTATCTAATGGCCCTTTCATCCCCAGAGGGCAGCCGGGAAGCTTCTACAGCCGATTTTCTTCATAAAGGGCTTGGTCCTATCTACATTCTTGTCTTTATATAAGGTGTATGACTCTCAATTTTAGTTTGTTATTGCTGCTATGACAAACTAAACTCAACAGCTGAAGACAACACACAGTCAACCATTTTACAGTTTTGGAGATGAAAAACTGGGCTAATTTCAAGGAGTCACTTTAGTTTGGAACTTTCTAGAAGCTCTAAGGAAGCATCTTCACTTGTCCTTTACAGCTTCACACTCTTGCTCTCAGCCCCAAGAGGCCGTCTTTAAAGCTAGCAAGCCCAGACTGAATCCACCTCGCTGCCAATGCCTCTGATTCTTCTTTTCTTTACAATTGACAAGGAACCTGAAGAGTATATGGATCTCACTGCAAAGCCCACCTAATGTTAGCTCAAAATCTGCAGTTGGAACCTTCATGTCACCGGTCACATTAATTCTGCTCTGTTATGCATGTAACACACAATGTTCACAGGTCCTAGTGTAATAGTCAACAATCCAACACTGTTGTTGATGCCTTTAGGGAGCCATTACTTTGCCTCTTGCCACACATTACCACTTTTCCATGAGGAAGAGCCTACATAGGATCTTTGCTAAAGCAGTACTGGTCACATGCTGTACATAGGCCCCCTTGCCCATTAAACTGTCTCCTTGTCTCCTGGTCATTGATAAATATTCATGATCAGCCTCCCTTGGCAGCCTTCTCAGGCATGTGGTCTGAGTTGGCTTCCAGGAGTCCTAATGTCCTTTCCTTTTCAGATAACAGATGCTATGTGTCATCAGTAATCTTCCATTCAGTCAGTTGTACCTTGGATCGAAACTTCACTCTGATAAAAACATGGCTGAACAGTTGGTTCTAAAGCTTTACATTTCTGACTACTTAGTATGCTTTAGGTAGAATAGCAGTCCTAGGCTTGATCTTAAGGATGTTGGTATCTCTGAAATGTATAAGTTGAGCAACTTTGACAGCCACAGGGATGGTATAGAACCTAGGACGACAAACTGAAACATATATGTCTTTCTTTGACCACTGTGCTGACCTAAAGATGACATATGACCTCAGCCAGATTGGCAGAGACAGTGATGTTCATCAAACATTCTAGTCAAGTGGCCTACATTCCTAGTCAAGTGGCAGTTAAGGTTTAGATAGAGAAGGGCATCAGATGCGATGGTTCCTGTAATGAATAGGCAGGCCAAGATCAAAGAGGTTCTAGAAAACTTGGTATTTTCTTGGCTCATGTGGTTAGTTCTGGCTAACACAGCATGAGATGTGTGGGATGGGGTAGTGAAAAAGTGCCTGAATAAACCTGAGTGCACTATTGGTTATTCCTGCACTGAAACGGTGAAAGGACCCCACCTGGCTGCAGTGAAGACAACGTTCCGTCTTAGATGATGTGACTCCAAAATGGCAGCATGTCCACCATTCTAGGCCTCAGAAAGCCAACGGCATACACTGGTCATGTACTACGTGCCCGATTTACACTGGAATGTTGAGTCTTAGGTCTAATAATAATGGTTAACAGCATTAACCAATTGGTCCTAACAATTACCCCCAGAAAAGGAGCATCTCAGATCTCTGGAACTTTGCAGAGATTTTTGGAAAATTACCCTTCTTTTGGTACTGTGTATGCTCAAGAAATTTCAGGCTTGGAAATTCAGTTGTCACTTTGCCACAAGGAAGACAAGGATGATGCAAACGTGCCTGAAGCTTTTCAGAAGTGTAGCTGTAAAATAAAGATGAAGAATCCTGCTGGCCACATTAACATTCTGGGATAGATCAAGGTAAAAAAGGCTGCTTGACTCTTCCACTCTCTTAATGTAAAAAAATTTATTTTGCTTAAGCTAATGTGAAGGGCATTCTGGAATAGTTGACATCCTAACAGTCATGACTCTTCCTTCTAACTGATTCATATGACAGTCTAGAAATGTCCCTTTTCTTCTCAGAAATCCTTTCGCAGAGATAGGAAACTCCTATATGGCTGAGCTCTCAATCCAATGTGTTGTGTATTCTCTATGCAATTTCCCTGCTGAAATGTAATTTCATTCTTCTCTCCCATTTGCTTGGAAGCAGAAGTTTATTAATGGCCAAGGACTCTGAAATGCTCCTCTTTGATTGTAACCACCAAGTTACTAAGAGGCAAAAATTCACCAGTGGTCACAAATGAAACAATGACAGTGGCTACTGATGGATATTGTGATTTGTAGAAATAAATAATATAAAGAAAATGGAGTTCCTTCATCTTACCTAAAACTCTTTCTAGGCATTGATTTGCCTTCTTGCATTCCCCTAAACATGAGTTTGGACCTCTGGAAGGATAAAAGTTTGTGTTTGTGTTTCCCCATGATGACTGCATACAGATTTATCCACAACCTTTCATTTGTTCCCTGTGGGAGTCAGAGAGGGAGCCTCAAAGGAGGCCATTTCTTGGAAAGAGGTTAGTATCTGTGGCCATGGAATTATACCAACATACAGGTCCACTGACGGTCAAACCACTAACACTGACCTCAGCTCCATGCTTTAACCAATGGTGCCAAATTCTGACCAGCACCCATGTATGGCTGAGCCACATTTAGATCTGACCTGAGTTGACCCACTGATCCCCACAAATTTTCACACATGATTCCTCAGAGATCCCTGAATTGACCAAATAAAACCTCCAAACTTAGAGACAGGCACTGGTCTGTAAGGGACACCTCAGATTTTTTTCAACTTTGATCACAACTGGGAGCTGTTGGATAAAACTGAGCCTCCGCCTAAGTGTGCTTTTGGGTACTAGCTTGGGAATTCAGCAAGCTCTGTAGGAATGGCTTCAGTGGCTGCAGAATGTCTTAATTAACATGAACTTCCCTGTGTGGATTTGTGGCAGAAAGTCTTTGTCAATTTTCTTACCCAACAGACCAAAGCTGAAAGATTGCTTGTCCATGTTAAGTATTACTAACTTGGGGTTTGCTTACATTGTATATAATAATATGCTCTTGCAAGGGAATTTCCTTAAATAATTTTTCTCCCTCTGCTCCTCCTTTGCTTCCTCTTTTATGGGAAGGTGAAGGAGAGAGTGGGCCCCTCTATGTAGCCTCTGGTGACCTTGAATTTAGCATTCTTGCCCCAGCCTCTTAAGTTCCGGCTTCCAACCTTTGTCATTATTCTTTTTTTTTCTCTTTTTAATTATACTTTATTTACTTTGTATCCTCCCTCTAGTTCCCTCCCTCCTCCCCTCCCAATTCCTCTCTTCCTCCCCCTTCTCCACACACTCCCCTCCCCAAGTCCACTGGTAAGGGAGGCTTTCTTTTTCTTCCTTCTGATCCTAGTCTGTTAGGTCTCATCAGGAGTGGCTGCATTGTCTTCCTCTGTGGCCTGGTAAGGCTGCTCCTCTTCAGGGGGAGGTGATCAAAGAGCAAGCCAATCAGTTCATGTCAGAAGCAGTCCTTGTTTCTATTACTATGGAACCCACTTGGACACTGAACTGCCATGGGCTACATCTGTGCAAGGGTTCTAGGTTATCTCCATGCATGGTACTTGGTTGGAGTATGAGTCTCAGGAAAGACCCCTTAGCCCAGATATTTTGGTTCTGTTGCTCTCCTGTCCTCTCCAGATCTAACTATTATTTCCCACTTCTTTCATAAGATTCCCTGCATTCTGCCCAAAGTTTGGCCATAAGTCTCAACATCTGCTTTAATAGTCTGCAGGGCAGAGCTTTTCAGAGGCCCTCTGTGGCAGGCTCCTAACTTGTTTCCTGTTTTCTTTTTTTTCTGGTGTCCATCCTCTTTGCCTTTCGGAGTGGGGATTGAACATTTTAGCCAGAGTCCTCCCTCTTGATTAGTTTCTTTAGGTGTACAGATTTTAGTAGGTTTATCCTATATTATATGTCTATATGAGTGAGTATATACAGTGTGTGTCTTTCTGCTTCTGGGATAGCTCACTCAGGATGATCCTTTCCAGATCCCACCATTTACCTGCAAATTTCATGATTTCCTTGTTTTTCATTGCTGAGTAATATTCCATTGTGTAGATGTACCACAATTTCTGTATCCATTCTTCAGTTGAGGAGCATCTGGGTTGTTTCCAGCTTCTGGCTATTACAAATAAAGCTGCTACAAACATGGTTGAGCAAATGTCCTTATTGTGTACTTGAGCCTCTTTTGGATATATGCCTAGGAGTGGTATGGTTGCATCTTGAGGAAGCGCTATTCCTTGTTGTCTGAGAAAGCACTAGATTGATTTCCAGAGTAGTTGTGCTAGTTTACATTCCCACCAGCAGTGGAAGAGGGTTCCCCTTTCTCCACAACATCTCCAGCATGTGTTGTCACTTGAGGTTTTGATCTTGGCCATTCTGATGGGTGTAAAGTGAAATCTCAGGGTCGTTTTGATTTGCATTTCCCTGATGGCTAATGACGTTGAGCATTTCTATATGTGTTTCTCTGCCATTTGATATTCCTCTATCGAGAATTCTCTGTTTAGCTCTGTTCCCCATTTTTTAATTGGATTACTTGATTTGTTGCTTTTCAACTTCTTTAGTTCTTTATATATACTGGATATTACCCCTCTGTCAGATAGAGGGTTGGTGAAGATTCTTTCCCAATCTGTAGGCAGTCATTTTGTTTTGAGCACGGTGTTCTTTGCTTTACAGAAGTTTTCAGTTTCATGAGGTCCCATTTATTGATTGTTGCTCTTAGAGCCTGTGCTGTTGGTGTTCTGTTCAGGAAGTTGTCTCCTGTACCAATGAGTTCTAGGGTCTTCCCCACTTTTTCTTCTAACTGATTTAATGTGTCTGGTTTTATGTTGAGGTCTTTGATCCACTGGACTTTAGTTTTGTGCAGGGTGATAAGTATGGATCTATTTCCATTTTTCTACATGTAGACATCCAGTTAGACCAGCACCATTTGTTGAAGATGCTATCTTTTATTCCATTGTATGGTTTTGGCATCTTTGTCAAATATCAGGTGTCCATAAGTGTATGGGTTTATTTATGGGTTTTCTATTGGGTTCTATTGATCCGCCAGTCTGTTTCTATGCCAGTACCATGCCATTTTTATTACTGTTGCTCTATAGTACAGTTTGAGATCAGGGATGGAGATACCTCCAGAGGATCTTTTATTGTATAGGATTATTTTAGCAATTCTATTTTGTTTTGTTTTGTTTTTGTTATTCCATATGAAGCTGACAATTTTTCTTTCCAGGTCTGTAAAGAATTGTGTTGGTAATTTGATGGGGATTGCATTGAATCTGTAGATTGTGTCATTATTCTTGATGATGTTAATGTAACACGCTTATTAGTTGGCAAACTATGATAACCCACATGAACATCAGCATAGAGAATTCTAGAATTTTGTATGAAAGGATTATCTATCTGGCCTACACATTCAATTATTTCCTGTGATGCTTGCCAGACAGTCTTTACCCATGGCTGAGAAACAGTCTACCCCAAATGATACTGAGATCCTGACCCCTAACGTATTACCTTGGCATACTGATATTAGCTGCAGGCTAGGCCAGCACCACATAGAACGGATGCTGTCTCTGATGAGCTGGGTACCTTGCATATTTTTACATCTGCCTAGCCTTTAGAAAGTTCCCACGCAGATTACTTATACTTCCTTTTCTGTCTAACTTCCCTCTCCCTCTACCCTCACTGACCTGCAACCACGTCTCAAATAATAGCTTTTACATTCAAGCTCTGGTCTCCAACTTTGGGAGAACCCAAACTGAAATAGAATTCATTCAGTTGTAAGAAAAATACAACTGAAGAGGAAAAGAGCCAAGAGGTTCAGACCAAAGCCCAGTTAGGTTAGAGATGAGGTGGATAATAAATCAAGTTAGTGATTCCTGGGGGTTCCCTAGTCAGCTGTTAAGTTATTTCTCTGGGCCTGCTTTGTTTTGGGTTGTGAGGCTATTCGAGATCAACTGTTCTCCTCATAGAGCCTCATTTCAAAGAAGAGGAGTAAGACACATTATTTTAATAATTCCTGTAATAAATGGCAGTTAACTGTTTAAAAATGCTAATAAAATGACATCTAATACATACTCTTTATCTTCTCCATTCTTTTCTGAAAACCCAGGTTTACTACTCTAAATGTACTCCTGATGGCAGTTGCCTACCTTTGATGTAGAGTACAACATCGAGGTTCCATTTATTTATGAGTATGTAAAGTAAGTTTCAAGGAAGTGATTAAAAGTGTAGGTTGAAAGCCATGGTGGGCGTTTGCTGTGTGTAGTGGGTAGTGGGTATTTGCTGTGTGTGTCACAAGGAGTACAGGGAAAGGGGACCGTTAAAATTTCAGGTCCCTTCTAGCCCTTCCTTTCCCACTCTGCCCCTGCTGTACATTGATGTTCCCTTTGGAAGATGTCTAGGCAAGGTATGGATGATTACACCCGAAGTGCCTAGCAGTAAGCTCAACAAACTAAGAGAGCTCCGGGTTCCCCTCAGGCCTCTGAGATCTGCTTTTATGTGTCTCCCTGTGTTTCTGATGTATCCTGCAAATAGAGACGTTCTAAAGCAGGGAGATCTCTTGCTTGCTGGTCCCTGTTCACAGAGGTGGGACTCCATATAGTACCCATGCTCACTTCAGAGTTGCTGAAGGTGGAAACAGAGCAGCCCTTTTTCCATTGCTTTTCCAAGAGGCAAATAAAGAAAAATAAATTAAGGGACAATGGAACAGTAAAGAAAGGAAAGAGACAAGCAGCCACCAGGTACTTGCATGTAAGAGGTGTACAATATGGTTAAAACATCTGCTCTATTTCCTTGTCCTGCTTAGCTTTTATGATCAACCTGACACAAACTATCGACACAACTTAAAGTCAATTGGGTAGAAAGAACCACAATTGAATTGGCTCCTCAATCAGATTGGCCTGTGGCCACGTCTGTGAAAGAACATCTTGTTTGGAGATGGATGTGAGAGGGTCTAGCCCACTGTGGGCAGCACAATTCCTAAGCCTGAGAGGTATATAAAAAAAGCTAGCAGAGGATAAGCACATGCATGATAGTAAACAGTGTTCCTCCATGGTTTCTGTTTCAGAGTCCGCTTGAATCCCTGCCCTGGCTTTCCTCAGTAATGAACTGTGACATGGGAATGTAAGCTGATACAAACCCTTTCCTCCCCAGGTAACTTTTGGTCAAAGTGTTTTCTCAGAGCAACAGAAAAGCAAACAAGGCCTTCCTTTATTTCAGCTTCCTCAAGAAGCCCTCAATAAAACCTCCACTTGGTTTGTTTGTTTAATTTCAAGGGTGAAACAACACAGCCACAAATGACAACATTACGTTAAACTGTACACTTTGTAACTTTTAACATTCTGGTCCTGTTTTACCCGGGTTATCAGAAAGGGACACATCACTGATGGCGCTAAAGATTCCTGGTTTTCCCTGATTGGTCCACGTCTTCGCTGAGATGCAAGCACTGCCCAGACACTGTGATTTGCTGTCAGTACCTACTATTACAGTTTTGCTGCACACATACTCCTAAAAGACATAAAACATTATCTTACGGATCTAGATTTATGTAATTAATATATTTATAGAGTAAAAATAGTAGCCAAGAACACAGAATCTTCAAATTTATCTACCATCAAAAAACATGGATCAAACTCATTTTATCTAATTTTTATTAAGTTAAAATATACACAATAACTGTACCATTTCGATGTGATTCTACATATGGGATTCGTTGCCATTAAGCGTACACATTGTCTCAGTCGGGGTTTCTATTGCTGTAATGAAACACCATAATCAAAAAGAAAGCTGGGAAGAAAAGTGTTTATTTGGCTTACACATCCGTATATCACTGTTCATTATAGAAGGAAGTCAGGACAGAAATTCAAACAGGATAGAAACCTGGAGACAGGAGCTGATGCAGAGGCCATGGAGGGGTGCTGCTTACTGGCTTGCTTTCCATAGCTTGCTCAGCCTGCTTTCTTATAGCACCCAGGACCATCTGCCCAGGGATGGCACCACCCACAATGGGCTGGGCCCTCACCTATCAATCACTAAGAAAATGCTCTATAGCCAGATCTCATGGAGATAATTTCTCAATTGAGCTTCCCTCCTTTCGGATAAATTTGTGTCAAGTTGACATAAAACTATCCAGAACAATTGAGCCCTTGTTAACTTGACACACAAAAATATCACTGCTAAGCCACAACCTTTCCTGTCATTTTCATCCCCAAGACCGCACATTAATAACACCACAATATAAAACATTTTACAAACAAAAAAAATTTCCACAGTCTTTATAAATTCAAACATTTTAAAATTCACTCTCTTTAAAAATCCAAAGTTTCTTTAAAAAGACAGTCTCAACTATGGGTTCCTGTAAAATTGAAAATAAATTAAATACTTCCTTCAAGAGGTAAATACAGTCAAAATCAGATCAAAGCACTATCTAATATCTGGGATTCGCTCACTATCTTCTGGGCTCCTTCAGGAGGCTTGGATCATTTTTCCAGCTCTGGCTTCTGCAACACACACAGTTGTTTTCTAGGTTCTGGTTGACTCCATAGCTCCTCCTGCAGTTCTTGGTTCTCACCCCATGGTACAGCATTTCCAAAATGCTGGGGTCTCCTGCTGCATTAGGGTTCTCTAAAGTAGCAGAAATCAGAGAATGAATCTCTCTCATAGATGTTTATATATAGATACATAAATATATATTTATGGGATTTATTGGGATGGCTTGCAGGCTATGGTCCAACTAATCCAACAATGTCTGGCTATGAACAGAAACTCCAAGAATTCAGTTGTTGGTCAGTTCCTGAGGCTGGATGTCTCGGCTAGTCTTCAGTAAACCATGGAATCCTGAAGAAATAATATCTGACGCCAGTGAAGGAATATGTATGTTAGCAAGGCAAGAACAAGCAGGCAAAGAGCAAAAGCTTCCTTCATCCATGTCCTTATTTGGGCTTCCAAAAGAAAGTATAGCCCAGATTAAAAGTGTGTGTCTTCCCATCTCAATACCTGAATTAAAAGTGAATCTTCCTACTTCAAATTAAACGAACAAACAAACAAAAAAAAAAATCATTGATGTGCCCTCCATTTTTTGAATTTTTGAATTTTTAGTTAATTTCAGATGTATCAAGTTGACAGCCAAGAACAGCCATTGAATGCATGTTGGCCATCAACACTGTTTCCAGAATATTTACATCTCCTAAACAGAAATTCTGCACCTATTAAACAGGAGTACCCTGTCACTCTGCTAGCCTGGCCCTAAGAACTCTATTTTACCTTTCATCTTAGCTCATTTGTTTTTAATTGTTGTATTGCATTTCTTCAATAACTACCTTGCACATGATCTATTTCTCTGGTGGGCTAAGAAATTGCATTTATATTCTATTAGTGTCTGAACTAATAACCACAACTTTAGTTGCTTAGATGAAATATTATTCCATACTTCAGCAATTCTAAATTCTAGCCTAGTTCTCATGGGGCTAATGTCAGGATATTAATGGCTCTATATTCTTTTGAGGCTCTAAGAAAGAATTTCATTTCTGGTCTTTTTTTTTTTAACTAGAAATTTTTTTTCTTTATTGAAAATAAATTTTTTTCTCACATAATATATTCTGAGTATAGTTTTTCCTCCCAGTTCCTCCCCAGTTCCCTTCCAGACCTGATCTACTCCTTTTCTGTCTTTCGTTAAAAACAAAAAAAAAAAAAAAAAAAAAAAACAGGCTTCTAATGATTATAATATAATAATAATATAATTAAGGCAACATAATATATAAAAAAAAACTAACACATCAGAATTGGACAAAAGAAACAAACAGAAAGAGAAGAGCCCTGAGAAGACACAAGAAACAGAGACCCACTTATTCTCACATTCGGGAATTTCATAGAATCACTAAACTGAAAGCCATAATATATACTCAGAGGACCTGGTGCAGACCTGTGCAGGCCCTGTGCATGCTGCCTCTGTCGCTGTGAGTTCATATGAGCATTGATCATGCTGATTTAATGCCTCTTGGTTTTTGGTGTGCTCCAACCCCTCTTGCTCTTACAGGCTCCCTGCCTCCTCTTCCCCAGAGTTCCCTGATCCCTGAAGGAATTTTATGGAGACATCCTGTTTAGGGCTGAAATGATACAAGGTTCTTACTCTCTGCATAATGTCTGGCTGTAGGTCTTGTGTTTGTTCCCATCTGCTGCAAGAGGAAGCTTCGCTGATGGTGGCTAAGTATAGCTGCAAATCATTAGGAGTCTTTTATTACTATCTTTTTGCTGTTGTTTGAGAACAGTTGTATTTGTTTTTACCTGAGGTCCTTGGGCTATCTTGTCTCAGGTTCTTGGTCTGCCGAAAAGTGCTAGGTATTGGTTCCATCTTGTGGAATGGCTCTTAAATCAAGTCAGATATTGGTTGGCTACCTCTATGAGTTTTGTGCTGCCCTTGCTCTAGCATATCTTGCAGCCAGGACACCACTGTAAATCAAATGGTTTGTGGCTGGCTTGGTGTTTACGTTTCTCTTTTGGTAGCATGCAGAGTGCTTCCCTGTACCTTCTCAGCATCTCATGGAATTGTTTCCAAAACTGACCACATACTTGGACACAAAGCAAATCTCAACAGATAGAAGAAAATTGAAATAACACCCTCCATCCTATCAGACCACCATCACCAACAACAAAAAGTTGTTTATAAACTCATGGAAACTGAGCAATTCACTACTGAATGAAAAAATGGGTGAAGACAGAAATTAAAGATTTTCTAGAACTGAATGAAAATGAATACACAACACACCCAAACTTACAAGACACAATGAAGGTATTTCTAAAAGGCAACTTCATAGCAGTAAGGGCTTGCCCAAAAACATTGGAGCCAGGCATGGAGGTGCACACCTGTAATCCCAACACTCAGTGAGGCAGAGGCAGGTGGATCTCTGTGAGTTAGAGGCCAGCCTGGTCTACAAAGCAAGTCTAGGACAGCCAAAGCTATACAGGAAAACCCTATCTTGAAAAAAGAAACAACAAAAACAAAATAATTGGAAAAGCCTCATACTAGTAACTAAACAGCACACCTGAAACTTCTAGAACAAAAAGAAGAAATCAGACCCAAAAGAAGTAGATGGCAAGAAATAAATTCAGGGATAAAATCAGTAAAATAGAAACAACAAGAAGAAAATAATATGAAGAACTCAATGAAACAAAGAGTTGATTCTTTGAGAAAAACCAATAAAATTGACAAACCCTTAACCAAATTAACTAAAAGATGGAAAAAATAGGCAAATTAACAACATTAGAATTCTAAAGGGGGCTGTAACAACAGAAATAGAGGAAATCCAGAGAATCATGAGGACATAAAACCTGTACTCATCCAAATTGGAAGACATAAAAAATAAAATGGAAAATTTTTAGCAAACTGATGGCGGCACATGCATTGGATGCAGAATCAGGAAGACCTCTGTGAGTTTGAGGCCAGCCTGGTCTACAGAGCAAGCTCCAGGACAGCCAAGCCTAAACAGAGAGACCTTGTCTCAAAAAACACAAATAAACAAACAAAAATTTCTCAATATATACTATTTACCAAAGTCAAATCAAGACTAAGTAAGCAGAAATGCTCAACGTCCTTAGCCATCAGAGAGATGTAAATCAAAACGTCCCTGAGATTTTGCCTTACACCCATCAGAATGGCTAAGATCAAAAACTCAAGTGACAATACATGCTGGAGAGGATGTGGAGAAAGGGGAACCCTACTGTACTGCTGGTGGGAATGCAAACTTGTACAATCGCTTTGGAAATCAATCTGGCACTTTCTCAGACAATTAGGAACAGTGCTACCTCAAGATCCAGCTATACCATTCCTAGGCATAGATCCAAAATATGCACAAATATAAAACAGGGACATTTGCTCAGCCATGTTCATAGCAGTTTTATTTGTAATAGCCAGAAGCTGGAAAAAACCCAGACATTCCTCAACTGAGGAATGGATATAGAAATTGTGGTACATTTACACAATAGAATACTGCTCAGCAGTTAAAAACAAGGAAATCATGAAATTTGTAGGCAAATGGTGAAATCTAGAAAAGATAATCCTGAGTGAGGTATCCCAGAAGCACAAAAACACACATGGTACATACTTTATATATATAATATATATATATATTATATATATGGTTTATATATATATGGTTTATATGTATATAAACACATGGTACATCACTTATAAGTGGATACTAGACCTATAATATAGGATAAACATACTAAAAGCTGTACACCTAAAGAAGCTAAACAAAAAGGAGGACCCTGGGTAAGATGATCAATCATCACTTACAAAGGCAAACAGGGTGGATATTGGAAGAAGGAGAAAACAAGAAACAGGATAGGAGGCCACCACAAAGGGCCTCTGAAAGACTCTACCCCTCAGTCTATCAAAGCAGATGCTGAGACTCATAACCAAACTTTGGGTAGAGTGCAGGGAATCCTATGAAAGAAGAGGGAGAGAGTAAGACCTGGAGAGGACAGGAGCTCCACAAGAAGAGCAACAGAACCAATATATGTGGGCACAGGGGTCTTTTCTGAAACTGACACTCCAACCAAGGACCAAGGTCCATTCATGGATATAACCTAGAACTCCTGCTCAGATGTAGCCCATGGCAGCTCAGTATCCAAGTGGGTTCCCTAGTAAAAGGAAAAGGAACCATCTCTGACATGAACTCAGTGGCTGGCTCTTTGAACCCCCCTCCCCCAGGGAGGAGCAGCCTTGCCAGGCTACAATCATTGCAGCCAATCCTGATGATACCTGATAAGCAAGGGTCAGATGGAAGTGGAGGAGGACCTCCCCTATCAGTGGACTTGGAGAGGGGCATGAGAGGATATGAGGGAGGGAGGGTGGAATTGGGAGGGAATGAGGGAGGTTACAGCTGGGATACAAAGTGAATAAAATGTAATTAATGTAAAAAAATTTAATTAAAAAATTAAAAATAAAACACGCACCATCAAGATACACTTTTTTTTTTTTTTTTTTTTTTTTTTTTTTTTTGCTTATGTTCTGGAATAAAATTCAGATCCTGGTCTTAAAAGAAAAAAAAAAAAAAGACTAGATAAGCAATGTAAACAGACCTATAATCCCCTAATGAAATCGAAGTAGTAATTAAAAATTTCAAAACTAAAATAAGCCCGTGGCCAAATGGTTTTAGCATAGAATTCTACCAGATTTTCAAAGAAGAGTTAATGCCAATACTCCTCAAATTATTCCACAAAATAGAATAAAAAAGGAACATTGCCCAGTTTGTTTTATGAGGCCACAGTTACCCTGATATCTAAGAAACTTAAAAGACACAACTACAGACCTAAAGAAGCTAAACACTAAGGAGGACCCTAGAGAGGATGCTTAAATCTCATTCAGAATGGTAGACAGGATAGACAACAGAAGTGGTGGAGGAGAGGAAAAAGGATGGGAGCCTATAGAGGGCTCTCTGAAAGGATTCACCCAACAGGGCATTGAAGCAGATGCAGAGACTCAGGGTCAAACTTTGGGCAGAGCTCAGGGAGTTTGATGGTGGAAGAGAGGGGTGAGAATAAAGAGACATAAGAGGGGACAAGAGCCCCACAAGGAGACCAACAAAACTAAAAGATCTGAGCCCAGGGGATCCTACAGAAACTGATGTACAAACAGAAGACCACATGGAGAGGACCTAGACCCTCTGCTCCGATGTGGCCGATTGACAGCTCAGTCTCCATGTGGATCTCTGAGTGAGGGCATCAGGGGCTCTCCCAATCACAAACTCAGTTGACAGGCAGTCCTGATGAGACCTAACAAATTATGGGCAGATGGCAATAATGGAGAACTCCCCCTTTCAGTGGACTAGGGGAAGAGGATAGGGCCAAGAGGGAGGGAGGATAGAACCGGGGAAGTTGAGGGAGGGGGTTTTAATTGTGATATAAAATGAATAAATTGTGAAGGAAAAAATTAAAAATTAAAAAAAAATCTGTAAGACACTGAAGGAAGGAATTGAAGAAGATATCAGAAGATAGAAAGATCTTCCATGCATTCTTTGTGTGCATCCTAAGGGTAGTTTAGTTGGATCATGGGGTAGATTGATTCCCCTCCTCCTTTGGTACCAACACACTGATTTCCACAGTGGCTGTGGAAGTTAGAACTCCTGCTGCCAATGGATTAGTGCTCCCCTCACGTCACATCCTCACAGGCATGAACTGTCATTTCTTTTATTAATCTTTGCCATTCAGATGGGTGTAAGGTGAAATTTCAATGTAACTTTGATTTGTATTTCCCTGATGGCTAAGGATGTTGGACATTTCTTTAAGTGTTTCTCAGCGATTTGAGTTTTCTCTATTGAGAATTCTTTGCTCAACCATGTTCATTGCTGCTCTATTTATGATAGCCAGAAATTCAAAACAACCTAGATTTCCCTCAACTGAAGAATGAATAAAGAAAATGTGGTACATTTACACAATAGAGTATAATTCAGCCGTTAAAGAAAAAATGAAATCTTGCTGGGCATGGTGGAGCACTCCTTTAATCCAAGCCCTCATGAGGCAGAAGCAGGCAGATCTTTGTGATTTCTTGGCCAACCTGGTCTACAAAGACAGTCCAGGACAGCCAGGGCTACACAGAGAAACCCTGTCTCAAAAAAGAAAGAAAGAAAGAAAGAAAGAAAGAAAGAAAGAAAGAAAGAAAGAAAGAAAGAAAGAAAGAAAGAAAGAAAGAAAGAAACAAAACAAAAGAAAGAAAGAAACAAAACAAAAAAATCTAGAAATTTGCAGGTAAACAGATGGAACTATAAAAAAATAATTATTCTGAGTGAGGTAACCCAGACCCAAAAAGATACTTAAACTGCAGTCTATAAAACCACAGAGGTTAGGTAAGTAAGTAACTCCTAGTAAGCAACTAGGAGCACAGATCTTGTTAGGAAAGAAAAATAGAATAGGTAATTATGGGTGGATAGGTAGGGGCTGGAATGGGAGGATCAAGGGGGGAGGGGGAAGAGAGACAGAAATGAAGAATGTGGGGAAAGGCAGACAGCTAAAATTAAGGGCAATTTGAAGGGCAGTATGGCAGCCTAATGCAGTAGAAACTTTCTGAAATATATACTTAGATGAAGGCATTCTAAATGAAATTGCCAGATAATGGTGAGACAGAGTCCCAAACGGCTATCTTTCGTCACTAAATGAAACTTCTAGTGTAAGGATTGGTTACATGTAATTGAGTTATTGGTAAAAAAAAAAAAAGGTCCCATGAGAATCCCCAAACAATCCAGGCTGTTGCCAAAGCTTTAGGATGCTCTCCACAAAGTGACAGCAAGGCCCCATGGGTGAAGAAATCACCTACATAATTCATGGAGAAGTCGAGCTAGTTTCTACACAGAGTCTTCACCTCATTTCTGGTCTTTTTTTTTTTTTTTTACCAGCTACAAGAAGTCCACATTCCTTGGCCTCCATTGTCAAAGCCAACAGTTTGAGCTATGCTGATTCTGCTTCCATTGTTACATCTCCTCTAACTCTTGGATTTTGTTTCTCTTGTTTGCTTTCAGCAACCCATATGATTACACTGAGCATTCTCAGATGATCTTCCCTTGTTACAGTCATCTGACCAGTAACCTTTATTCCATGTGTAAATACAGTTCTCTTTTGCTTTGTGGTAACTTATTCACAGGTCCAGGGATTAAGATGCCGCTATCCTCAGAAGAGCCATTATTTTCCCAGTTAGTTACCAGAACAACTGAACAGTTGAAACATACCTTTCTCTTCATGCTCATGCCTTTGAGTTCCCTGGGCAGTACATTTGCAGTGGGACTTTCTGTTCCTTCTTTGCTTTTTGGAGGTCTTTTCGGACTCAGATCTGCCTTTAGAGTTGGTTCTTGTAATCTCCTTAAAACCCCAAATGCATTCTTTGGCAATTATGAGAGGGTGGAAGTATCCATCCTTTTGAGAGAAAAATGTTCATTTTGAAGTAACAAAAGGTGAACATAAGTCACATCCTACAAAAAGTGAAATTATTAGCTTAATACTATTTTGAGAATTAAAAAAAGAAATCTAAGGTTGATTTGCTTGTATGTCCGTGGGGCGAAGTGATGGCCTATTTTAGTTGCCTATGATTGGTTTTTGCATGGTTTAGAAATTTAATTGTTTGTAGTAATAAGAGCTATTTTAAATAGTACAAATTCTTTACAGGTTCCATAGATGTGTTGAGATAAATTTCGGGTAAAAAAAAAAAAAATCCTTTAGTAGCTCCAGCCACTTGCTGAAGGAGAAATTGATATAGGAAATGCAACATTCAGAACAAAGGAAAGGTCTTACTTTTGTAGATTTTAGTGGGGAGAGGTTTCTGGTTTAGAGGTGAGGGGTTCTCTGTTTTAGACGTAAGCAGTTTGGTAAAAGAACTAGGTAAGATAGAAGAAGGCCACTCAGCAAGCTAATGTCATTATCTCACCCTGCCTGGGTTTAAGGGCTTAAGGGAGTTACTAAAAAAGATATAAACTGTGGTTGATCCCCTCTACCCTTGTCATGTAAGAAGGGTCTTTCTCAAAGTGCCTCAAGCTGTTACACAATTACAGTATCCTGTTCCAGCCAACTCCAAAAGGAAATAAAATCCTTCACAAGCAATGACAGGGTGAAGTTCCAGCTTTCTGACATCCCTACTTTTAAGAGCCCATTAATGTAAAAGTATATGTTTTAATGAGGTTTTTTTTTTTTTTTTTTTTCCTTTTGTTCAGTGGGTTAAGGTACTTGCCACCAAGCCTGGTTTTGATCCTCAGGATCTACATGGTAGAAGAGAATGTACTCCTACAGGTTGTCATTTGAACACACACAACAACAACAAATCAAGTGTAACAAAGACCATGGTCAAGCAAATGATGCACTCTCTATGTTTGGCTTCGTGGTGAATTCATGAACATAGGATAGCGGACGTGGAAGCCGGGGGATAACAATGATGGGACGGTAGGCCTTCCTCTCATTTCACACTGTCAAGATGAATTTTTGTGACTTCCTCCTGCTGCAGATTGACCTTGGTATTATTTAATGTGACTACGCTTCGTCACAATGAGAATACTGTGGGAGGTAATAAAGGAGAGCAGGTAATGTCATGTGGCCTGGGTCCTTCAGGGTCGCAGGAATGGCCTTGACTAGGGGCATGGTTTTCTTCTGGGGGCCAGGATAGAAGTAGAAGGGTTATGCTGAATTATGATATTGTAATGAGGGTGTTTTGAGAACAGAGTGTGAGAACTATCGCTTTTAGGAGGGCGGGTCACCCCAGTGTGTCACCAACAAATTCGTTCTATAAACTATCTTCTTTCTCCTACTGAGGTACGGTATCACTTCATAAGTGTGACCTTAGTCATTATCATAATATATTTTCCCAAAATCTGGAAAGGGCCAAAATACTTCAAAGGAATTTGTGCTATTGATGTAACATCATTAAATTCTATGAGAAACATGAAGACATAATACTGACCCTTCAGAGTCTTTGGGGCTCAAGAATGTAAATAGACAGCGTTTCAAACAGACACATCCCCAACCTTCAGATAGCAAAAATAACAACTTTGCAACAGGCGGTATATCTGGAGGTTTCTGGCCACAAAGAATCTCCAGTGGAATCACGAAGCACAGTGATGAAATACAGGCTTAAAAATAACAGTTTCAACTATTTTTAGAATTCTTTTTCTCCAAAGGAGGTCAAAGTAATGACAATGTTTGATCATTTTCTCCAGTCTGCTTCTCCTGAAGAAAGAGAGAGATAGACTGGACTGGGCCGGAGGAGTGGGTCAGGGTAGGGGAGGGTAGTCACCACATGAGCTAGTGCATCTTGCCTGACTGTTGTGTGCAGGACATAGCCCAGTGAGCGAGGGCATCAACAGCTCTAGCACTTCTTAGCCTCAGGTGACTAACCTTTCTCTGGGCCACTCCTCTAATTTTATTCCAGGCGAATCACGGGAGGATTGTCCATCTAAAGCACTTTATAGTGCCTCTGTCCTTCCATGTCCTTTGGGGGTTGACTGGTTCCAGGACCCCCTTGAATAACACAAGCTGCTGATGCTCAAGTCCCTCATTAAAAAATGGGATCCTAACTGTGAACAACATTTGTATTTCTTTTATATCTCTAAACCCTCTCCAGATCACTAATAAACTCATACAATGTAATATAAATCAGAAGTTGTCATGCTGTACTATTTAGACAGAAATAAGCATCTGATCACATTCAGTATAGACACATTTTTTTCCTTAAATGCTTTCAATCTATGAGTCCTTTAATCTTCATATGTGGTACCCACATATATGGTGGACCCACTGAGAGTGTCATAGAATCAGCACTCAAATGCCACAGTTACAAGTCTTTAGATAAAAGTATAATTGCCAGCATAAATGGCACACGGTCAAGGGGAAGTGGTTGCTATAGCAAATGAAGGAAGGAAAGATTTCAGACTTCCAGAAGGGGAAATCCCTCAAGGAGGAAGTAGGGCATAACCAGAGCTTTGGCATGAGAAAGCAAGATAGTTGCAGAGACCCACCTTAGCAGAACTTAGATTTTAACCAAAAAGATTTCTTTCTGTCCTTTTATTTACAAAGTCATGTTTTTATAAGTGGTGCTGTTAGAAACTTCACTGCTCAGGGACTGGGCTGCCTGAAAGAAAGATTTGTGCTGTAAACATCAGTTATTGCCTTTCAGCAGGGATCTGGAGTCTGGAGTCTGATAGGCGGGGAGGAACTGAAAAGAAAGTTTTCTGTGGCATTAGCCTAACATGAGAGGCCTACTTAAATGATGCTAACTAATCCCAAGGAGTTTCCTGGTGCTCATGGTAAGACAATGAGCCAAGACATAGCCTAGAGTGCTTGATATGTCTTAATGAAAACAATACTGACCTCGTTGGGGGGTGGGTAGGCTAAGTTGGTAAAGAACTTGCTATGGAAGAAGAAAGCCGGAGTTTGGATGCCCAGCATGCATGTAAAAAGTTTCCTGTGGCCCTGTAATCCCAATGCTGGTGAGACAGAGACAGGAGAAACCCTGGAGCTTGCTGGCGAGCCAGTCTAACTGAATTGTTGAGCTCCACACGCAACAAGAGACCCTGTCATAAAAAGATAAGGTGAAGGGCAATAGGGGTTGACACCTGGAATATATTTATGACTTCCATATGCATAGGCAAGTATGTATACATACACCCCATACATGTGCACACATACAAGCATGAACACAGGCATACCCCTCCACACACACTGATATATTGTATTTAAAAGAATATTCTCACAGGGATAACCCTTATTCATCACAAGGCAGCATTTGACACATACCTAAGCAAGGATATTTAGAAGAATTCTTTTTGAAAGTTTCTCTTCAATACGGTTAAGGTTCTTACAACTCAGATGAGGACTCTTTGGGCAGAGGGCACTTATCTGGGAGAAGGCTGAGTATGCGGCCTCTGGTTGCTCAATAAATATCAAGTGAGTAATGTAGATAAAGTGAGCTACTGAAGGTCAGAAGGGATTCCTTGGGCCACAGTGGTGATATTAAAGAAGGCTGACTTGATTCTTTGTTTTATTATAAATCAAGATAGTTCTATTTTTGGAGAGGAAAAACACCCAGCAGTTGGTTAAAATGGAGAACAAACAAAAAATAAAATTTGACACTGTTATTCGTATTTTTGCTTGCATGCAAAGTTCCATGAGCCAAAGATGTGAATGAGGAAAGATGTTTTTAATGATAACAACTTAACATTTGTCAAACACTTAGATATTCTGGTACTATCATATCTGTCAGCTCACTCCATCCTTAGTTTAATGGTTATATTATTACTATCTTTGGTTTTCAGCTGGGCGAGAAGTGGAAGAGAAAGATTATTTCACTTCTTCAGGAGATTAGTCTTCATGTTAGCATTATCATCATGATTCCATGCCTAGATTCTGATGTGTGATGATGATGATGATGATGATGATGATATCACTATTTCCACTACTGTCCTGGGACTGACAACCTCATGCTTAGGAGGCTTTACTTATTAGTCTCCTTGAGCTGAAGTTGAGCTGGATCTAAGAGGTATTGATATTGGGAGTGTTAAGCCACAACTGTCCCAGTCTCGAGCCTGTGTGTGCTCCTTGGGCACTCAGTCACCACAGCTAGTACCTGTGGCATTGGTTCAAGTTCTGGCCACTACCTCACTTAGCAACATCTCTGTGGTGGTCAGGAGGCCAAGCAGTGGAGAGTGCTGAAAAATCCAAGTCTGCCTGGGTCTGTGCCTTCTTTGGGCCCTAGTCACTGTCAAACCAGTTGTCAGCCCTCCATAGGTGAATCACTTCCAGATCTTCAATTTACTAGATCTGAATACATTTTCTAACTTTCTACCCATGAGTTCCCCTGTCTACACAGTCAGTGTTATCATAGTGCTCCCCTTACGCACTCAGTATCTGTTAGTCATTGTTTGTGGAAATTCTCAAGCCTTCATGGGGATAGAGACACTGGAATCAAACCACAGCTTAGAAATGATAAATAATGATATCTAAGAACAAGTCACAACCTACTTTCAAAACAAGGCTGGCATGTAGTATTTCACAAGTATGCTACAACGCACTAAGCTGTAACATGGGTTTCTCCATCGATTAGGAAGCAGAGCAAAAGGAAGGATGGATGGATTGTTAGGGAAGGGCCAGCAACCTTGATTTGAGATACATAAAGTCGTCCAGTGCGCTGATCAGTTTAGTCTGAGGAACACTTGCCTGAGTGCTTTTAAAGTTTTAAATTTTGAGATATCAGTAATCTAGAACCCCTGGGAGTCTTTTTACCTTCCCACCTCCTCCTGTTCCTCCTCCCCCCCTTCTTTTTCTTTCTCCTTTTCCTGTTCTTCCTCTTTCTCCTGTTCCAACTTCTTTCCCAGCTATCCTTTAAAATAAAAGTTCTCTAGATAATCGCCCAGTGCTTGAAAGCTTGATTACCATTCACCCAAGAACTGAAGAGAAACATCCCACCAGGATGATACAGCCAGACAACAGGCAGCCCGAGCATTGAGGTCTCAGAAAAACACCTCAATATCAGGCCTTTCAGGTATCAATTAACCAGAGAAATAATAATGAACCAGCTTTATGGAACACTAAGTCAAGAATATTTTTCTTCTTGAAATCCAAATTAGTCTCATTCCAAAACCATACATACCAAGTAAAGAGATGCATATCGCTTAGTAACTGCAGAGTAATAGTAGGGAAACATACCCCCTCTCAAAACTCACTTCCTTAATAGCAACGATCATTAAAAGCATTAACAATGTCTTCCATGAAACCAAAAGCCAAACAAAACCATTACTACCACACATGCAGAAAGATATAAGAAGAAACTAGGATCTTAGGAGACTGGAAAAGATGAGAGAGGGTAATGATTGACAGCTACATAAAACTTACTGAGTTTCCATGGCTCCACCCCCATCCTGCAGGCTCAGGAGATTGTACCTTCCGGATGACCAAATTACCTTCCCAGCTCCTTTTTCAGGAAACTGTTGGAGGATGTACTGACCAAAATAGGAGATAAATTGTGGAAGAGGGAGACAGATTTTTAGGAAACAGGAGCTCACACAGGAAGGAGGTGAAGGGAAATCCCAGGATGATGACGCAGGGAAGTCCCCAAAGAACAGCTGTGCAGCAAGCATGAACAGCAAGCAGCTCAGAGTGGAGCCAGACATAGGGTTCCAGAAAAAAACATACTGAAACTCAACAGTTGCTGATGAGTTTGCAAATGTGAAAGGTTTGATAGTGATCATATTTAGATAGCCATTGGAAAGCACTATATAGATTCTTAACCCAATCAAATAAAACATTAAGTAATACAAAAAGTTATGTGAAATATAAAAATGTAAACAGTACATATTACTTGCCTGAGAAATGATTTGTCGTCAGGGAAACACTAAATATGAATTCAACCAAAATTAGGATTAATATATTAAAATAATGTGAGCGTTAAAGTGCTCATCTACCATAATAAATACTAGATTATATCAAAACTATAAATCAAGAGGTATAAATATTGGAAAATGCTTTAGAACTATATAGCATATAGACAAAGACAAACATTCAAGAACTGAAAGTAAGTGCCCCTAGAGTAGCACAGTGAGTTAAGTGTGTGTGTGTGTGTGTGTGTGTGTGTGTGTGTGTGTGTGCTTGGAACTTGTTAGTTTTATTTTTCCAGAGTCTAAACACTAATGTTTTATTATAAACTTTCTAGAAGCAGAATGCCATGATGTTAAGTGTGTTGATGCTAAATAAAACTAAACAAGAGTTGAAATTCGAATGCCATCGTGAAGAAGCTTTGTGCGCTTGGGAAGTCTCTTCTGGTCTGCATAACATCAGTGCAGGACAGTGACATGGACAGAGCTCAGCTCATGGGTGTGCAGAGTGAAATGATCTAGTTTGAAGCCTGGCACAGAAAAAAAAAAACCTACTAATATTGGGCACTAGTATTTCAGTTTTGTAATTACGTTTGTGTATTACTTTGGTAAGAAAAGAATAATTGAAAAGAAAGCAGGTAGAACAAACAGAGATTTGTGGCAAGGGCATGTTAGAGAGGTATCCTAGCCAACTCTGTTACTGCATCCTGGCTTACTGTGATCAATGAAGAGCACCCAGTGAGTCCTGGTGCTTTGTGAGTCTAAAGGAAACAAAAAAATGTTGTGTGAGTGCATGTAAGAGAGGGGGACTGAAGCTTCTAATTAATGTCTTTATTAAAAACCATATTTGTTGCACTAGTATTTTTTTAAGATGCATTCTTCCCGGTGGTCTCTGACATAAAACGAATCCATCTTCTAATCCCTGTGTAGGTGGAGAAGGAAGGGCAGTGGGATTATCTCCTGATAACTCAGGCCTTGGGTCTCTTCCTGTCTTTGGGCAAGGGCCAATGAGGATGGTGCAGTTTCCAGAAGCCCTCTCCCCACCTCATCTAGATGAGGAAACCGACCAGTCCAGACTAAAGACAGGCTGCAGCCTGTCTGGTTGTTCTCACTGCTGCCAAAGCAAAACAGCTAATTGGTACCCTTTTCAGCTCATGCTAGGTGCAACTGGCTAAAAATCAGCCTAGCTGATACAGCTGGAAACTGGTTTTGTTTCTCCTGGACAGGATTGCCTGCAGGGTTCCTATTACGAGCAGATAGCATCTGCTGACTCACCCTTTGAGGAACCTTTCCAGGCCTGCACCCCATCATCCTCCTGGGACCCACTGACCCCCCAGCTATGTGGAGTCCAGTTTCTCCTACTCACTACCTCTTGGGAAAAGTTTGCTGATGTCCCTGAAATGCCTTCACCTTCAGGAAATTACTGAACTGACCACCGGAATGTACCCGTGTCCTCTCTCTCCTTCATCTTGGAACCCTCAGCTGCTTCTCCTCCCTTCCCATCCCAGATAGACACTTAGCCAGGCTCACCATTTTGTGTGTATTTACCTCTGACCTAAATGAATACAGTTTAAATGCTTACATCACTCCAAAATTCAAACTGATTTTGAATCTCCACTGTGGCAATATTGAGAGATGGACTCTGTAAGGAGGCAATTAGGACCTGAGGGTCCACACTTGTGAACGGGGTGGGATTTCTAAAAGAAGCTTGCAGAAGCTCATTTTCCAGCTTTAGCTCATGAAGACTGATAGCGGGCTCTGTGTAGGAGGGATAAATGACTTCTCAAACACCGGACCAGCCATCACTTTGATCTTGGCCTTGTTGCTTCCAGAATTGTGAGTAAAACTTTTATGTTTTCTGTGTTGCTCATTCTGTGGTATTTTTGTTACTGCCGTCCAAATGGACTAACAAAAGCAAGTAGGTGATTCCATAGCTCTTCTGCAAGCGAGCAAGGAGTCAGGAATTTTTCAGCTTAAGCAGTGTTCGGGAAGGTTAGAGGACTATCTAGATTTGGATGGGAGAACCAACTGTCAAGCTCGGAGACGAGGCAGTATTTTGCAGTGTGTGGTGGGCACAGCATCTAAGCCAGCTGACGTCTTGGAAGGACTTGACCCTTCACCCAGTGACCTCAGTGAGTCACTTATGTTTGGTCTTCTGGTTTCCTTGTTTTTAAGTGTTAATAATGATGTTAGAGAAGGATGAGGTGAGGTGTAGACCGCTTCAGAGAACCAAGAAATGGGGGCTTACCGCTTTGATGTTGTTTGGGCAAAGGAGAGAAAGAGGAAAAGAGAGAGTTGACAGGCTCCAAGGTCATTAGAAATGAGGTGTCATCCACTGGCTCAGCCTGGAAACTGGAACCCAAGACAGAGGGAAGGTGAGAGGGAATGTTGCCAGTCAAAACTTTTCAACCATGAAGAGACAGGAGCGGGGCTGTGAGCATTGTTACAGGTCGAAGGCAACACCCTGCTTATTCACTTTATGGGCACAGGAAGCAGCCTGCTGCTCACTACCGTATGAGCTTCCTGTTCCTGCCGCAACAAATGAAAACAACACAAATCTGTCATCTGGTGCTACAGGCTAAAACCAGGTTGTTGGTAGAACTGCATTCGCTCCCTCAGGAGGCTGCAGGGGAGATCTGCTTTGCTTTTTCCATTTCCTAGGGACTTGCATCCTTGCTTTGTGGGTGGCTTTTCATGCCTACAAGCGCCTGCTTTTGTGACGATTTTCCTGCCTCATTTCTACAAGGACTCACTCCTGCCATTCCATGGTCAGCCTTCCCAAATAAGTGCATGCACCATGATGTACAGGACTTCTCAAGCACACAAAAATATGAACAAAACCGCTTGTATTGCTATCATCAGAAGTCTATGGTTTGCAGTGCTTAGGGTTTCACTGAAAGATAGATAACTCAGACACAGGCAATCTTTTACTGGGGGGAGGGGAGTCCATTTCAGTCTTTACAATGTTCTTGACACCTTCTACAAGTCAATTTTTTTCTTTAATCCTCAAACAGCCTCCCTGTTTCTTAGCCCTTTTCCACTTTGTCAGAGTTTGTCTACCTTTCCTAAATGCAAGTTCTCTCTCACTTTTCTATGTTTGGGCCAGGAAATTCACTGATAACTCAGGATCGTTAGGAGAATACACAGAACAGACATGTTTCTCAGCACGTGAGCAACAGCAACAACAATGAACAAAGAAACAAGGCTTAGTTTGGTTGAAAGGCTAGGTAGCTGTTGCCCATGCCTTTTGTAAATAATAATAATAATACAGATGTGTAAATCTAGCTCTAAAAATCTCTCCATAGAATGGTGGTACTTGGAGTGATCTCAAGCACAGCGCATGAGCAAAGTGTGGGGCTTGACAGATAGGACCAAGCTCCTCCAACCTGAACTTCCTGAATCAAAATGTGAACATTAACAAGACTTTGGGTGCCTCACACACAAGTCCTTCCTCCATTTTGGTTTTTCTACCCAAGTGAGCTGAATAGTTGACTGGGTCACATATACAGGACTGTCTAGCAACTCTAAAACAATTACTTCCAGCCAAACAGAGAGATTTTCTTTAGAGCATCTGAGGCACCATTCATTCAACATCCCCTCTGTAGTCTGTCAGGATCCCTCATTCTGTGGAAAGCTTTCTTGGGAACAAAAGCCAAAGTGCTACTTCCCTTGATGACAGAGAGTGGGGACAAGTCCACCTACAACACAGCTTCTGGGAATTTTTTCTTTCCTTCAGCCTTCCTCCTTTCTCCCCCCTGACAAAATCCCGAATGAGTCACAGTGGCTTCTGTTTAACCTCTTATCTCCAGGCACTTTATTTTAATAATTCATGGATCTACAAAGCTCTCTGGGACAACAGCGGGGTAGGTTTCATTAACTTTATTTCGTGAATGGCTAACTTAACTGCCCCAAATTACGTGACATGAAGACCTGGTCACTACCCACAGGTGTGTTTGTCCATTCAGCTGTTCTCCTGAAAGGAAGTGTTACTGAGGTGAGTCAAAAGGGACTATGATGTGGCTCACAGTGCACAACAAAGAATGGAAGAAATCTGATTCTTTCCTTCAAGGTCCTTTGCTTCACATTATATCTCCTCCTCTTTCTCCTCTTCCAACTTCTTTCCCAACTCCTTTAAAAAAAAATAAAATAAAAGTTGCCTAGATGACCATTGGATGCCCAAAAGCTTGATTAGCATTCATCCCAAAATGGAGGAAGGGCATCCACCATCCCACCAACCTACCACCAGGATCCAAGCAGACTTGCAGTCTGAGCATTGAGACTTCAGGCAGGAGGTAGGTAGCCTCAAAGTCTGTGCTGAGTGTGGTTAATGCAATGGCCAAAAGACAGTGAGTGGGTAAATCCCAGGGCCCTCAGTGGCATAGGCCCCGAGGGCTTGAGAAGGAGCCCTCGCAGTAAATAGGCAAGTGAGCGATGAAGATCTACTGACTGTGCAATGAGCATGTATTCCTTTCATCACCTTATCCTCACTAAGCAGAGCTGCAGTTGCTTTGCCAGGGCTAAAGCCTTTTCTGCTGTATCTTGCATGCATCTTGTTGGTCTCCTTATTGTTTTCTTTTCCTGTCTCATTGGTTCTTCTCTACCTGCTGCCTATTTAATCCTATCATCCTCTGATAGTGCTCCTTTTCTCTCCTTAGCCTCGTCTCTCAATAGCACATGGCTGACACAGTGTGTGATACTGTTGAACACTCTACTGCCAAGGGATGGAGAGCCATAGGAATCTCCCTTCCTGGTAAATGCTGACAACTCTCCAGATGTGTTTTCTTTGTGTGGCTGGTTTTTATTCACAGCTCACATTTATCGGGTATTTTCCGTGTGTCTGGCTCTGTGCCCATGTCTAAGCATAGATTTTCCCATTTATTCTTATATAGCAAGTGATATAACATTATCACTTTATAGAAGAGAAAACAGGCTTGGAGAAGTTAAGTAAGAATTTTCTATAAATGGCATTTTATTCCAGACTTCAATAGTTGATTCTTATTAAGCAAATCTGGTGGTGGGGGTGGGAGCATCTCCAAACCTGGAAATAGTCATTGTGAGCTGTAGATAAGTATATGGGGCAATCAGGAGAGAGAGAGCACTTTCTGAGCTATCCTTTAGCATGATGGTAGGCTTTGGGTGTGGCCATGTGATGAATAAATAGGGAAACCAAGGCAGAGTATCATCTTCCCCTCACTTCAGAAGCTTTGCTTCTTTTTGAAGACCATTTAAAAAGGGACGAAGAGTATAACATCTGAAGAAAGCAAGTATATTTCCCTCACCCAAGCCACGAAGTATGCCTCCTGCCCTTGGCATGCCCCTGGCAATGAGTGAATATCTTTAATCCCAGATGAGCATTTAAAGCTGGTGTTAACATAGCTGTAAATCAACCTAGTATGTAGGCAGTGGTCCATTAATCTGGGGAGGGGATGAAATGAGGACTGTGCTTTCTTTCCAGATGTTACGGTACTATAATGGAGAACCACAGAACATACCACAAACCAGAAATCACATGGCCAGCGAACCTGACTAGTCCTGGCTAGTGCCAGCAATGCGATTGCGGCCATGCAACTTTGTCTCTGAATATGTGAAGTCTTGTCTGCAGGTGTAGATTTATTCCTGTTCTAATTTGATCCCAGAATCAGTTGAGATGGCATATGGAGTAGAGACTTCAGACCTGTGGCCTTAATTTATTAGAGATGTCATTCTGTCATGTTGTTCCAGAAGGCCTGGATTTAAGAGAGATTGAGGGGTTCGAGTTCAAGGATGCTTGGGATGCAGCACTCACGTGAAGGCTTGGGGACTGAGGATCTGCCTCTAAGATGGTGGGCAAGTTGATGGTGGTTTTCGGCTGGAGCCCTTGGTTCGTCACCACGTAAACCTCTCCAGAGGACTATTTTAGTCATCTGATGACTTGCAGCCTTCCCGGGGAACCATAAATCAGCTCTTCACTGTATGGAGCATGGATAGCAGAAGTCAGGGACCATTAGGGACCTCTGAGAGGCCATTCTTTAACTGGTTACTATGGATGTAATCAGATTTACTGTTCTATCTGACACTATTGCTGTAAGTTGGAACTACTTCTGGCTTCCGTGATGAATTTGGCTAAAATTCAGGCTGTCCCAAAGCAACTGAGTAACTCTTTCTGTGTTCTGAAATTATGACTCCAAAATGCATGTTCCAAAGGCTATTTGGAAGAGTCCTGGTGGGTTGTGACAGCACAGATGCTGACTGAGACCAGGCCAGAAAGTGCTGTGATATTTTAAAGCACCATGAGTAAGGATTGGTGAAAGACTCAGGATAGCTTCCAGAGCTTAAGGAAACAGTGACATGCTCAGACTTCACTGTTCCCACTGTAAGAGAATGTAGCAGAGTCTACTTAAGCCAGTGGTTTGATATTCCACCCCAACCGATCTTCTGTCCATCTTGCTAGCAAAATATCAAACATAAGCTTCACTTCCTGTGCCTTTTCCTGTTGGTTTTCTGTACCGGAGTCAGCCATCCTCTACGGAAATGGTTAGAAAAACCATTCAAGGGCAAAGTATGAGGCCCAGCCAACTCCCTCCTGCAGGCAGTATCATTTTTCACAGTAATGAAATATGATTCAATCTCAATGTAGTTCTTTGTTTCAATCAAGATTTTATCAAACGGTGTCAAAAAAGAGTTCTGCTTGTATGTCTGCAGTGGGAATTTTATACTTAATGCATGAGATACTACAGAGGTTTTAATAGTGCCAACAAAGTACCCAGAACATTGTGAGATCACTGTGGTCCCATCCATTCACACCATTGAGCATCTATTTGGGGACAGAGTCTTTGACAGAGTCTGCAAGATGCTCTAATGATGGAATGGCACAGATTCAGTGGCCATTCTAAAGGCAACTTTTACCTCTAACTATAGTTTGTTGTGTTGTTTTGTGTTTAAGTGAAAGAATGGCCTTTCCTAGATCCAACTGTCTATCTTATGTAGTCCTAGACACTGCTCGATATTAAGTCATTTCTGGGTGGGGTGGGTTGAGAAATTCCCCTTTTCCATAGAAAAGAGTTGGGTGCCAGGAGGGCTCATTAACACTACCACTATTCCCATTTCCTTCCTTTGATATAAACATGATAGCTTGGGTGGAGCAGTCTTCTTGTGGGCATGAGGCAACCAAAGAGGTAGCTAAAAATCCCACACAGAATGCAAAAGATAACAGGAGCCTGAGTCTTGCCTTACATTGTGTTTCCAGACTAATTCTAGAAACTGCCTCCCTCCAGAGAGTTAGTGTGGAAGTCACTTGTAGACAGATTTTCTCTTGCTAGCTGATATTGCAGAAAGATCCTAGAGTTGAGAAGAGTGTCAGAAAGGCAGTTCAGCTGGAAGATCAGTTTGAAGTGACAGTAAGAGCTGGAGAGATAAGAATAGAGTGAAGAGGGAGGAGGTCAAAAGGACTGCTTAACAAGTGGGAGTGTAGGAGAGAGGATGGAACAAGGGAGCAGAGATCGAAGTGAGTTTGCATCCCTAAAGCTAAGGTCTTGGCTGATTCCCACTCCCTAGGACGTAGCACATGGCTGGGCCAACTCTTGTGGTGCGGAGCATCTCAGCACCTTGCAGCAGAGAAGGGCTTTAGCATCAGGCAGCCTGAGCTTGAGTCGTAGGTCCATCAGAGACTAGCTGGATGACTTTGAGCCCTCCCTTGCATAACCTCATCAGGACTCAGCTTCTTCATTTGCAGATGAGCACTGAAAAAATCAACAATGTTTTGTATGTAAGTGTTCAATCATTGAGTAAGGGTGATTACCACAATTTTGTTGTTGATGATGATGATCTTCACATATCATCATGAGGTAGCTACTCAACCAGAGAATCAGTGGCTTGATGTCTCAAATGGAACCAATTCCTCTCAAAATATATCACAAATGGGTCCCTCAGAAATGGTTTCCTTTGAAGCAAACTTGCCAAGTGTGTAAATAACATAGTTTGTTTTTTTTAAGTCCTTTACATGGATTTTTGAATAAAGATCACCATGGGCTTTTTTTCTTCCAGAAATGAAAGAATTCAATGAGACAAGGTCAAAACCTTAAACAATGACCTTTAGATATAGTGGTGGTTTCAACACTGTTCCTATGTGGAAAAAAACCTCTTAAATTGTGGCAAGTTGCAAAGAGGACTTTGGAAGTTTCAAGGACACGATAGCATGCCTTTTGTTGAGAGTTTGAGTGTTGTGTTCTTACATAGAATGAAGAGAGTTGATGTAGGACAGAGAGATTCAGGAGGAAAAAGGGGGTTGCCATCTGAATGTGCTTTGAACTCCTGGAAATCCCCCCTCTAGCTGCCCAGATAGTTATAGAAGCAGCTGCCCCACACCTGAGTATAAAAAATGTCCACATGCTCACTATTCATGCTTCAGTCTTTGCATAATGCTATTAAACAATAAAAACATGTAGCCTTTTAAAGTTTTTGCACAGAAAACTGCATAGATGTACACATACTTGTTAAGCAAAATGGAATCAGGGCTGAGAAACAGCTCAGTCAGGAAAATGGATGTCACACAAGCATGAGGCCCTGAATTTCACCCCAAGAACCCATATTTAAAAAGCCAAGAAGACTAGAGTTTGTGTGTAACTACAGCTCTGAGGTGAAACAGATGGATACTTGTCGCTCCTTGGGCAGCCAGACTAGCCTAGTCAGTGATTCCAGGACATGTAAGGAACCTTATTCCACACATGCCTATTCTATGCATCTGTCCATATACAAAAAGCAAATCAAATTGCGATTATATAAATATTACAGTTATATTTATATACCAACAGACAATATTTTTATAAAGTTTACTCTTTACATATGTTATTGTTATTAATATTTTGTAATTATGTGTATATTAGTATTCCTATTTATGGATAAGTGTGTGCCTGCAGAGTTCAGAAGAGGATATAGGATCCCTAGAGCGAGAGTTACAGGCAATTGAAGGCCACCTAACATGGATGCTGAGTATCTAACTTAATTCTTCTGGAACAGCACAATATTCTCTTGGTCACTGAGCCATCTCTCCAGCCCCAAAGGGCAAATAGCTTTCTAACTTCCACTGATATCTTCTGATTCACTTTAGAGAATTATTTATGAAATTTAAGAAAACATTTCATAGCATTAAAAGGTAAGTTCTGTAAGCACCCTTGCTCATATATATATATATATATATATATATATATATATATATAAACATATATTTATTACTTTTCATTATCCTCCCTAACTAACCTTCAGGATTACTAGGACAATTAGAACTTTTAAATTTATCTTTATATTACATATATATTCTCAATCAATTTTCATTTTTCATTATCAGAAATTTATCACGAATCGTTTGGCTATTAACTCCACGGTCTGTTTTCTACTAGCTGTATTCACATCTCTTTCAGAATTCCATACATGAGGGCTGCGTTTGCATCCATTCCACCCCTCCTTTCCCCCTCCAACTTCTTTCCTGCCCGCTCACTCTCACTCTCAACCTCTTTTAAAGTTATTGTTTAATTTAACGTCTTTCTTTCCAAACTGTATCCCCTTGATCTCCTTCAGCTGTCTTATCGCTCTAGCCAGGACTTCCAGAACTATGTTGAAGAGATAGGGCACATTTACTTGATCCATCCATCTGTCGACAGAACCCTGGGTTGAGTTCATGCCGTCGTGCTGGTGAATACGCTACAATAAGCACAAGCATTTATTTGGGGTGTGTGTATGTGTGTGTTTGTGTGTGTGTGTGTGTATATATGTACATAGCTAATCTTCAGAAATAGGATAAAGTGAACATGTTGAAGATCTATTTTTAGTTTGACTAAATTACATTTTAAATTAACATACAAAATAATGAATGCAGTTAGAATATTTGCTGTATGCATAGCATTGTGATACGTTATTATTCATCCCTAATTTCCGTACCCCCTTCTCTAGCTAGTCCCTAGCTCACACATTTTATGTATACTTAAAAATATGTACATACATATTACACTCTGTGTTTTTAAATACAAGGTACATGAGGCTGCTTATTTTTCTTAACATGATGACTTCCATTTCATCTATTTCCTGGAAAATAATATAATTTTTTTCTTTTATATGCCTGCGTAAAACTTCTTTATGTATACATACAACATCCTTTTTATCCATTCATTTGTTGATAGAAATCTAGCCTGATTCAAAACTTTGGCAACAGCAAATTTTTGCCACAGCACATATAGATGGGAAGTTATCTCCGGTGTGTGCTGACTTAAGGCCTTCAAATGTATACCCACAAGTGTTATGTAGCTACTTTGTATGATAGTTTAATTAATACTGATTTTCATAGAGGCTGTACTCATTACATTCCCACTGGCAATGTATAAGGATTCATTTTCCCCTGTCTTTGCCAGAATGTGTTGTCATTTGCTATCTTGATAGCCATTCTGCTGGCGTGAGCTGAAATCTCACTGTTGTTTTGATTTGCATTTCCCTGATGGCTGAGGAAGCTGAACATTTTTCATGTATTAATAGGCCATTTGTAACTCATTTAAGAGCTGTCTATACAATTCATTTGCTTTTATTTATTGACTAGATAGTTTGAGTTGAGTATGATGCCTTTGTTAGATATATAGAAGGCCAAGATTCCCTCTTATTCTGTAGGCTGACTCTCCAGTCTTATTTCCTTTGCTGTGTAGAAGGCTTTCAATTTGATGTTATTTGTTGATTCTTGCTATGAATTCCTTGGCTAATAGAGACATTTTCAAAAAGTTTTTGCTCTATCTGGAAGTATTTTCTCTGACTTTCTCTATCAATTTCAAAGTTTCAGGTCTTATATCAAGACCTCGGTCCCTTTTACTGATTTTTGTGTAGGATGAATGGGACTCTTGTCTCATTTTCCATGTTTTTCCAGTTCCATTCTGTTGGTTACATGCCTATTTTTATGCCAGTATGATGCTGGTTTTGTTACTACGGCTCTACAGCACAATTTGAAATTCAGTGTCATGATTATCGCTCTTTCTGCTCAGGATTGCTTAGCTATTGGGAACTTTTACACATCCACCAGAGTTTTGAAAGAGTTTGCCTAGCTCTGTGAAGCGTTTCATTGACCCTGTAATGGAGAGCCACGGAATCTGTAGACTGTCTTCAGTTTATTCCCATTTTCACAGTGTTGATTCTTCTCATCCACAGCGTGGGAGTCTCTCACCTTCTGATGTTTTTAATTTCTTCTTTCAGTGTTTTAAAGTTTTCATTGCAGAGGTAGTCTACCTTTAGTGAGGTTTATTTCTAGCTATTTTATTGGCAAGGGGTTGGCTTTTTTTCTTTTCTTTTCTTTCTTTCTCCTTCCTTCCTTCCTTCCTTCCTTCCTTCCTTCCTTCCTTCCTTCCTTCCTTCCTTCCTT
>NW_026586463.1:1124887-1179096 GCF_907164565.1 Psammomys obesus
CTTCCTTCCTTCCTTCCTTCCTTCCTTCCTTCCTTCCTTCCTTCCTTTCTTTTTTGTAAATTTTGTAAAGAATCTCCATATGGGCCTTTCTAATGGCTATATTAATTTACATTCCCACCAAAAGTGTAGACTTCCTTTCCCCTATAGCGTGTGTGTGTTTGTGTGTGTGTTTGTGTGTGTGCTTGTGTGTGTGCTTGCACACATGCGCACATGCACTATAAGTCAAACCAGAGCCTCACACACAGGAGGCAAATGCTCTGTCATTCCTCTGTACCCCAACCACTTCTTTTTGGAAGATAGTGGTTCTAAAGAGAGTGACGTGATATTTCATTGTAGTTTCAATTTACATTCCCCTTATGAGTGAAGATGCTGAACATTTTTCATATCCTTCCGGGTGGCGAATCATTTTTACATTGGATTTCGTTGTTGTTGTTTTAAACCATTTGAGTTTCTCAAATACTGTGGCTGCTAACCGTCTGCCAGATTAATAGTTGGTAAATATCTTCCATAGATTTTGCAGGGCGTCTCTTGCTATTGATTTCTTTTTCCATTTGCTGTATAGAAACTTTTTAGTTTTAGCTTTAGTTGACAAGAAAGCAACAACTTTCTTGTCAGTTGTTTCTTGTTTTCTGGGCTTATGGGCTCTATCCAAAAAATATATATAGCTTGTTTCAGTTTCAGCTCTCACACTGAGGTCTTTGATCTCCCTTGAGTTAATTTCTCTACTGAGTGACAGACAGGGGATCTGGTTTCAGTCTCCTTCATGTAGCTATTGAGATTTCTCAGCATCATTTATTTAAGAGGCTGTCCTTTCTGCAACATCTGTTTTTGATGCCTTTGTTGAGAACCAATTGTTTGTAGAAGTGTAGGTTTATTTCTGGGACCCTTGCCAGCTGATCATCCGATTATTTTATCCTTCATTCTTTTGATGTGGTATATTATCTTTATTGATTTTAATACGAGGAACCATTCTTAAGAAGAATTCAACCTGATCACAGTGAATGATCTTATTGATGTACTGAATTCCGCTTGCTGGTAATTTGTTGAAAATTTTTGCATCTATGTAGACATTGGGATGTTCTGTGAATTTCCGTTGCTGTTGTCTGTTTTGGTAATAGTGCAATGCTGGTATTAAAGACAGTTCCTTGTGTAGGCTTAGATTTTTCACCAAGCCTACTTTATTTGGGGTTCTTAAACACCTTTACCTTCCTTCTAGCCCCCCTCACATACACCTGACGTTTGATAGGAAATTAGGAGGAAAAAGGCTGTAGACCTCTTTTATTTACTTCCTGCTGATCAGGGTGATGGATCTTTAGGGGATTACAGCACTCAGTCATTGGGATACCGGGGGGTCCAGTCTAGAGAGACCAACACCAAGCAGCAACAGGAGTCAGCACTGTGAGGCAGGGAAAGCCGCAAGGCTCAGTCGTATTGCCCTGAGACGTTCTCTGGAACGTTTCTCTCTGCTAAGTGTCGAAGCACAAAGATAAGCACAGCAACGTAGATCCAAAAAGCAAAGCCTCACTCTGCGTGGGTCCCTATATATCTCCTCTCTTCAAAGTCCACCCACAGATGTTCTTGGCTGGCCAAAGTCACCCCCTCGCACGAGAGAGCTCACAGTAAAACATCATGTACCCAGCTTGCAGCAAAACATCATATGACAAAACCAAGTCTTCAAAGAAACCAGAAACTTCTACTTCATCCTTATTTTTCAGTTCTTTGGAATAATTTGGGAAGGATAAAGCCAGTAGTAGATCCATTTTTCAGTCCTGGGCTTCCTGTTGTGATATACTCTATTACTGACTTTATCTTGTTACCTGTTATTGGTCCATTCAGTTGTTTTAAATCCCTCTAATAAGGCTTGATTTTTTTTCTAGATCATATGTATCTAAAAAGTAATGTAAAGAAAAAGTAATAGATATTTTATGAGATTTCTAGTCAGCTAATATAGTTTTTTTTTTTTTTTTTTTTTTATAATCCTAACGATTCTTTGTGCTCATGTGATGTGAATGGTAATGTTTCCATTTCTGTCTCTGATTAAATTTTGTGGGTTGTCTATTTTCTTTCCTTGGTTAGTTTAGCTAAAGTTTTGTTGAATTTTAGCTTTACACAAAACCCAATTAAGTCTTTGTGGTTTTGTTGTTTCTATTTCAGTAATGTCCTTTACCATTTGTACTAATTGTTGTGTGTGCGCATGTGTGTGCAGGTACACGTGTATGTATTATCCGTGTGTGAGAGGGAAGGCATGGGCGTGTGCTTGCCACAGTGTAAGTGTGGAGGCCACGGGACAGCTTTGTGGAGTCAGTTCTCTTCTTCCACCTTTACATAGGTTTCAGGGATTGAATTTAGGTCATCAGGCTTGTACCATAAGCACTGTTAAACACCGAGATGTCCATCAGTCCCCATTTCACTTGTTTTTGCTTTGATTGTAGTTTCTAGTTTGGGAATTGGTCTGTTCCTGATTTTAAAAGTCCTTAATGTGCACTGTTAGATTGTTTCCTTGAAATCTGCTGATGTATTTTAACCCAGGCGCTCACTGCTCTAAACATGCCTCTTTCTCAGTGCTGCTTTTGCTGTATTCCAAGTTGGAGCATGTTATATTATCATAAAAAAATATTTTAATTGAATTTCTCTTTTGACTGTTTTCATGACCCATCATTTGTGTAAAAATGTCTTGTTCCATCTCTATGTGTTCCTATATTTTCTCTGTTGTTGGTGACCTGTCATTTTTGTTCCATTATGATCAGAAAAGATACAGAAAAAGAAAAATTGTGAAATTTGCAGGAAAATGGGTAAAATTGGAAGATATAAGTGAGGTGACCCAGGCACAGACAAGTAACCCAAGCTCTTCAAGCTAGAGAATTTCTTTATTCATGTTCAATTTCATTACTTACAACTAAAGATGTCATTTTGCCTCTTCTCACTTGGCTGTTCCAGATGATTCTTCTTCTTCTTCTTCTTCTTCTTCTTCTTCTTCTCTTGTTTATCTCCTTGGTTTAATAGTTACATTTGACTTTTCTACTCTGTAGGCGCCTGCTTTCCAATGGGGGTTTATACGTTTATGTGCTTTCATGGTGACTGGGGTCTTTATTTCACTTTTGGATGTAGGGCTCTCTCAAACACCTTCTGAGTTTGCCCGTCTCAGAAGGATTTTATTCACCTTTGTTCTGAAGGACAGCCTTTCTTTCTGGGTATAGCATTCTTGGTTTACGGCTACTTTGCTTTAGGACATGGAATATGTAATTACATTTCCTCTGGGCCTTTAGGGTTTCTACTAAGAAACCTGCTATTAGTATAATGGGGAAAGCCATTGTACCAAGATACATTTTAAGATTCTAGACTCTTTCTTTTTTACTTTAACAGTTTGACTATAATATGTTGAAGTGAAGATCTTTTCTGATCATGTCTATTTGTAGTTCTATAGGTCTCCTGTATATGATTATGTATTTTCTAAGACTAAAGAAGGTTTTTTTTTTATTATTATTTGTAACTTTGTTTTCCATGCTATTAACTTTTTAATAGTAATCTTTCAGTGTTCAAATGGAGATGTTTGTTCCTTTAATGGTACTTCAAAAACCTTGAATATGCTCATCTTTTCCTTTCCCTCTTCTTATTTTCTTTCTTAATTTCATTTATGTATATATGTACGTATATATTTACTTATGTATGTATGTATGTATGTATGTATGTATGTATGTATGTATTTAATCTGTCTGACTGGGATATTACCAAAGGCCTAAGTTTGAGTTCATTTTTTTCCTGTTTAATCCAGCCGATTGTTGAAGATTTTGACTGTGTTTTTAATTGATTTATTGAATTATTTGTTTTTAAAGGTTTAGTTCTGTTAGGTTATTTTTTAAAAACTATATCTGTGTGGCTTACTTACATCATCTTAATTTCATACTTATCTGTCTACCCTCAGATCTTTTTGAGCTTTTTAATAATCATTTTTTAAATTGTCTGTATTACATTTTTCCCATATTAATTTATTTGGGACCCATTACTAGAGAGCTACTATGTTCTTTTAGTGGAGATCTGTTACCTTATTTTTTCATACTCTTTTGCTTTTACATTGAGATTTGTGCATTTGATGTACTGGGTTTCTCTACCACTTTTATGGGGTGGCCATAGAAAGTGATTTTCTCCTGGAGATGTATCTAGGGTATTCATTTATTATACAATTTTGGCATTGTTTCTAGCTTCTTGGATGTCGTTAATGATTTGGGCAAAGTATATACTATGGAAGAATCAAACTTGTGGTCCCTGAAAGAGTGGTAGCAGACATAACAGTTGAACTGGGTCATTCTCTCCTTGGCTACCCCTACAATGGAAATTGTGTCCCTCCAGTTATGTGACGGTGACTGTTGATGATATCTAGCACGCTACTAGCAAAGGCCTCTGGCACTGGCCATCTCAGCAAGTGATGAGAAGACTGAGATACTTGCCTTTTGGCCAATCAGTGGCAGAAGGCCACAGGCAACATGGGGACAATAAAGTAGGAATTGCAACACCATCTATGTGACCCCCCCACACCTTGTAATGGTTACATTTAATTGTCAAATTGACACAGCCTAGAACCACCTGCAAAGGGAATCTCTCTGAGGGGTTGTCTAGATTTGCTTGTCCTGTGGATGAGTCTATGGGGGATTGTTTTGATCAGTGGGAAAGTCCTTCTGCTGTGGGTGGTAAGATCTCCTGAATAGGAGATCTTGGATTGCGTAGGAGTAGAGAAAGTAAGTTAAGCACTAATGTGGATGGATAAAGTCATTTCTCTCTGTTTTTTGCTGCAGCTGTAGTATAGCTAGGGCACTAAAGTTTCTGCCACAGTGACTTGCCTGCTAGGATGGACTTGGAATTGTGAGCCAAATAAACCCTTTCTTCTTAAGTTCATTTTGCCACAGCAACGCAGCATAAACTCACCTTGGTCAGGCAATGTGTGAAAACAGGAATGAACAATAGAGGAAACATAGAAATTTATGTTTCTCTTACCTGCCTCAGTGGTAGTGCCCAGCCAAGAGCTGGACCTTCACTAGAACTAGACAAAATTGTACTTGTTTCTCTTAGCCCTGTGTGGCCATGGGTTGGTGATAGCCAGAAACAGGGTCGATCCAGGAATCTCAGAACAGTCAATGGGCCCTGTATTAGTCAGGGTTCTCTAGAGTAATAGAACTTACAGAATGAATATATATGTATTAATATATTTTCATGGGATTTATTAGCATGAATTACATGCTATAGTCCAGCTAATCCAACAATGGCGGCTATGAATGGAAGGTTCAAGAATCCAGTAGGTGTTCAGTCCACTAGAGTGGATGTCTCTTCTAGTCTTCAGTGTATGCTGGAATCCCTAAGAAGTAGGCTCTAATGACAGTGGGGGGGACAGACTTGCTATCTGGTATGAGAGCAAGCAGAGAAGGAGAGGGAGCTTCCTTCTTTCACATCCTTTATGTAGGCTGCCAACAGAAGATGGAGTCCAGACCAAAGGTGGAGTTTCCTTCCTCCAAAGATTTGGATCAAAGGTTTATCTTTCCACCTCAAATATCCAGATAGAATGGTGGTGTACAGCTGGTCCAATGGTTGAATATTTTCTAGCATTTCCCTGCTAGCCCACTCTTTTTCATAACCCCATCTTTTTAAACTGGATGAAAGAGGAGAAATACTGTGAGACTCTGGTAAGCATTTAGATATCTTACTTCCCAGAGATTTCTTTGAATGCCTTCTTTGTATACTGTCCTATACTTACAAGTATTTCTAGTCATGTCTCAAAAAATTCCATAAGCTGATAAAAATACCTCTTCTTCAGACAATTTGAGCTTCCAAAGTTCATGGATGTTACTAAAAAGTTTATTGAAATTTATTATTGGGAGACAAGTATGGTGGTTTAAATAGGGGTGGCTCCCATAGTCTCATATATTTGAATGCTTAGTCATTAGGAAGTAGCACCATTTGAGAAGGATTAGGAGGTGTGGCTTGCTGCAGTAGGTGTTGTCTTGTTGGAGAAAATGTGTCACTGATGGTGGAGTTTCAAAAGTCAGTGCTAGGCCCACTTCTCTCCTTCAGCCTGCATATCAAGACGTAGCTCTCAGCTCCTTCTCTAGCACCATGCCTACCTGAATGCTGCCACGGCCCCTGCCATGATGATAATAGACTAAAGCTCTGAAACTGTAAGCAAGTCCCCAACTAAAGGTTTCTTTCTATAAGTGTTGCCTTGGTCAGAGTGTCTCTTCCCAGCACTGAAACACTAAGACAATGAGTTAAAAAAAAACAAAAATAAACAAACAAACAAAACTCAGGAGGGTGAAACTGAGGATAAAGCTCAGTGTGGGACCACTTGCTTGGCATGTTCAAGACCATGGGTTTGATCCTCAGTACTGTCATCCTTCAAAGAAAGTAAAAGTAATTAAACTGGAAATGTACTGTGTGGGAGAACAATGAACTACAGTGCCATATGAGGTTGGGCTTCAGGGTGAGTGCTGTCTGCTGGGAAAATAGAGAGCTCAGACCCTGCAGCATCAAGAAAAGTTGTGCCAACCTTGATTTTTGTACACCACAAAACTATCATCAAGTGGCATAAAATTTACCACTGAGCCTGTGAGAGTACAGCATCCAAGCAGAGGGCCCTGATTTTGCTGCTTTTTCTTCCTATATACTTTGCAGAATGGCTTTCTTGGGCAGGGTGGGTCTATATGGCCCAAAGCATGCTGGGAAAGGAGCACAACAAGCCCCAAGCAGGTTGTTAAGCCTAGCCACAAAAGCTTCCTAGAACTGTACTTGGTTTCTACCACAGGGTGGATAAAAAAGCACTGTAAGGGATTTTTTTTTTCTGAAAAAAAAAAAAAAAATAATAATAACAAAAGAAAAAGTATTGTTCAAGGCTCACTATCATTTACAGAGTCCTCTTGACAGACTCCTCAGGGGAGGGAAAATCTTTATCTCCTGATGTGCTAACAAGTTCCTTCTACGGGAGCAGTAGATTCTTTCTTGACTGATAGAGGCTGCATTTCCCTTCAATTATTGCATTTTTTTCCAATATAAAATCTGTTTTATTATCAATAGTTTTCGCCTTTCCCTTCATTTATTCATTATGTGTCTATTGTGTTAGTCATTAAAAAAATCTTCTTGTATACTTGTGTTTAATAATTAAATGTATTTTCAGAATAATTCATAGACATCCACCCATGCATAGATCAGTGACTTTTAGTGTGTTGGCTTATGATAAATCCCAGACTGCGTGCTTTAAGATCCAATAAAAACAAAATAATATTCCGGATGTCAGTATGAGTGATTGTAAATATTTTACATAGTGTATCTAGTTGAAAAGTCAAGTAAATAAAATTTTCATTAATCAACCATATATTCAGCCCTATGCTAAGAGATAAAATAAAAAGTGAAAGACACAGTCCTGGGGAATACAATTCTATTAGATAGGTAAATGTTACTCATGAGCATATTTATTGGCATCTGTTTATGAGATGCCAGTCATATGCTAGGTATATTCTATATGGCATCTTGTTTGGCTTTTGCCTTCCCCTAGATACTAATAAGTCAGATGTGTCCTATGAAATTTGTACTCAAGTGACTATTGTGCAGTTAGTGTTGGGGATTTTTGATTCCAGAATAAAAGGAACATGTGCAATTGAATGTAGCTCACTTCTAATATGCCGAGGTTAAAGAGCTAAGAAAGGCCTGGCAACTGTCGCTGGGTAGGGAGGACAGTGGCCAGCCTGGAGCGGAGTGGTGTGATGTCAGCCATCTGAACTCCCTGCAACATGAGATCCACAGTTGGGGACATTGTTTCTAGGAGAGAGTTCCCTGTATTAGTTACTTTTCTTGTTGCTCTGAAAAAATAATTGACAAGATGCAACTTAAAGGAGAAGGGTTTTATAGTCATTTCAGGAAGGCATGGCAGCAGAATCATGAAGCAGCTAGTCATGAAGTAGAGAGGGGACTACAAATGGAACCTGGCATAAAAAAACAAAACAAAAACAAAAACAAAACAACAACAACAACAACAAAAACAAATCACTCCCCAGTGACCCAATGTTCCTCCAGTAACACTCAACCTCCTAAAGGTTTCATAGCCTTCAAAACAGTCCCACCAGCCAGGATACTGTTCAACTGTGAACCTACAAGAGATATTTCACACTCAAACCACAATGCTCACAAAGGAGATGGCGCCTTTGACAGTATATGAAACACACGTGGTAGTGTCTCAAGAGTACAGGCTGGGTGAGGCCACTGTGAGGAGTCTGTGTACCCATTCCCTTCACATGTGAAGGGTCCCCTGCTCTGTAAAGCTTTGCTCCCCTCTCCCTTGAAGCTAACTGTTCATTTCTACCACAAGTCTTCAAACAACAGAAGGCACCCATTTTAGTTTACCTCCAGTAGAAGACTGACCTTTTTGAAGGCAGACATTTCCCTTCATCATCACTGCAGGGAGCCCTCTCAGTGAAGTTTTGTTGAGTGGATAACAAGCACCAACAAACTCTTAAACTCAGGAGCCCAGAGGGAGAAAAAAAAAATCACTTCTAACATGCCAAGGTAAAGGAGCCAAGGAAGGCCTGGCAACTGTCCTTGGGAGGGGAGGACGGTGGCCAGCCTGGAGCTGAGCTGTGTGACGTCAGCCATCTAAACTCACATCACAGCCTTTAGCAACTCTTTCAAGCTACAAACCACTTGGCGTAGGGTCTCTCTGTAGATGGCAGGAAACATGAGATGAAATGACCAGGACGTTTTCTCCATTGTGATAAAGTTCTCCATATTTTTTGGTTTGTGAGGACTTGGATAGTAAATCAGCGAGCTCTGAAATGAAAGCTCCATAAATAAATTGGTTCCAGCAGGCTGGTCATACGACGGATGGTGTACTTTCCAGTCACAGCCGTAATTTTAATGAGCTGTCCTGGTGACGGATGGAGCTCTCATGGCCCTCTGTCCTTAACGTGGTGAGCGGTGGTCCTGGGGGTTCAATGCCCTGTCCTTATGTTATAGGCCAGATATTTACATGTGTCTAGGCAGGTATGGCTCGGGGCTTTGTATTTAACAGCAAGGTAAGCCTGAGGTCATAGTCAGACTATCATGACTGAGTGCTATAGTGAGAAGGGAATTTCTCCATTTCCTTCTGGAGACCAAATGTAGATAAGCCAGTGTGTGTTGGTGGCTGCACATTTATCCTCTTTCCCCCTTCTGAGAGCATCTCAATGGTTTTCTGTTGAGCTGATTTATGACAGCGACGCCCGGCTAAAGGATCAATGTGGGATCTTTTGAGAAGATAATCTGAACTTTGGACAGGAAACAATCTGTTATATCTATTTACACTAAATCTATCACAAGATACTTAGTTCCAGAGATGGTTTCAGAAAGCCGTCAAGAAAACCACTTTTTTGTTTGAAAAAAATGGGATCAGCAATCAGGTCTTCAAAGATGGTACTTACCCATTGCCCATGATGCCCAAGAGTAGTGGTTCTCAGCCTGGGGGTTGCAACCCCTTTGGCGGTTTAATGACCCTTCCACAAGGGCCACCTAAGACCATCCTGCATATAAGATGTTTACATTGCAATTCATAACACTAGCAAAATTACAGTTATGAAATTGCAACAAGTAGTGGGCCCCCCACAACACAAGAAACTGTATTAAAGGGTCTCAGCGTTACAAATGTTGAGAACCACCACCCTAGAGGATTTCATAGGCCTCATTCTCTCCATTCCGCCTGTTGTCAGGAGATGGCCAAAGGTCATTTTGAAAATAACTTCCACACACACCATGAGAACTCTGTTGTCAGTTTGGGTTCACTAGAAAGAAAGCTTTTAGTTTGTCAGCAAGACTACCAGTTCAGCAATGCTGTCCCTCAGCTTCCTTGCTGACAATGCAAAGGGGTGACATTCAGATCAGCCCTGAAGTCACCAGTCATGCTTGTGGGCTCTAGTTGTAAACAGATTGTAAATGGAATGTTGGGGGAAGGAGATATTTCTCTCAGTTCACCCAAATCCCTCTCTATATTCTAAAAAAGAGGCTGAAGAGCCTCTAGATTCGGATTGTTTCCACAGAGAAGCTGGAGGCCTGGATGGGTACATGAGTTGGCCAGGTTCCCACAGCTGGTTAGAGCCAGCCATAAGACAGCCTCTCAAATTGCAAACTAGACCGTTTTCCTCTCCCTACGAAGTCCGTATCAGGAGCGCACATTGGATCATGCAGTAATATTTCTAGCAATTCACTGATGGTAATGCTCTCTGACGAAATACTAGAAGTGCTCCGAAGAGGTAACATAAAGAAGCCATTTTCAACCCTTTGTATCCATGGAAAGAAGCTGTAGAAATTGCTGGAGCAGAGAGACAGTTCTACTCTGAATTACTAAGTAAGGGATGAGGACTGGGAGTCAGCATCTCAGCAGGGTACCAGATGATGCTGACAGGTTCTTCTGAGAAGTATCCGGTTATTTCGGGCTATTCGTCATAAGGCACCACGTTCTGCCTACCGGTTGTGTCTCGCTGTTTATTCCTTAGTAGTAAGAATTACCGGTCATCCCTTTTTGCGCTGCTCTGTATATTTTTCACGGGAATCTTTAGATTCTATCCTGATGGGGGTGAGGTGCCATGGCTTTGAGTAAGATGGCTTGGCAATCTGTGTTCAAACATGGTAAGATCTTGAACAAGTCACGTCATACCTAGGTTTCTGTTTTTTTCTATCTGTAGAATAGGAGTAATATCTTCTAACTCATAACTGTTTGGGGATTGGTATGGATAATGCCTAAGGAGAATTTAATGGGTGATAATCACTTGTTGTGTCAGAGGCCAGTCAGGAAAACAGTGTAGCCATGTCCCACAAAGCGACATTTCAGCCGAGTCTGGGCCACAGATACCACAATGGTGGTCCCCTAAGAATAGAATGGAGCCAGAAGATCTCCCCCACCCACACCCACACTTGTGACACTGTCACAGCTTATTACCATCGTGGGAAGGGTGATGCAAACCTCCAGGACAAGCCGGTATAAAAAGTAGCATGGGCATTACCGGAAACCTGACAACAAACAGTTGTTATTGGCTAATGTAGTTGACGTACTTTAGAGTGCACTCCTGATTATAAAATGTTTTCTGTAAGAGCTCGCTATGTTACGCCAGCAGTAGCCCCACGCAGCTCAAGTTCATGTGTCTTGATTGTAACATCTGCTCTTGTGTTTGACCTACTCTCACATTCTTTAGCTCATTTGGGTCCGAGAAGCCCATAGGTACATGGCAAACAGCCCAGGTGTAGTATAATAGCCTATGCCAGCTAGGTGCATGGAAATACACTCTATGATGTTCACACAATGACAAAATCACCCAGGGTTCATTTCTCAGAATGTATCCTGCCACTAGGTAATCCATAGTTCTTCTTACAGGCAGAATTAAGTAAGCAGAAATATTCAGCTGATGAAAGGGTCAGAAACCAAAAAGAGGGTATACCGGGAAAACAGAGGGTTAGAAGTAGCATGAGGCGGTAGACATTCAGAAGACATCAGTGTGACCAGACCCTTGTCCTTAAGCTAAGTCCGCAGGATATCGCTCACACCCGAAGGAGACAATCCAGAGAGCAGGAACCGCAGCTATGGAGGAGACTCAGGGAAACCAGAGGGGCCAAGAGCCAGGGAAATGAGTTCTGTGATCCTGCCATGCTTAACACACGCCAGCCATGTTGGCATTGAAGTAAGTGTGGGTCCTCTCACTCTCACTGCTAGACCACGTTTTCTTTTCTGTTTCGTTTTCCAAGACAGGGTTTCTCTGTGTGGCCCTGGCTCTCCTGGAACTCAGATCAGGCTGGCTTCAAACTTAGAGATCGGCCTGCCTCTGCCTCCCTAGCGTTGGGATTAAAGGTGTGAGCCACCACTGTCTGGCAGGGTCTTATGGAGCAACCTCACCGTGCGTCCACATTAAATGTGTGGCCTACATAATACGCAAACACACCGTAGCGTGGTCACAGGTTCAACCAGCAGGAAATGTTGGTGGAGGCGTTATTGCACAGTGAGAGCTGCTTCTTGACCAGGCAGCGAAAATGCAAACTGGTATCTGGGGACTAACATGGCCCTATTTACACCTCAGGTCACACCACTGCTTCTTGTTCTTGTACCGTGAGCTTGAATTTCCCACCGTACAAGAGGCAAAACCAGAAGCCATCAGAAACCGTAGGTGCTAGTAGATAATTGTCAAGGCTGGGTGGAAGACTGGAAAGATAGAGGAAAATGAGGCTTTTTTGTAATAGCAAGACTGCGCCTTGAAACGATCACCTAGACCTATTTATTTTTACCATTAACATATTAAGATGCTATATAAATAACACTGAACACATTTCAAGTGACCAATTTGTAACCTCAGTTCACAAAACTGAGCTGGAATAGTGAAGCAAACCGGCTGGTAGGAGTTTAGAAATGTGTCCGGTGAAAACTAAAATTTCAAGTGGAAACTTAAGTTTCAAAACAACCTTTATTCTGTTTGAGGACCTAATACAATGCATTAAGCAACTTAAAACAATACATAGCTTCACTGAATCTATAACTTGAACAAAATGTCAAGGAGGCACACTCCCTCCCCCCCACCCCAGTTGCCTTGTAAAGGCAAAATTACAACTGACCATGACATCCTCCCTCTCGTCAAAAGACCAACTTTATTTTTTATCAATGTCATATAAACAGATTTGTAAAAACATTGAACAGAGTTTAACTTTAAAAAATACACACGTATAAAGGAGGGGTTTTTGTTTGTTTTGCTTCTTTTTCTTTCTCTTAAATAGCAGCATCCTGGGCAGCCAATGCTATCTCATGGTGACAAGTTCAGCGTGAAGTGGGAGTCTTTCCAATCGAGCCAATTCCACTCCCTCCCACTCCCAGGACTAGTTATTTCATAGAACTGCATATTCCTTTTTTTTTGTAAAAAGTAGAAGAATTTGGTATTTTGGAACTTTGTCCCATGTGAGGCATTGTGCTTTTTAACTGCCCCTTTCCTAAATGACCCTAAATTTAAACAGACAGCAAAGCCTGCTTTCCAACTGACTTAGATACCATGCATTGCAAAAGCACAGTTGGGAAAACCAGCAGGAGCTTTCTCTCGATAAAGAACATCAGTAGGACTTCCCAAACAAGTTATTAGTTCATAACCAGATACATAACAAAGCAATTGGTTCCCCACAACGACAGCTCTGACTTGACAACACTGAACACAAGGATGCCTCAGGTGAGCAAGCCACCCAGACTTGCTCCCTGAAAGGGTAAGTAGCTTCTAAAAACAGGGGGGCAAAAAGTCAAATGATGAACCTCTCACTTCACTTGTCAGCAATTTTCACCTTTATAAGACAAAACAAGGCAACATCAAAGGAAAAAAGAACATACACATATACAAGACCTGTGCTAGACATCTGCTTGCTATGTACTTGAACTCGACTGTGGATCTGCGTGCCTGAGAGGTGTACTGGAAACACAGTCCATGCACATATACATATATACATATACCCAGGGCCAGGAAGTTGTCATGTGTCAAACATATGCTTGCTGCCTTCTCATGTGGTTAAGATCCCTCTGGTGCGGAGAATGAGGTCCCAACTCTTCACTTCTATGGTCTAGCTCATCCTCTCAGCAGCTTAGTGTCTGACTTGTCTTTAGGATGTGAGAGTCGGTGAGAAGAACTGATGCGGGGGTACTTACGTATCAGCAGTGCTGTGTCCATCTGCACTCGTGAGCCACTTAACTCTACTAGACAAATGCGTTGATGGAATCCACAGAAAGCTAAAGGTCAAAACTTCTCCAAGGACAGAGCTGGTGAGCATACTAACCTGTCATCAAAAGGCATTCAGCAGGACAGGTGTAACAGGGCTCACTATTGTGTAGAATAGATGACTTCTGCCTTCTGACAGATGGAAAAACTCAAGTTTGTGCAATGAGAAATTGAGGCATCTGCCTAAGTTGCAAGTCATCTTGCAGAGTGTTGAAGAAAAAAAAAATACTTAATAGAACTTGTAATGAAACAACCAATCTCTGATCCACTATTAAAATTAAATGAAAGTTATTTGTATTTGATAGCATACATGATATGCTACAAAAAGGAAGGAAGGAAGGAAAAGAAAAAAGAAAAGAAATAAAGAAAAAGGAAAAAATAATCCAACCACAAACCTAGCTTACAATCAAGCATTATCTGTTCTGTTCAGTCTTATATGGAGTGGCAGAGTGCTACCACTGGAGATTGCAAAGCCCAGAGTAAGCCCAGGGAATCATCAATTGTCAGGAGGTGGTCAGGTCAGTGGAGTCAAGTTTGTGGGCTGACAGTCTGGCTGACTGACTTCTGCTCTTGAGGATGAGCAGTTATTTCATAGGAAGAAAAACAATACATTCCATAGACCACTAACCCAACCACCGGGCTGCAAAAGATTAAAACAACAACAACACTGAAAGACACGAAATGCCTTCACCTTAAGTCTGTGAAGGGAAGAGAAATAAAAGTCCTGGGTGCAGCTGATAGTGAGGAAGGGAAAGTGAAACTGAAGAGGCCACTTGAATATCCCCAGCCTGTGACTGACAATCCTTAGCCTCTGCTCTCCACAGCATGCGACAATTCCCCAAGAACACACCAGCGTTTGCACATGCACATCAGGGCAGGGAAACTCAAACTCTTGTTCCAAGTTAAAGGAAAGACACCACCAACTGTTCCCTTTCCGCACCGTGATGCACAACATTGCACAGCCATGTGAATGAGAAGAGCCGTGTGTGTGTGTGTGTGTGTGTGTGTGTGCGCATTTCTTAACAACTTCCACAAAGCGCAGTCACGGTCTACACGCCTTACATTCTAAACCGAACAGAGAGCTAGGAAAATAGCGTCCAACTAAAAGTACTGTTTCTCAGGTCATGCTTTTGCTGAAATGAATGGTGGCTGGCTGCTGGGACTACTCCAATATCAAAAGGAGAAAAGAACACCTCTTCCAGATGCAGGGGTTCAACCTTGAGACCAGTGTGTTCAACAGCCAAAAGAGCACGGTCTGGGAACCTCAAAACTAACTCGGCACTGCATGAGAGCAGAGATGCCGGCCAGCTGGGCTGGGTTGGAGTTACAGCAGGTCTGGAATTGCTGTGAATTGGTAATGACTACCAAACCCAGGTGGGGAAAGATGCCTCACGCCTTCAATTCTCCTCCCCTTATCTGGAATCCCGAGAAAGTGCATACCATCTCCCCCCCCATCTCCCCCCTTCCCGCCTGCTACAACCCATGGCTACCTCCCCCTCCCTCCAGATTCAAGAAGTTCACAATTCGTTAGGAAACAAACATTGCCAGGTACCGTATTCAAGAGTCTTAAAACAACACTTTTGCACTCAGCAATACTTTGTCATAGCATATATCATTTTCTTTTTCTTTTTTATTGAATAAAGCAGCTTTGAAGCTTATCAGGGCCCTGCCCAACATTTAGTTTAAAAAAAAAAAAATCTGTTATGAACGTTTTAACCTTGGGCTAACAGCCAAGTACTCTGTACAAGAAAAACTGTAAAATATTTCATAGTTTTAATTCTTAAGCCATTTTTTTTCTTTCTGGCATCCTGTACATTTCTTTAAAAAAAAAAAAAAAGTAAAAATAACAAAACAAATATTAACAAAAAATGAGGGACGATATTTTCAAGCAACAAAAACTGGGGTGAGGGGAGCTTATTCTGAAGGTATATTTGAAACTGGTAACAACATAATAAAAATTAAGAATTGCATAGCACTGCACGTTTAGCCTTCAGCAAAACAAAACAGAAGCTATTTGGTATTGATACAAATCCATCTATTTGATAGTTAGTCACCCAATATTATGTACATATTTTATATACTGAATGTCATTTTAAGTCCACTTGTCCACACTCATTTCCCTGTTGGTGGGTTTGTTGGCTGTTGATTTGACAAGCTCAAACAAAACATTTTCGGGTATTTTTGTTTCTGCTCCGAACACACTGCATCGATGTTCTTTCAAAGTGTCCTGCGTGAGCAGACGTTCCTCGCTGCTGCGTATCGTTCACTCATTAAAAAAAGGAAGTAATCCACAGTGCGACGTGTCTGGGTTCACCACACCCGGCGACACCCAGGCTAAACCAGGCTGGACCAAGCGGTCCCAGGCACAGGCTCTTCAGCCTTGTCTACCTTCCGGTCTCCGAAGTCCCAACTTGTAGCTGGTAAAGCTTCAGAAAGCATGATCAAGCACCATGGATAAAGGCCTCTTCGTCCCTGCACGGAGAGATTTTTGCATTTCTTTTTCTGTGTGGTGGTGGTATATTGTGGCTTTAAATTAAAAGAAGAAGGAAAGAGGATAAGGTTAGAAACGTCTAGTCATCCAACAGCCCTGGGCTGAGTGTCTTCCCCGGCTTCTTTTTGTCCAAGAAAGCTCTAGTCCCATGGGCAGACAGCCGGCTTCGTTTCTGCAGCTCAGTTCACAGGTCAGGCTGGAGGGGAGCCCTTTGCTTCCCAGAGGCCTTGGGTGGCTTGAAGGTGAGGAACTGGACCCGACTGCAGCGCTTCATCGCCTCTGTTGTGCATATACTGGGTATGCTAGTGTGACGTTGAGGGAGTCGTTGTGCTGCACGAGGGAGGTGTGTTGATAGTGTAGCACCAGCTCCTTCAGGGAGCTGTACAGGTTGTAGGGCTCGGCAAAGCCATAGCCGGTGGCAGTCTTGTTGATGACACAATGTTTGACTTCGCCATCTACCCTGGAAAGGGGCAAAGGAACAAAAGAAAAAGTCTTTCAAACTGGTCTCAGACAATCTGGAATGCCACGGGGTATTTTTAACAAAGCTATTGTCATGGACGGCCATGGCTAGTGGGCCTCTTTCACGCCTGGAGAGCCAAAGCCCCACAGCCACAGTAAACTATTAGTGCCATTTTCACTGGCCAGGTGACATACACAAGGACTATGCACTTGGGCCTGCTTCACTGGACTGCTGAATGGTCTAAAAGAGGAGGGCCAGAACATGTATGTAAGACGTAAGATTCCCAGGAGACATGAGTACTTGATAGACATGTGGCTGGAGGTCGCACGAGCCAACCACGGGACAAATGGCAACTCCCCCCAACACACACACACAGGCACTGTTACCACTGTCCTTGTGAGATCACATGCTAGCTTCCCTGTAGTTACAATCAATAGGCCTCTTTAAGGCGTTCCTTGAGGCCTCATCGCAACTCTGGTCTTGGCATTTATTCTGAATTCTCCTATTCTCTCATCATTAACTCAAAGTTCTCCCTCTGTCTGTCTAATAGGGATAGTTCTTAAATGAAGCAGTGATTGGTCATAGAATATAAGGTACTTTTTTGTGTTTTTATAAGAGGACATTTGTTTTTCTGTCCCAATGATGCTAGTGACTCCAAACTTTCCTTGCACCGTTCTTTTGGTTGACTCAGGGAGTCTCCATATTGCAGCCTATGCTGACTTGAATCACTCACCACTGTCTCGCCCAAGCCTCTGAGAGCTAGGAGTACAGAAGCCACGCTCAGCCTCCAAATCTTACTTTTCAAAGTACTCCTCCAAACTATTAAGAAATAAAAAGGAACTAGCCTACAAGACAGAAACAGGGCCGGTTTGGGGTGTACCTCTGCGTGTATTGCAACGGGGCCCTTCCTATTGTTTTGGTCAGTTAAAGAGTGCTTCATCTGTTTTAGGTGATGTTCTCAGCTACTGACCCTGCATTCTAACTACGTTGACTTTCATGGCTAGCCAATGCTCGCTGCTTCAAGATGAGAATGTTTTCCTATCCTGCTCTCCAATGGGCGCACGGATGAAGCCTAACAGGTTTTCTTAAGCTACTTACACTACAGAGCAGGCGTAGCAGCCCTGCTTACTGCTCTCCCGGACAAGGAAAGTGCCGTCTCGCTTCCCTCGCAACAGATTCTCAGCTTTGTTCCTGTTGCTGCTTCCCACATTCCATGTCTTCTCGTCGTGGTGGGGCAGATCCTCATCATCTTCTACCAGCGAGTATTGGCTACACAGGCAGAAGGGAAGGTTGCTGAGTGAAGGCTATTGGAACCCCAGGCGGCCCCCAGGTCTCCTTCCAAGCAAGTCAGGTCAGATGACTCCTTCAATCACCTTTCCTATCACTCTCTTTTTGTTTAGCCTCCCCCTCACCCCAGGGTGAATGGCTAACAAAAAGCTTTTACTATCTCCATTTTCAAGTCAGCAGTCACCCTTTAGGTACCTGAACTGAGAGTAGGGACAGTATTAAGAAGATTGCCAGGTCTCAAATAATCAAACTAATACTTAACCTTCAAAATATACTAGACATAACTGTTGTTTTCCTCTCATTGTTCCAAAAATATTTGGGGATTTTTCTGATGCTCAGGGGCATCATTATGGATACATGGGTCAATTTACTCCATTGTGGGTTAAAAAAAACAAGCAAGCAAGCAAACAAACAATCAAAAACAACAACAACAAAACTCCAAAACCCTCAACTTTTCTAAAACTCTGGATACTACCACTCAGTTTCTGCATTTTCCCTCGAAGATGTCCCAAAGTCAGTGACAATCCATTAACAAAACCCCAGGCTGCCCCTCCCATCTTTAGTGGCTACTCACTCTTCAGTGTTCTCATTTCCCAACCATTCATTCAACTTCTTCTGCCGAACTCCTTTCTGCGTCAGCCACCTGAAAGAGTTTTGCAAATTAAAAGCAAAGAACTCCTCTTTAATTTTAGCTATTGTCAGTTCTTCAGGCTCTGTTTCAAACACTCACATCAAGTATTGGTCTCTTGTCTTTCTCAGCTGAATGAGGTCCGGCTTAATACTGTTCATTCGCTTGTCAATCTCACGGTACTCGGCGGCCTGCTTCTTTAGGTCTTCCTCCAATCTTCTTCTACTGTCTATGATCTCACTGATGCGAGACTTCAGCTTATCATAATTGTGCATAATCCTGCAGGCAGGAGAAACAGATCAGTAAGGACCTGCAAGCACCGCGCAAGGGCCACCCACTTTAGGAAGCTTTGTTTATTTCATTTTAAAATTACTCAAATTACAGGAAGTGAGATCATCAGTTTGGCCAGCCTTAAATGATTGTTGTCACTTCCTGTCACAACGATAATGGAAACGCTCACGGTTCATCTACCTCTGAATTTCTTTCTCGTTGCCTTCGCGTTTAAACTTTTCTATGTATTCTTTGCTGTACCGCTCCTGGGTTTGGCATTGTTCTTCAAATATTTTTATGGTTTCATTAAATGCTTCAATAGCTGTTCTTTTCATTTGGATTTCCTGCAACACAAGTTTCATAAGGCAATGTTATCGCTTTCAAAGTAGACTTCTTACTGTAAGGACAAGCTAGCTAGCATTGCAATGCAAATGCACTGCTAGTCGGCAGTCATCCATAGGTACCGGGGCCCTCTCGGCCACTAACAGCCAGATGCTTAAGTTCCTCACTGAAGTGCTGTAACGGACACACAGAGCCTGAGCAATTTTCTTCTTGACTCCAAATCATCTCTAAATTGCTTGAGCCTGATACAACGTCAATGCCATGTAAATAGCTGTGTGGTATGGCTTAGACAGCAGTAGCAAGGGGATGGAGAGTGAAGAAGGAGTCTAAGATAGACGGCTGGTATACTCTGTGAGCAGGGCTGCCCATGAATTCACAAACTCTAGTCAAAGAATTATAGAAATAAATGTTTCTTGTGGAGAATTTTTGTCTACTTTCACTTTAAAATTCTTTTATTTATTTATGTTTCTGAGACTATAATATAAGTACATTATTTCTTCCTTCCCTTTCCTCCCTCTAAACCCTCCCTTACACCCCCCTCCTTCCTCTCTTTCAAATTCACGGCCTCTTTTTTAGCTGCTCCATGTGTGCGTGTTCCTAAATATGTTAAGTACAACCTGGTCACTGTTTTAAAAAGCAATTTTATTTTACATCATCCATGCTGCTTTCTCTACTAATCGGCACAGTGAACAAAGCCACTTCTCGCAGCAAGGTCGGGGGATGGATGTGAAATTTCCATTCCAGAGCTTGGACAAACTGACATTAGTGGTTATTATCAATGTCCAGCCTGGGCAGAAGTTCCAGCCAGGAATTATGTTATATCAACTGAAAGCTCACAATGACCCTGCCAGTTAGAAACAAGCTTAACAGAGGATTTTTATAAGCATGGGCTACATTGAAAAGGGTCAGAGACATTTAATTATTCTTTTGAATCTGAAAGTAACATGTGTTAGTCCAAAATATCTTAAACTCACCTGGGAAGTACGGGTGTATTCCTCATATAATCTATCATATTCTCGACTCTTTTCTTGGAATTGAGTATTATATTCATGTAACTTTTTCCCTACAGCTTCAATATTATCTTCTTTGACAACTTGATCCTGGAAAGATATACAAGCAAGGAGAAAAGAACTCAGTTGATAAGGTATTTACTCAAATAAAAATCCTTAATGAAATAGTCAGTGTGTTATCTAATTCAGCCATTATGAAATGCTGGTGATGACATAAAATTTGTCAGAACCCAATTTCAAATCATTTCCTATGCTGGAGAGTATCTTGGGCCTGTGTCCCTGCAGTATGAGGAGTTCTGCATGATTACCTGCTGGTATTTAGACACTGGGTAGAGTAACTTCACATCCAGCTTGGGATTGTACTGAGCTAAAGACTCATTCCGGTAGTGGTTGATGAGTTCAACCACAGAGTTGAAGGTTAATGGATCAGAGAAGCCATATTTTCCATCTCGGTGAAAGATTTTGATTAATTTGTTATTTCCTCCTTTCCTGTAAATACAATAAAAAATGATCATTAAAGTTTTCTCATGCAGAAGGGGGCCTCTCAGGGAAGAGGGAGACGGGAGAAGGAAGTAGGGAAAGGGATGAACCTTGAAAATCCTGTAATGAAACCCATTACTTTATGTGCTAATTTAAAGAGGAAAAGAAGTCTAATGACAACCCAGACATCCCCGTTTCAGCAGACTGCCTGGCTCACCTTAGTGTAAGAGTATAATCGCCATGCATTTTAGTAGATGCGTCTCGTACCAAAAAGGTCCCGTCAGCAGTATCTCGGAGTTTTTCATTCACTTCTTCTCTAAAATGAGCACAACATAGACAGTGCTTACTTTTCAACTTTGAATAACCGTACACTTACACAGACAGACACACGCACACTGGGGATTGCTATACCACTGGGCAATGCTACACCCTTAGTCTTAACAAACACTTTTTTTTTTTTTAGGACACTGAGCAGAAAATCCATATGTTCCATATCTTTACATTCCTGTCCTTGTACATTTACATGTTGGTATTGTATGTTTTCAAAAGTCACTAACAGTTCCTTCCTTCCTCATACAAAAGTGCTATAAATTCATCCCACTAAAAACAAGTACATGATGCACTTATGAATATACATCCATTTACACTATTGGCATGTCTTTAATACAAAGTTTTGTGTTTTGTTTTTGTTTTTTTTTTTTTTACCACTTTCTGACAAATTAGCACAGAAAGTCGTGATCCAGAGTAAGGGTCTACCAGCCCACTCACTAAGCACTCTAAAAGCTAAAGGGTATGTGAGGGGAGCAAAGCCCTTCATTCCCAGAGCCCTGCCTACTGTTGAGAAAGCAGGCAGTGCCCTGTGCCCCTGGTGCTGCCCTGTCTGCCATCTCTGTCAACAGGGAAGCTTCCTGGGTATTCAATTTCCTGTGTCACCCAGCACCCACAGCGAGCGAGTGCTCAGTGACTTCTCTCGTTGTCTTTGGAAGAGAACCAACTATGCTTCATGCTTATGTTGGATGACATCCTAAAAATGGAACTCAGCAAGCTGGTGCTTTCTGCTCTTACTCGAAACCTCCCTGCATCTGGCGGAAGGGAAGAGTTCGGCGGCCTTACCTTGAGATATCCCCCCAGTACCATTCAGCATCCTGTAAGGACATATTGTTGTTCGTGCCGTTGTTGGCTACAGGGGTGGGCTTGGGTGGTTTAGGGGGCAGTGCTGCAGGAAAAGGAGGGAAAAAGTTGTTTGCGATCTGAACTCCAAGTGCACATGCAAAATTAGACTTGCATCTTTTCAGATGAGCAACATTTCATTACAAGGACGACAACAACAACAAAAAGAAAGTAATGGGGGAAAGTGGTGTAATTCTATTTTAATTAAGAACACATAAAAATCTAATTCTATTTTCAGTTAAAAGGCAATTGAATTTACTAAAAGACATTTATGAGGGAAGAGGGGAGGAAAAGAGGGTGAGGAATGGACCCAAGGAATTCACAATTCCATGTACCACGGAAGATATTTGTCTTCAAAAGAAATCGCAGAATGTGGTTTAAAACGACAACTGAAAAGGGAAAGTAGAAGTGAGTGACGGGGATGGGGAGCAGGACACAGAGACGCTCAGACTGATTGACATACCTAGAGGTTAAGAAATGACTGGGGTTGGCTACGGGAGAATATTTCAAAGCAAATCCAGTCAACATTTTCTAGCTCTAGATTTTAGCTGTGTTAAAGTTTTATGCCCAGGCAGCTCCAGCTGAAGTAAGAAACTAGGAGCATCTGAGAGTGGCAGAAATAACAGGCAGGAGTTGGCTTCAATCCTTCCCTTCTTTAATTATGAAAGACAAATTTGGTCGCTCTGTCCTGCATGAGCAGTCACATTTTTTAAAAGCCCTCATTTACAACAGTATGTTTTAAGAACTGAGTCTCTCTATGTTAACACTTCATGCTCAGTTCTGCCAAAGCCACTTCAAGAAACTCATCTGTGACCTACATCTCCTTCGTCTTCATGTTACTGGGGGGCATCGTGCTCTACGTGTTAGGTCTCATTAAAAACCCCATCCCCTTCTTCAATGGCAAAGCAGCATGCACACAGTGACCAAAAGAGGTGACCAGAAGCCCCTAAGCACTGAAGAGCCCTCAGTGCAGGCAGGGAGGGCTGACCCTAAGGGGAACAACCGAAGGAACCTAGGATTTTTAGTTAGATCTGAAACCATTAACTTTGAAAGCACTGCAACTGAACTGCTTTAACTTATGCACCCTTCCCCCACCCAAGATTTCAGGTGTCTAGCAAGGCTTATTTTACAAAGGCGAGGAAAGCCAACTTCTTTTCCCAGTGTAGTATCTCAGCATGAGAGAGAGCAAGAAAATCCCCACATCTGATTTACCAGAGTCTCAGGTCATCAGAAAACCAGTTTGAGTCACTGCCACAGCTCTCATGCTGTTCTAAAGCACCCGGTGTTATCAGAGTCCACGGCCAGCAGAGAAAAGCAGCACAAAGGACGCGTCCTCTTAAGTAAAGGGACAATATACAACAATATAGCCCGACTTGCCAAGGGTCCCAATTAACAAAAGATAGCAGCGGAGAGAAGTGCAATCCAGTTCCCATCCATTCAGCAAGAGCCAGCATTTATGAACACAGCCTGAGCTGCTTGCTGCTACAGGCAGTCAAAGAATCTGCTTAATTTTAAAGTCCTAATCAAACTAATTTTAAACCATGAAACAAATCAGTAAAAATAGCAACTTCAAGAGAATCTGTTACAGCAGTTTTCAATAAAAAAAAAAAAAAATTACGTCCCAAAATTAACTAGCACTCTCCGTTAATACTGCAGTGTTACCTGGTGGATCCATTTCTATATAAAACATCAAGTCTGTGCCACAGTTTATATCGGTCTTGGCACACTCTAAGTCCAGGTCTTCCATAGTCCAAACCGTGGTGTACATTTGTGCGAGAGTTTCCTTGGCTGTGCTCAGTTATAAGGAAAGAGTCCGGCTTTCTTTGTAATGGTGTCTTGGAATTCATTTTAAAACCTATACGGGGCTGCACTGTAACCTATTACATCACAAGCCCCAGCCAATCAAGTCAGAAAAATGTCACCAGACCACTCCTGCTTCATCAGTTCGCCTGGATGCCAGTTTCAGACAGCCCCAGCCTCGCTCCCAGAGCCTACATGCCACACGGCCGCAATGTCTCTGCACTCGCCGCTCTGAAAGGTGTCGAATTTGCCTGTGCTCTCCCAGCAGTGCACTCTCTCCCTTTTTATCACTCCTTGCAGCATGGTACGGCCCGCTGCTGGCAGACTGACAAAAGCTGATAGACTGCAGCTTCTAGCTCTGCCCACTTCGTGCATCTGGGCTCAGAGGGAGCCTGGCTATTCCTTGGTATGAAAATCTTACAAAGGCACCAAAATAATATTCCTAAGGTCTATTTCACAGTCCTTAGATAAAGTAGAAGCAGAAAGGGACAAGCCCTCTGTAAGTCCAGTCTTCCAAAATTCACTGACAGCCTGAGTCTTAAACACTGCCATAAATGCATCACATTAAAAAGGGAAGCTAAGAGATAGTACTCAGACAAAATGCCTCTCCCAGATATCCCAAGGTCAAGGGAAGACTTTATAAAATAATCATGAAAATTCAGCACAGGCATGAAGATGTCTACTACTTGCAGATGGGATAAATATAATAGTCAGAATTGGCAAGTTTCAATATTACTGTCTAGTAACACTGGACAACAAGATGTTCCTGCCAAAAAATAAAAATAAAAATAAGAAAGAGGCCGGATGGATATCAGAAGGCAGAGCACAGGTGATCTCCACCAAGCATTCCTCTCAGGAACCCATCACACTGCTTGCTGCTTTAAAGAAGGTGATGTAATCTCCCCTCTGCCTCTCCCCCCACTCTCTCTCTTTAGCTCAGCACCTTTTTGGGAGAGGAGGAAAGGTGACAAATATTCCTTCTTAGCAGTGTTCAATTAAAAAAAAAAACACAACCTCAATTTCCCTACAAATCTAATGATTCCTTTTGGTTCTTTAAATCATTCTGCATGTAATTCTGTCACAACTGGAGCTTGAGGTACATAGCCACTGGGAGCCAGGGTCTCCGGACGTTTACAGTACTATAAAGGGGTACTGCTCCAGTGAAAATGTGGCTTCATTTTAAAGAGTAGGTTTTGTGGATCTGTATGTTACACATCTGTGTGATGATTTATGGAACACAGGAGCCACTTTGGATTTCTATCACATTCAGAATCACACAGCATTACAAAGTGGAGCGATGCATTCTGTTTCCCGGCTGCTGTCCACTTGAGTCCCCTACTCCGGGCCATTTATTTCTGCATTATTGGACACGGCAGACTCAACCCTATCCCTTCCAGCTCACACTTCTCCTATGGGTTAAAGTAAGTCTAAACTCAAATTCAAATAAAAACAGTAAAAATGGTGGAGTATGTCCTTAGACAATTTTTTTTTAAGTATATGAATAAAAACCAAGTCTTCTCCCCAAAGTAAAGATACAACTCCTCTGGGCAGTATGGCTCATAGGTTGGCCCAAAGGGCCATGCGTGCAGCACTCCAAGCATGCCAGCCTGGCTGTAGACTGCTGCTGCCATGTGGAGACCCAAGGAGCAGGTCTGGGAGACAGGTGATTTTCCATGGTCTCTGTGAGCCTGGCTTAGCCCCAACTTCCTGCCTGGTACTTTCTAAACTCCAAACCTGAACCCCATCTCTTCCCTGCAGTGTGTCAACCTCCCACCCCCGCCCCAGGACAGAAGGGAGTGTCTCCCCTAATCACCCATCTGCTCTCCCCAGGCAGCACTCACCCAGGCGCACACACTGTTAGCATGAGAGGGCAGTGTGCGCGTGCGCGCACACAGACACACGTGTGCGCGCGCGCGCGCACACACACACACACACACACACACTCTCTCTCTCTCTCTCTCTCTCTCTCTCTCTCTCTCCCCCCCTCTCTCTCTCACTCACACTCGCCCCGCTAAACTAAAGAGGATGGCTTGCAGGTAAAGAGCCCAGTGCAGAGAAGTGCATAAATGAAAAGCGACTTACTTTGCAGGTTATGCATTTCAGCGGTTTCGCTTTGAACTGCTGATATCCCACCGAGGAGGGGAAAAATCCAAAGAAGCTGCTCTTCCATAGAGTGGGCCCAGCCCCCCCCCCCCCCAGGCTCCCCCGCCCGCCCGGGAACGGCAGTGGCGAGCCCAGCCAGAGGAGAGCACGCTAGGCGGGGGCGCGCGGCTCAGCCCGGCCGCCGGCTCCCCCGGGCTCGGCTGCAGCCGGTCCCTCCGCCCCGAGCCCCGCCCCGGCAGCGCGTCCCCGGCTCCTCCAGCGGAGCCCCCTGGGTCGCTCTACTGCACCGGGGAAGAGAGGAGCCCCGGCGGGCGCTCGCACGTCTCGCTCAGATAAAGATCGCGGCTTCATGATTAACTCGGTTAGGTTCAAATATTTGCTGAGCTAGGGATTTGGGGAGGGGGAGGGGCACCCAAGTCAAAGTCAAAGTTGTCATCGGGCTGACAAGTGGCCGAGGCAAGACTAACTTGCTCGTTTTCGCCTTGGAAATGAGAAGGGCATTGTAAGGGGGTGCTGAAAATAGTCCTCCCTGGCAGCCACGGTGCCTATGCGCGCTGGCAGCCCCCGCTCCGGGGGCTCAAGTAGCCCGCAGTAACGCAGCACAGGAAATAACCCAGCTAGTTCAGCAAAAAATAGAATCAAAGCCGCGTTTGTGAAGGTCTGAACCTCTCGAACAGCCCGGGACCGGGTGCCTCGCTCCAGTGTCCACCTCCTCCCACGCGCTGGCACAGTCTGGCCCGCAGGTGTAACAGGAAAGCCCTTCAGAGAGCGCTGGGCACACGGGCTGCCGGCCCCGGGAGGGCAGCCTCCAGGCAAGCCCAGAACTTCAAGGAGTCAACTTCAGCTCACCTTCAAATGGCCCTGGGACTTTCTAATCGGGCTTTCTAAGAGGTGTGTCTGCACTCGGTTAACTGCCTGCTGGGCGCAGCAAAGGACAGACCCAGGAAGAGATACCTTCCGTCCTCTTGGATTCTAGTCCTTTATTTGAGAAAGCTGCAGCTAACTGGGTTTAGGATTGTTGGCTAGCCAGAAAAGAATTCAAGTCTTTTCTTAGCAAACGTTCCCATCGCACGAGCGAGCACAGAAGCCCCCACTTAAACCATTTGAACTATAAATTAAAAAACAAACCAACAACAACAACAACAACAAAAAAACCCTCAAAGCCCCCAAGCCTCAAAACATGCCAGTACCTTAGAGATCACCTCTGGCAATTCCTTCATACTATAGGGGAAGAAAACCCTACACAAAAAGAACTCAGCCTTCAGACTTTTGATCCTAGACTTCATTCCCTGCCCCTGCACTTCGCTTTCCTTGGTCATGGAAAACAAAAACTGACAAGAAATCGAGTTTACTTTCTTTTAGGCCACATTGGGGGGGAAACAACAACAACAACAACAAGACCAAGACAAAACACCACCACCAAAACATACCTATAACAAAACTCTGGATTTCTTGGTGTGTGTTTTTTTCTTTCTTTCTTTTTTTTAGCTCAAGAAAAACAAAGCTGCCTTCTTCTTTTCATGCACTGTCCTGCTTTAAAAAGAGCCTCTCTGGAAGAAACATTGGACACACTGCCTTTTTCAGCAAACCTGTCCAGACGCACCGCAGAACCTTCTAGAGAATTAAAATGTAAATCTGACAGTCTATTTTGTCTCAGGACAAAAGTATCTACTGTAAAGCAGTGTACTCCAGAAACGCCTTCAAATAGCCACGAACACCTTGTTTCAAACAAATCCTCACTGTAGGTACAATCATCCACTATGGAGGCTATATTATGTTACTGCAAGCGGGAGCAGAATCTTTCCCCACTGGTTAAGATTCATGTTATTAGTTTAAAGAGGGCGCCCTCTGCTGGCAGAATCGAGTAAATCACGCCTGCTTAAGAGAAAACCATCAACTTCCAATTTCACCCTCTGTATACAAAATGCCGCCCCAAACTAATTAACATAATTATAAATATACTACTGAATATATATAATTCACTAATAAACCAAAGTCACAGGTGCCACAATATCTAGGAAATAATTTCCACTTGGCTTAACATAAGCCCCTTTAATAAAACTTGTGCTTTCTCAGGGTCACCACGGAGACCCATCATGAGGACATGTGCGTGTGACTGCTTCAAGCCACTGAGCATCCCTTTCCTGAGGGTTTTGTGCAACTCATTTCAGAGTCATTTCAAAGTCAAGCCATGACTCTACTCTTGAGCAGATTTCACCTAGCCACGAAACTCTCATGATCATTAACATGTACTGTGACACGTTTCCTGCTCTGAACAAGCCCTCTTCAGGTGAGCCATCACTGGAGACCTGGAAGCTTGCTTCTCAGAGGCTTGTGTGCACCACTAGGAATGAACAGAAATCAGCAGAAACTGAATGAATCAAAGTCACCTAGGGTAAAAGGGATGTGTTCCTTCATAATTTCAACATAAGACAACTTAGAAAGCAGGCCCGTCCAGCATGAGGCCAATCTATGACTCCACATCTGGTGATCTCAGTGAACCCGTACTATGGAAAAACATCCTTTTTAGTTAATAAACAAACCCAGGTTTATATGCGCAGAAATACCAGACGCAGGCGCAGGCCTCCTGCAAAGGCGCACCCACGGTCTAGTAGAGAGCGGAACTCTTTCCCCGTGATGCGATGGCCTGCACCGCCCCATCCTGTCCCTTCAGAGACCGAGAAGGCTGTGCCTTGAAAGAGTAAACTGTCCTTTAGCACACGCACGGGGCGGGTGGTGCTCACAAGGCTCTTGCCCATCTTGAGTAAAACTTGCTGGGTTTAGTGAGATGGACATAGGCTCTCCTCTATTCACCTCTACCCCTCTCAGGACATGAATCTTTTTCAAAGCTTCATTCCTGACCTCTGAAACAACTCTCTCATGTCAGACCACACTGTAATCCACAACGGGAGAAAATTAAAAAACAACAACAACAAAAAAAAAAACACAAAAATCAGAGAAAAGTAAAACCCTGAAAGTTATTTCCCTCTGTCCTAGAGTTTGCTTACGTCTCAGCTCAAAACCCAGCCCCTCGAGTTTAAAACAAGATGCATGAATTAAACTCTTTGGTAGGAATGTTTTGCAATGCCCCGTAGGTTAAAAATTAAGCTTGACAGGTATGGGAGGGCAGGGGGAGAAAGAGTCACTTGTTTCCTCCTCCAGGCTTGCGGGTGCAATATTGGACCTCAATTATGCTACGTTAATATTTCTGAATACATCCATGAAATCCATAACATGGGTGGTATTCAGTGGTGCCCTGTGTTTGCTCGGCCTATTCCTACTGCAGTTGCCCTGTAAACTGTAAAGATCAGCTTAGCTCCCCAAGTCTGAGCAGCAGAAGGATTCCAGAAAACCTGCTGCTTGGCTTTAAACAGAATGAGGACTTCTCAGAACAGAGGGAATGGAGAGCTAACAACAGAGCTCAGAAAAAAAGAAAAAAAATACTGTCTGCATCACCTGTCCACATCTGTGCCTCCTTCCATAGAAGCAAGGAATCTTTACCTCAAAGGGCTGCTGGATGCTCGGGATGAGTCGTTTCTCTAAGATTCTTTGAAAACCAAAAAGCTTATCAGTGTATGTACGTATGTGGAGAATTAACAGGCTGTGCCCAGATCTCTAATTGGAATGGATCAAAATGAGGAATAGCCTTTGTCTTTGCCGTTTAGAAATGTAGCTGAACCAATTAAACTAACACACACACACACACATGCACACACACACACACACACACACGCACCAGTTAAAGATAAGGGCACAGGCACTGAAGAACACACACACTGTGAGTGGGCCATTTTAGCCTGCATAGAAAGCACACTGGCACCTGCTGGGACACAGATGAAGTAGGTGGCACTGGGAACACTGTGTACAGTTGTGCATTCTGTGCACCGTGCAAAGGCACACTGGCAAGGGGACAAGGGGAGTGGCACTCACATCCAGGCCACTCCACCCACCCAGCCACACAGCTCTTGGAATCCTAACAACCCTGGCAGATAGTCCCAGCCTTCGTTCCTCCGTATACCTGACGGAGCCTCATCTCCCAAACTACCAACGTTGTACTGTGGCCCTTTGTTCCATATGGCTCATGGGCTCTTACAGCTCTTGTTTTTAGCTCATTACATTCTGGAAACCTCAGAAGGCTTTTTGACTAGACACAGAAAAGAGCCCCATGATTCATGCTTCCAACAAGTTCGGCATACATGGATTGCTTACAGAATGGGCTGGACCCAAAGGCAGCTCCTGGGCAGACCCAGGTGCGGTATGCACTGGCCAGGTAGCAGAGAGCAAACCTCCCATCTGTGTTTCTTCAGGGTCCCAGTGGTGCCTTTTAACACTGTCCCTTAAAACGTGACCTTGTGCCAGTGCCTGGTGGGCCAGCTTGGTAACATACATTAAGAGACCGTGAGGTACAAATGTCCTAGAGTGAGTACAAGCAACCCCAGGAGCACAGCTGCAACAGCAAGCACTCATCAGAGATGGTTTGCTGGCGACCTGCAAATCAAAATGCTATTTTCCTTTTCTCCAGTTAAAACGGGACCTGTTTTTCAAGGTCCTTTTTGTAGTGAATTCTTCCATGAACTTATCTACTCAATTACCCTAAAAAAGTCACCCACTGCACCTCTAAAGCTCTGTCTGTCTTGGGAGAAGTGCACGCCCAGCTATTTAGACACTGCGTCTTAATAGGCCTTATTTGAGTTGATGTTTTGCCTCAGATATCAGCCTTATCATTCTAAGTACTACCTGGTAAAGGCCCAGAGAAGATGCCAATCTGCCCCCACAACAAACCCTTCCTTGTAGTCCTCACTTAAGGCTCCTTCAAAGACTTCTTCTGTTCAGAGCAGCAGTTTCTATAAGAGACTGATGTATGAGCATTCATTTGTGATGTACTGAAGGTGAGCTTCCAAAGCCCTTGGGGACTCTTGCATGCTGGGCTGGCGATGCAGGCCTCTGGGAAGGCACTGCAGTCCCACCATGGTGAAGAGGTCATTTCTTTCTCCAGGAATGCCCTGCCAGTCACAGCACTGGAGCTATTCAGGATGGAGACACCTTCCCCTACCCTCTTGTAGCAAAGAGTGAAATGTGTTCACAAGTGGGAGACAATGAAGCATTCATTTGATCCCAAGAGGCCTATACAATGCTCAGGATGGCTGAAAAGGACATGGCGTGAAAATGACTCAGATAAAGCTTAAGAATTACTTGGGTTTAATTCTTTCTCTTCTCTTTTCTTGAAGAGACTGCACAAATATTGGGAAAATCCAGTATGTTCAAATCTCTGCTGTTGCTCAGCAGAGCTGACGGAACTAATCCTCCTTTGAAATTAGTATACCAACTCCTATGTGGAGAACTGCAGTGCTTTTGTGTGTATTGGGCCACATTATAAAAATGGTTGATGATGATACATGCTTGCTTTTATAAGTCAGTCTTATAAAAGACATTTACTCCATTTATATTAAACTCTGGTGGTGACAAATATACACACCCCCCATCCACCCAGACAAATAAGCTCTTAGTAATCAATTCATCTGTAAATGTCCTGTCTGGCTTTGGGCTTTCATGGGTCTGCCCTGATGAGAGGCCAGGGAGTGTCACTAAGAAGACCATGAGGACTGATTCCTCCTCTGCCTCCCTTCTCCCCCCACCCCACCCCAAGCCCTCCAGGACAAACAAAGCTCAGCTGTGCCTTCTCTCCCACATGTAGCTCAATGTCAGGCAGGAGGAAGTGAGCAGTTGCAGCTCAGCCCTTTGGCTCAGGGCCTGCCTATTCTTGGTGGCCCTCTTCCTTCCTAGCCTGTGTGGTTAGTCTCAGGGTAGGCAGTCGCTATGGCTCCATGCCCCACTCTCATTCTTCCCCATTAGAGTCAAAAGCAGCTCCTGAGAATAACCCAGGCCTCCTGAATCCATATTCCAGTAAATTCAGCATCATATGAGAAAAAAACCTTCCTGCTGCCCTTGGCCTCAAGTCCCAGGTATGAGCAGGTTCCTCAGTGCACTCTGTCTATAGCTGTGGGAACCCTTGTAAAATGCTGTTTTTCTGTGGTTTGGAACCTTTGGAATATACCATGCTTTTGCCTCATCTATGATCTTCCCTCCTCTAGGCACATATTTGGAGCCTGTCCACACACACCCTTCTCAAGTCCTGCTTACCTATATCTAATCATTTCAGAGTGGGTTTTGAGCCCAAATCTTTGCCTCTCTCAAACCGTCTCATCCAGATACAAAGAACCACAGCTGACCATGACTGGCAGAAAGGCACGATGCTCTGTCCCAGTGGCTGCTCACACAGCCATGCTAATCTGCATAGTTACCACCACAAACAGCTGAAGCAGGGCTCCTGGGCCTAAGTGAGGAGTACAAGCAAACCTTCCTCTTGGCCCTGCATCTGCAGTTCACCTGCTAAGGGCTGACTGTTCGTCTAAATGACCATCGCTGCGAGCTAGCTTCTACTAGATGGCAGGTTGTTTGAACTCTCTCAATGAAAAGCTGCTGTTGCAGGTGAGCCTACACTTCCTGCTCTGTTAAATGGCTAGCTGAAGACCCACCCGCATTCAGACAGGCAGCTGGCTTACGTACTGCCTATATGATTGAAAATGTTTATTTTTCACAGACATTTCTCGGCATAGTCACTTCCAAAACACACACTCCAAAATACTTTAAACTTTACATAGTAATTATAAATTTCCCCCTACTTTGTAAGTATTAGAAAAACAACAACATCAACAAAATGTCAACAGCTAAAATGGACTCCATAAATTTATTCAGCAGCCTGAAGCCTAAGAGGCTTAAGAGGTTAAGGCCAATCTCTACTACAGAGTGAGTTCTGGGCTAGCCTGGACTACATGGTGAGACCTTATATCAAGTTAGTAAATTAAATTAAACAAATAAACAAAAACCACTAAAACCAAAATAGCTTAAAACCTGTACAACCTGACATCTGACATTTCACATTGACCATCACTGTGACTTTTCCATGAACCATGAATTAACATACTACTATAGACTGCAATTGTACCAGAGACCTGGGTTAATTCCAAAGAGCCAGAGACCACAGTTTTCAAGGCCCCAAAAAGCTGACCCATAAGTGAATGACAAATGTTGCAAAGCCTTACCTGGTGCTGGCTGTCTTTCATTCAATTCAGTTGAGATGAAATTCTCTATCACTTTTACGAGGTGTTCATTATTATCCAAGCTGCAACAAAGAGGGCTTTGTGAGAACCATCATCCCTAGAAACAATACTGTTTTCATTCATCTACGTCCAGCCGATGTGTGTGAGGTAAGTCCACAGAAAGCATGCATCTGTGACCCAGTACTTTAGGTGCCCTTAAATCCCCATCATTTCAGGGCCACCCAGCACCCCCCCATAGCCCCAAACCTTCTTTTCATCCTGTGCTTACCTGACTGCTGGGAATCTGAAAAGCAGAGGGCTGAAAATTTCAGAGAGGACTCTCGCATTCAGAAGGTTTTTGCTTGAGGCTTGAGAGAGCTTGAAGAAATGCTTAAGCAAATACTGAAGAGTAAGCCAATACTGATGAGGTATATTAGGCGACCTAAGGAGTTTCTTCAACAGCTGGATGTAGTCTTCAGAGCTTTGTACTTCTACAAGTGAAGTGAAGGGAAAAAGAAAAAAAAAAAAAAAAAAAAAACAGGAAACAGAGTAAGGCTATGTAGGTGCCAACAAGCCAATGCTTAAACTATTTCTTCTTGCTCCCTTAGCTACACAGGAAGCTCATATAGGGAAATCTTCAGGAGAGGTACCCAGGACATTTGTTCTTCTTAATAAGAAATGCATTGTGAGAAAGTAAAGATCTCAGGTCGAATGAAATACAAGAAACTCTTGCTTTAAAAAAAAAAAAACCACAAACTGTTCAGGGTGTGCTCTCAGAAGCCTGGCCTCCACCAAGCAGCACCAAGCATGATTGGCTACTTCCTCAGAGCATCAGATAAGTATCACAGGTTAAACTTTGAAGGTCACGAACCACAGTTTCCTGTCCCCAAAGCACGGAACAGAGCCTTGGCTCCTCGTGCTGAGTGATATCCACCCTCAATGCATTTTGCACTGGGTGTTCAGGGAAGAGGGCAAGACTCTTCCTCATCATGCATTCTAGCCCTGGGTCTCTGAGTCTGGCACTAGGACTTGGATGGTCAAGACCTTCACAGCTGCAGTGATCTTTGCAGACAGTGATGAAAAGTTAACAACTGGCCAGTTTAACACGTGGGCAGGCTTCTATGCAAACACCAATCTGGGTCTCTTCTATCTGACACTGTTGTAAAGGAAGGTATCTGTGGTGGTGAGACCCTGGGGCGCAGCTGAGTATCTTCCCAATGCCTCCTCCTTAAACACAGCACTCCACAAAGGGTCGAGCATTATCTACGTCTTAGTATCCCATTCAGAGAGGAGTGGAAAGAGAAAACCAACCTTGGGCAAAAGACATCATTTCATTGTAAACAGCTACTGGAATGACAGGATTTGGTAAGTCCGAGAGATAGCGTTTGAAAGCATCTGCTAAAACTTGTACGTCAATCATTTCCAAGTCCACTGAGGCGGCATCTAGGAGAGAACAATTTAAGAAATAGTTCAGGCATTCATACTTCTGTGGGGCCAATTTTCCAAGTGTGGGACTTAAAACACACGGAAGGAAGCAACCTAAGGAAAACAGAAGCCATGGCATAATGACTACTGTTTCTCATAGGGCTCGCTCCCGAATTTTGGACAGAACAGCTTTTCTTCATGTAGTTCTGTCTCAAGTAATGTTAAGCATTCAGCACTCCCAACCTTTAGCTGTTGTGCTAGTACCATATTTTTTAGGGCAACAAAAAGTACTATCACTGCTATTGATAAGTTACTATCTTCCCCAGTGCTCCATAAAGAAACACTGTATGGAGAGGGATCCTGTCAAGGGTGTAGGTTTAAAAGGTTGTTAGAATACACCCTAAGTCTACCGTAACTAGTGTCATTATAAGAAAAGACAAAGTCACAGAGACACCAAGGATACATGAACAAAGGAAAGGCCATGTGAATACACACTGAGAGGCGGCTGCTGGAAAGCCAAAAAAGAGGTCTCAAATAAAGCAAATGGCCCCACACCTTCCTCATCTTGGATTTCTAGCCTCTATGGCTGTGTGAGAAACACATTTCATTCAGTTTTCTGAAGCTGTTCTGCCCTGACTGACCTGGAGATGGCTAGCTATATGGCCAGTGTTTCATCAAAACACAACAGGAAGATGAAAATTAAAATTCCCAGGTTTTTATCAAATCTAAACTGATAAATGCTGCAAAAATTTTAACCTCAACAGAGTGATCAACTAAATATCAAGATACTACCGAATTTTAGCAATCAATTTCAAGATTACCTATACAGTAATCTGCACAAGCTCAGAATGCTTTCCCTAATGCTGTTATTATCTAGCCTGTAGGCATCCAACTAGCTCAGAAGAGAAGTGGAACAGATTTCTCTAATAAATCCATCAGCTAGAAAGAAGGTCAAGCCATTCAGTAAAGGACTAACAGTAATCAGAAGCTCAGCCCTGGAGATGGGAAAGGAACTGAGGGCCAACAGAAAGCAGAGGCACCAAGAACAAGAATGACGGGGCATCCTGAAAGGAGAGGCATTTGACAATGCCAAGAGACATGAGGACAGTTATCTGGGGAACAGTGTGTTCAGAAGGTGGGCTGACATTGCTTTTTTTTTTTTTTTTACTCTCTTCAGTTGTGGCCCTGATGGTTCTGCTGCCAAAGAAATATAAACAGCAAGATAATATAAAGAAACTATCACCCAAGTTCTCTGTGTGTGTGTTTCTGCCTTCTCTCTCCCTCCCTTCCTCCTCTCTTTTTCTCTGTCTCTGTCCTAGGCACCTCCTTTCTTTTCTTCTCTGCCCACAGGCTTGCAGGCGGCCTCTACCCCTCCTCCAGGACCTTCTCTCTCTTACTCCAACAAACCAAGAAAGAAAAAGGAAAGGAAAGGGAAAGGGAAAAAGGGAAAGGGAAAGGAAAGGAAGAAAGAAAGGAAGAAAGAGAGAGAGAGAGAGAGAAAGAAAGAAGATGAAAGCTATATAACTCAATGTGTGCCTGGATCAAGTGGTATCTAGGATATGAGCAAATACCAGAGTCAAGGTTAAGATGTTTCTAACACAAGGAAAGGATAGATTGAGGCTATCCTGAACTAACGATGATAGTGTAAAGCAGGGCTCCTTAAACTTTCCCCATTCAATTAAAAAAACAAAACCAAAAACTTTGCCTGTTCATGATCTCTTGGCACCCAGGAAAGTTTTATATGACCTGAAATACATAAGTATGTAAAATAGGCACACAAAGCAACCACTTTATGAAATTATAAAGCAGTTTATTTTAAAAGAATTCCTAAGTACACATATGATTTTAACATTGATTAAGGGTGAAGGCTAATTTGCATACTAATGAGACAGATTTTCTTGTTTGTCCTTATACAGAAGTAAATCTTAGCTGAATATTTGATGCTGCAAGACAGAGCATACCTTCAATGCTTTCAGAAGTAATCAATAGCTTTTATTTAAAAACTTGTCAATGCTGGGTGGGATGCTGCTTTGTATAAATGCATGGAACAAAGTGACAGAATTGTATGTCAAGGGCCATTCCAAAATTTTCTGGAAATTATCTCGTAACAATTTAAAAGCAAAAGTTATTTAATTTTATTTATAATGAAGCTCAAACATCATTTTATACAATTCATCCCAAAGATATACTGATATACTAATGTATGTGTGTATGCATTTATGTATAGGGGTGTGTGTGTGTGTGTGTGTGTGTGTGTGTGTCTGTATGTGTGTAAATAGATACAACTATCCTAAAGATGTATATGCTGAGGAGTGATCGTGGGAACATTCATGTCAAAGTGTTCCATAATTCAATCATGTTTCTATGGAGCAAGAAACTTGTCCCAGTAAGAAGCCAGATGCAAGTGATCATCATACCACAGTTTCACATGCTCAGAACACCAGCCTTGTGTAAAATAAACATACGCAAAGTCAAGGAAAAACTGTAAAGGTTAAAGGATGAGAAGATAAAACACTGTACCGACTCAGTCTCCTAAAGAGGTAAGCAGGCACGCAGCACATTCTAATCAGTGTGTGCAGGCCATAAAGGGCCTCTGCATAGACAGTCTAGCCTGAAACCAAGGAGTTATTTCTGAAATTATATAGTGTCAATTAAGATTATATGGGAATCACTGCAGAACTCCAAAGAATAGTCAAAGTTTCAGGCCCCTCTAGACACTGCCCTTGTATGCTTCATTTCATGCCTCTTTGCCTTGAAAACTAGCATCATTGAATGTGCTATCCTGAAAATAGCACACTACACCTCTTGACGATCTATGTAGACCTCAAGGTGCTTGAGTCACATGTCCCCTCTCTTCGCTCTTCCGCACGATTCCTCTGGTGCTCTGGCAGGGCTGACTGAGGAGCAATCCATTCACCAGAGCACCTGGCTAGCAGGCTGTATCTTTTACGTATCTCAGTTCACACCTCAAGAACATACTGTGCCTCCCCCAAGCCAACCCCACCCCCAACACACACACTTCCTGCCTTCCTCATCAGCCAACACAGAAACTTTGGCAGGTGGTTAAAGTCTGGAGCGCTTGGGTTGGTGCTCATCCCAGAGACCTTAAGAAGCCAGGGAGTGCAGTCCACGGAGTTTTCACAGTGTCTGAATGAAATTACATCACACTGTTCTTGGGATAAACTCACCATGTGACAAAATCATCAAGTGTCAGCGACAGAGCGTACTTGGTTTTCTTTATTACTTTTTGGTGATATGACTTCTCATGTGCCCTGAGGTTTCTGACTTGTGCAATATGAGACTCCTTTTCTGTATTACCACCACCTGGCACTCTTAGCCACCAATGGCTGTCTTCAGCGAAAAGAGGTGGCGTTCTCTTCACTTCACTTTTCACTGCTCTACCGATGGCAAGCAGTTCCTTCAGAACTTCCCTGCTCCAGTTCCCTGGGAAGTCCCACCCCCGAGCCAGCCACCAGCTCATCTCTATCTGGTGTAGTGGTTCCCAGGGGCATGGGGTAGAGTAGGATTCATCTGGCACTATTTGGAGACATTCTTGACTGTTGTGACTTGGGGGGTGGAGGGAGATGCTACTGGCCAGGGATATGGCAATGAACATGACACTCCTCCACTTCAATTCAGCAGAATACATCAAGAGCACTGGGTTGAGAAAGCCTGATTCAGGTCAAGGGAAACCAAAAGGAATCAGGAGAAAATTTAAACCATTGAAATTCAAATAAGAGGGGGAAACAAAAAACAAAACAAAGCAAAAACAAAACAAAGCAAAAAAAAAAAAAGAGAGAACAATTTGTTTTGTTTTAGGGTAAAATGAGGAAGGTGAAAAGAGGGCAGGGAAAATCAGAATAATCTGAACAGAAATCATAAGCTTTGCCACCTGGCCGCCAAATCATGTTAAAGGAATTTGCTTAATGGGGCTTTCTTAACTGGAGACAGAGAGTCACTAACGTCAGAAGCAAGTTAACACGAGATGCTGTAGGAAGTAGGAAAAGCAAAGCAGGCCACTGCCCACCTCGGCTGGCATTACAAACTTACAAGGTTATTTGAAAGCTAGAATTTGCTAGGCGAAACTGAGGCTTCCCCCAGGATATGATAATAGCCTGATGTATTGAAAAGTCTACAAGCTGGGCACAGTGGTCTATACTTGTAATCCCAGCACTCAAGGAGGCAGAGGCAGAGGCAGAGGCAGGTGAATCACTGTGAGTTCAAGGGCAGCTTGCTCTACAAAGGGAGTCTAGGACAGCCAAGGCTACACAGAGAAACCTTGTCAATTTAAAAAAAAAAAACAAACACACACACATAAATAAATAAGTAAGTAAGTAAGTAAGTAAGTAAGTAAGTAAATAAATAAATAAATAAATAAATAAATAAATAGAAAAAAAGGAAGGAAGGAAGGAAGGAAGGAAGGAAGGAAGGAAGGAAGGAAGGAAGGAAGGAAGCCTGGAGACACTCTCTGCAGATGCTCTCCCAAATTTGGATAGTGTTTGCTCGCTTTGGGCTATAAAAGTATACCAGTTTTCTCTGTGTGGGTTTTGATGTCAATGGGGAAGGAAAGCTGCCTGTCAAAATACATTATTGACGTGAGTGAATCTTGGTGGTTTACGCCATCATGAGTGGTGTGAAGAAAGAAAAAGAAAAAAAAAACTTTTTCCAAAGCTAACATGGATTAGTTTGTGTTGGTCACATTAAAACTTTAACCACAACTTTTCATACTATCAACAGTTTCTGGTGTCTTCACATTTCCTGTGACTTTTAGTGTGTTCATTTTTTTTTTTTTTTGTAACCAAAACATATAACTCTATTTCAATTGGCAGAGAACAAAATTCAGTGTTTCCTTAACACCCTGGGAAGGCTGGGAGAAACACAGAAAAGCCTCTTACTCTTGACTTTCCTGCCAGTTAGCTTCCCATATCCTGGCTGGTGGAAGCACGGGGCACACACAGGAGCAAGAGAAGGACGCTGCCCTGTGTTGCTGCGTGTATGCTCGGCTGAGTTCAGGGCACACGGGAACTGGAGTTCAGACACGGTTGGGTTTGCTTCAGGCGAAAGTGCTTACTGATAAACATCTAGTCTGGCTTTTTCCTCTAAGAAATATCTTTTGTAGGAATTCCCGAAATTGCCTAATCCTGAAGTTTCTTCCCACTTCAAACGGCTCCTTTGTGAGGGTCACGTGGGTATTCCCACGTGAGCATACTTCTGCGGGAGCCTTGTCCAGAACAACTGCAACCCTTTCCTTTAAATATACAGATTCAGGTAAATGATATGAGGTAGAAAGCTACAAAAACAAAGAGAAAGAAAAAGAATACAATGAAGAACTTGAGAAATTCTAGAAGTTGGCATGAGAAGAAAGCTTCCTGGGATAAGCTGGACTACTTTTCCTTGTACGGAAAAAGAAGGAGGAAGCCATATGAAGCCACCATTTGGCAGAATGAATTGGTGTCTCTTAAGTAATGGTGTGGCTGCTGCTGGTTCAGGAGACCAGATGTTTTCAGTTTTTCCCAACTCCACATTCAATGATGTCATGTTAGTCGTCATGAGATTAACCACAGTGGGGATATTCAGATCACAGAAGGGCTAATATACTAACCCAGTACTTTTTCTGTACAGAGAGTGGGGTTACCCTTATGCCATCAAATAAAACAGCCAATGACATATTACATATATACACCATGAAAAAGTAAGCAGGTGAGCCAGAAAGCAGGCAAGCCAGGTGGGAGAGAAAGAAAGGGGGAGAAGGATTAAGAAGGCACCAGGAGACGCTGGTCAAATGACACCTACTTAGAATCTTTTTAGCTGACCCAAATGAATGAGCTGTGACCAACATCGAGGCTGAGGAACAATGACAGAGATACAGAGTCAGACAAATGCAAAAAGGAAAAAAAAAATTGTTTCTGTAATACCTGCAGGATGCAGGGGCTTGTGTGTATGAAAACTTGAGAGGAGCCGAGCAGTGAAGGCGTGGACTGCTAAAGTAACAGGGCAGAAGAATTCCTGTGCATGATTTGAGAATTCCCCCGAGACTCCCAGTGTGGTGGGGATGGGGTTGGGGGTGCATCATCAGAAACTTTATCCTCATTTCCGGTCCCATGAGACTCACCACAATCAAGAAGCTGTCGTAATTCTGCAGGGTTACTGGAGCTCTGTGTTCTGTATAGAGTCGAACATTCCAGTCCTAGGACACAAAACAGACCGTGTGTGCAAAACACAGCTCTCTGGAGAACCTGTGAGCCTTCTGCCAGAGGGACGTTCCAATTTCCATCCGGTATCTATTCTAGATGTGTATTAATACTCTTGGAAGCCAACCCCAACAATTAATTTTATCTGGTATGTCAATCATTTTGGCAAATCCAGTGGATCATTAAAAAGCAGGTTAATCATGTTTGTTAAATTATAAAAAACTGAATAGCTCCTACATGATAACTACATATTAGCAGCAGTTTCCAACCCGTAGGTCATGATGCGACCCCTTTGGAGGAGTCAAACAACCGTTTCACTGGGGTTGCCTAAGACCACTGAAAAGCACAGATATTTACATTATGATTCATAACAGCAGCAAACTTACAATTGTGAAGTAGCAATGAAAATAATGTTACAGTTGGGGTCATCACAACAGGAGGAACTGTATTAAAGGATCACAGCATTAACAAGGCTGAGGACCGTCCGTCCACTCATCTAGAGTAAGAAATTATCATCCGGGACCCCTTCCCTGGCACAGAGACCCACACACCTAGTGTGGTCAGCATTGCCTCTCTTCACAGCCGTTAGTCAGACATTCATAGATAATGAAGGGCCCAGAGACACACACATAAATTAGGGCAGCCATGAAATGAAGGTCTAAAACGCCGGCTCTCTCTAGCAGCCTGGTTACCTTTCTTCTCGATGGCTTCCAGGAGCTTGATAAGGAGGGGTGGGGCAATGTCAGGGGGTGCAAACTGCTCGGCCAGATCAGGAAGGACCAAAGCTGAAAAAAGAAAAAGAAATTGCCAACGTTAGATTTCATGGGAGGCAGCCAAGTGCATTTGACCACAATGAAGAATATTTAAATAATCAATTACTCCCAACCACAGCAAACTCCGAGTGGAGCTTCGGGGATTCCCACACCGCGCTGCACACTGGTGGGGCCTCAGCGACATGCCTGTTGCTCTCCGTGGAGCATTCCCCAAGCGACGATCAAGACTATCCCAGGATCCCCTAACACCAGGCTTTCGACGTTCTTGCATGGGACATCTTTCCTAGGACAGACTGCACCTTGGGTCCCTAAGGCTGGGTCTAGGGAGAGGAGCTCCAGGCTAGACTGGAGCTTGCTTGTTCAGGGAGAAGGAGGGATGCTTCTGAGTACAACTCTCTTCACCCCCGAGTCCTGGGCACACTGATATTTAAGAGTACAATCATGGGAGCCCAGGAAATCTCAGATCAAGTCTGGCTTCCAGGTTATCATGAAAGGACGGTTGCTCAGGCAGGCAACACTAGACAAAATCATGAGAAAGTTTGTTACTATGGTACATAACCAAAACATCTGAACCCTAGCAGTTGGCCATTCTTTTGTACCCTTGCACTGAGTTCTATCACTGCAAGCCAACACAAATGGCTTGTTGGCCAACACACTGGCCACCCAACAAGAAATTAAACCCCTATGTAACTGTGGTCAAAACCTTTGCCAAAAGTGTGTGTGTGTGTGTGTGTGTGTGTGTGTGTGCGCGCGTACGCCCGTGCAAGTGTGTTTGTATGAGTAGGAAATGAGACACTTTAAGAAAGCTTTTAGGGTTTATGTGTGTGCTGTATATGTACCACTTGTGTGCCTGACACTTTGGAGGAAAGAAAAACGCATCAGATTCCCTAGAACCGGAGTTATAAATGTTTGAGAGTCACTGTGTGGGTGCAGGGAACTAAACCTGGATGCTCTGTACAAGCAACACACGCTCTCAACCAAGAAATGTGATGCTTTCAGAAGCTGTGTCTTCACATGCTATGTGGACGTTTTACCAGTTGTAACAATACAAAAATATCCAACAGAATGACAATCAGACTACTTCCTCTGACAACACTACATTGATAGCCATATTCTTACTCGAGAAAAGGGGAGGGAGATGAAGTAAAAGTATTTTTCAAAACTATTCCAGAAGAGGGAGCTAAATATTTCACCTCAAAATTTCAAACTCCAATATAAGGTTGTGACTCTTAATGAAAACATCTTCAGGAGTAATTTGTCTGTCAGCAATCTATATATTCAGATGTTTATGATCCATAACAAATCTTATCTAAAAGAGACAGCTCACACATGCCAAGAAACACTAAATGGCCATAATTAGGTTTCAGTGAGGTTTTTGTGGTGTAATTAGTTTAAGATGGATAGGATATTAAGAAACGTTCTAACTAAACCCATTCTAAGAACCTGGGTTCAATGCTGATGTGAGAGCACAGGCCTGTAATCCAGCACTTGGGAGGGTACACCAGGAAAGACACTAGTTAAACGCTAGCCAGGGTTACACAGCAAGACCCTGGCTAGAAGACAGCAAACACACACACACACACACACACACACACACACACACACACACACACACCCCAGCAGCAGCAGTGAAGGACACAACATTTCATTTCCTTTGATAAACTATAAACCACTTCCCGTGGCTTTAGAGTCTCAGCTTACAACAGTATCCTCTCCCACAAATACCTTCCCTTCTACACAGAGCAAAATGAAGGTCGTGCCATCCATGCCTGCACATGCTAGAAGGGGAAACTGAAGGTAAAGAAGCGCAGTCAATCAGGAGTCCGTACCACGTCTTCCTGCTAAAAAGCCTCAGCACAGCCTCCAGTGCAAAAGCCCAAGGTTAAATAGTAAATACAGAGCACACATACCCCACTGCAGGCACACAGCTAAATCAACGGACCCTCGCCCCTTCCCTTCCCGTAAAACGCAAGAATTTTTAATGAAAAAAAAAAAAAAATCCACTGGCACTGAGATCCAAATTGCTTAATAAAGTTTATCTCGTTCCAAAATCTTATCAACACAATCATTTCTGCAGGCAAATATGAAAACTAAATTAAATGATAATTAAAAAATTTTCATGTAACTGTGTTTGAAATATGCACCCAACAGTTGCTGCTTCGGCAAGTGCTGCACATACAGGGGTTTCCATCTCTCTCTACTTCTGCTGGAGGGAAAAAAAAAAAACCAAAAAACAAAAAACACTAAAAAAACCCAGCGCCTTGTTTTCCTTTGTCTTTCCTGCATTTCCTCCTGGAAGACGTTTTTGTTTGTCTGTGGCTATCCTGAAAAGTGTCTTTTGTTTCGATTATGCTGCTGTCAGACGAAAACCACCGTGATGGCCACCAAATCTCTGTGAGAACACTGGCCCTTTCAAGCCACGTACATATATAGTAGGAAACACGAGTTCTCCTGTCTGAGTAAGTTTTTTACTACTAAAGAAGCTTTGTTGCACAAAGGCATGAATCCCAACAGCTGACCAAAATCTTGCGATAGGAACTTTAAAGGGCAAAATTGACAAGGTAAGACGACGAAAACAACAATTCTAGGATTTCCTATATCTTGCATAAGGTCTCTCACCCTGTGCACTTCCTCTCTAAAATATTGAGATGTGGGAAATATGGGCAGTCCTATGGAAGTCTCCATCACCTGCTGTAGACAATGGGATTGTCGCTAGAGTTCTTAACGGTATTCTAAAACAAGCATCACTTTCTACAACAACCCTAAACCCAACTAGTGTTAAATTCTATTAAATATGCAAGACCTATATTTCTGCTATTAGATTGCATCATAAGAGGTTCCAGCAGGCAGCAGTGATTACTGGGAATGACTCAGCTTGGTAAGCCGTTCTCTGATTAGTCTGTGATGAAGCATCAAATCACAGTCTGATAAAACATAATGGTACCAAAAAAATTTAAAAAAAAAAAAAAACACACACACACACAGAACATATAGATTGGGGCTGTCAAGCAAAATACAAATTAACAGCATGAACTTCTACATTTTACATATAAATCCATTTGATGCAATTTTCCAGATATTTTGAACTTGAAATGTACTTGGATTCGGAAGCCTGCTGTAATGCGTTGTCTAAAGGTCTGTAGAGCCACAGTTGCTCTCAAGCATCTGGGAAGTGTCTGTAGATTTCCTGACACATCCAAGCCCAGTTTCTCACTTAGCCAAATCATTTTTCATCAGAAGTCAGTGTTGTGCAAGAAAAAAACAAAACAAAACAAAAAAACAGTGAACAGCCGAAAGGTCTGAGAGGGGCAAATCTAAACCACGTATAATTTCTAAGGAAAGGCAGACTCGGTCAGCCTTCCACACGCACAAGGACTTGATGAACCAGGAGTCCCAGGTCATAGAAGAAATTACTCGTGCTACATCGGAGGCTGCGTTTTCTGTCTGCTCTTTCTGCAGGCCCTGGTAACAGCCAATCACACAGAACAGAAGAGAACCTCTCCAAACTGAAGCCCATCCCAAACTACTAAGGCGGGCAAGCCACAACACTCCCGGGCAGTGGCGGTGTGTGGGTGGGAGACAGGGGCATTCTGTGCTCTAGGTGGTGCCAACACCGCTACCAAGTGCAAGCTGAAACCAACACACAGCTGCACCTTTTGGAGAAGTGCTCCATTAAAAGAAAAAAGAAAAGAAAAAGACATTTTAAAGTTAGTGCCTGGCAGGACCAAGTGGAAAGTTTAAGCGGAAACATCAAAACGCCGAGACTGCCGAAGCCAAGAATTTCATTCCTAATGGAAGCAGCTTGGAAGTGTGTGAAAAACGCCCATTACCACTCAAACTGTAACATGAAATACACAGGAAAGAAAAGGATATATGCAAATAGGGATCAATATTAAATCAAGATGTTAAATTGTCTACTGACTTGCTGAATCCCAGCTTTATTTCTGACTGAAACAATCTTCTCCTGTGACTTGAAAAGAAAAAAAAAAATAGTGGACACAAATCAAAGCAACCCCAATTCTTTTCTTAAACAAACTCTGCAAGCACGTTCATACTGTCTACCTATAACAGCTAGTACCCTGGACTTGAAACTTCTTAAGCCCTGCCGGCTGCAAGCCACATCAAAAGCTGCTGCGCTCTTTGGGCAAGACAGTAAGACTAAAAAACAAAAACAAAGTAAAAATAAAGCATGAGTTTGTTAATTCTGGTACACACTGGTTTCATCAGTAGTGCTGGCATGGTTAAAAGCACAAAGAAACATGGGTTTCCATCCTTGCAGTAACACCTACTGACAGTGGTCTTGGACAAGCTCATTAATTTGTACCTGAGGGTTTTTTTTTTTTTTTCCCCCATCTGTAGATTGGGAGTAATTATACGAGTTGGTAAGGATTAGTGAACACTATATCCTTAGTGGACAAGTACCCAGGGTGTAGAAAGACAACCATTAGTACTGGAATTATTGACTACATTGAATTACTATGATTAATAGATTTAAATGGCTTTGTTTTTACATGTTAATGTCTGTCTGCATGTGTGTATGTACCACATGTGTGCAAGGTGCCCAAAGAGACCAGAAGAGGGCACTGAATCCCATGGAATTGTAGTTGTGAGCTGCCTTGTGGGTGCTGGGAACTGAACCCAGGTCCTCTGCACGAGCAGCCAGTACTCTTAACTACAGAGCTATCTCTCTAGTCCCATTAATAGAATATTAATTTTGAATATTCATTTATGATGACAAAATTTAAGACCAGAACTACCTATAATATTGAGAGTTTCCTTGATGTTTCTTAAAGGAGAGGAGCTTGAAGCGTATCTGAGAGAGTACAGTAACATTTTGCCACTCGCTCTATAAATGGTGCTCAGCATCTTTTCAGAGGTCAACTCAAATATTATTAATTTTACCTTATCATACTTTCTCCCAATAAGGACCACAATACTAATCTGTTTTGGAATGATTGTGTAATAAATTATATTAAGCTTCCAGAAACAAAATAGGTTCTTCTTTGGAGGAGAAGGAAAATACAAGTATGGGCAATGGAAAATGGGAGTTGGTATGGAAGTAAATCTTCAGGCGTAGCCACAGTATTTTTTCAGAAGTAACTACTAACGTGGAAATGTTCAAAAACTGCTAACAGATTCAACCTGAAGCCCACAGTCCTTGCATATATACCACCCTCCTTGGTTCTTCTCAAAGTTCATCTCCCCTCTTATCTTTTTTTTTTTTTTCCCACAAGTCAGAAGGCAAGGGAAGAAGGGCAGACTCCACCCACTTAGTTTTAATTTCTGGACAACAGATGGGCATCAGAAGCAAACAGCAGGCAAAGGTCTTGTGAAGTAGAAGCAGGCACACAGCTTTGCCACAGAGTGCCTTCAGAACACTGAAGCGCAAGGTTACACTTAATCTTTGACAGGCAGGCTAATTAATTGTGATCCTTATCGCCTAAATTGGAATCTGATGTAAAGATGACAACTTACCACGCACAGCAGATTAAAATGCTGAGCAGGAGGCAAATGGGAAAGAAGGTGAGCACCTGACCAGCCCCCACATTTCCTACCAAGAAAATAATTTATAGTTGAGTCCAAGGAATTTCAGAGGCCAATGATTTATAAGGAAGTTGCTCTTTTGGTCTGTTGGCTTAGAAAGATTTCATTTGAAGCATGACTCAGATGACCCATAAAGGAAAGAATGGGGAGGTGGAAATGGGGGAGAGAAAAAAAAAAGTCACATTTCCCACACATGGCGGGCACTGGGCTCTCAGTTGAATGAGTGACTGAAGGACTGTTAATGACACCAGCTAGAAGCCATGTCCCCACACTATTATTACACACATGCTCTTATTTCTTTTTCACAGCAGCTCAGACATGTCTAGTCTTTATTATTCTTGATTTAAAGGCAAGGAAACAGATGTAGAGAAATTAAGTCATTTGATCAATGTCATAAGCTCGTAAGTAGCGCACATGTGCTCAGCTTGGGTTAGTTTTTTGTCTATCAGTTCCTGGCTTGGAAAAGAAACCTATGGTGTCTCCCAAAATTTCCTTTCAAGGTTCCCAAATTTCAGTGGTAACTGCAGTAAGAGTGTCACGTCACACAGAAGACATGTGATAATCCCATAACGCAATGGCCATAGTATTTACTGGTGGGTTCAAATAAAGCGACTTTGACAGCAGCATCAGTGGATATATCCCCCAAGTTAGACAGTAAATGTATTCTCCTCCGATCTCATGCTATTTTGATGTACACACAGTCAACATTAGTCACAGTGAAGCAATGGGAGCCCCTATTCATAGCAGATGGAGGGAGGGAGGGAGGGAGGGAGGGAGGGGGGGCACTTAGCAGGCCTAGATGGGCCACAATGCTCATGTCTCCCCCACATAAATTTGATGATAAACTTCATAGTCAAACTTGTAAGACATGTTACAAAAGTTACAATGAAGCCAGATCATAAGATGTAATTTGGGAAGCCTCAAATGCAATTAGAGGAAATGGATGGGACAGATAGTTATCATGGTGACAGCTATAGGCCAGAAGGATGTCTGATCTAGGCTAGCAAGCCACTGACCAAGCAGAAGCAGATGCTGCCTGGCCAAGGAAGGACTGCCAAAGAGGCAAAGTGGTCCAGCTGAACAATGCTGAGAGTTTTAAGAAAGCCTGGATAGAAATCAGAGAGAGAGAGAAAAAAAAAAAAAAAGAAAGAAAGAAAAAAGAAAAACCCCACCAAATCCTATCCTAGTAAGTCCAGGGAGCCAGGGCTTTTCTGTGATGCTTAGAAATATACTGAAAATTCCAACGAATTGGTCAGCAAAAGCCCAGCTATGCTCCACCTAGACTCTACAATTAATATTTTGCCGTAAATGTTATCTCTAATTATTTTTTCATGCATTTCAAGGAAAGGGGCACAAATTAATTGCCATAGACTGTATTTTGTTCCCCATAATTCACATGCTGCAGCCCTTTGAGGTACAACCACACTGAACCCCCCCCCCCCAAGTGATGCTGCTCACTGGAAGGTTAGAGTTCAGCTGAGGTCACCGGGGTGGGTCCTCCATGACGCAATTAGTGCTCTCACCCTATCCCAGGAAGGATCCATGAAAAGAGGCCACATACAAGCCAGGAAGAGGTCCTCACAAAGTCGCCAGAACTTACTAAGGTTCTATGGTAATCTGAGCTCATGTATCAGCAACCATACCTGAAGTGAAAAAAACTTCCTTTGTCTAGAAAGTCAGTGACACTTGCAAACACTAGGAAACACCTCTGTGTGCTAGAACGTTTCAGAGTGATATAGGGGGCACTGTCCAAGCTCTCACGTGCAATACCAATAATTCCTATTTGAGCAAGTGTGTGTGACCAAGGGCCTGGGAGTCTGCATTTCCCACAAGCTCACAGGTGATACCCATGCTGCAAGACATCAGACCAGACTGTCAAGGAGCAAGAATTGAAGATGAGTGTTCCAAATGTAGAAAGAGAAAGAGACTGCTAACTGTTGCTTACATGCGTTTGGTTTCACAGGTTGGTTTTACAATGGACTTCAGGCAAAGCTCCCCAGCTTGTGTTGGGAGGATGGTGCTGATGGAGTGGAAAGTCTCGCTGTGGCAGTGTTTAGGTCTGATGTCCTAGCTAACTTGTTATATCAGTGGATATGAGGGAGCAGAGAGCCTTGTTGTTTGCTACCCTCTGTGTACCACCATGTGAGAATGACCTGAGTCATAACTTTACTGAGGTCCCAAGGCAAGCTCTAGCCAAGGGCAAGGCTCCTTAGACTTGATGTGTGGTTTGGAGGGGGGGCAGAGAGAAAGGGGGCATTGGGGAAGCAGTAGAGGCCAATGACCACTAATTACTGCAGCTGGCTTCCAAGCAGCATGAGAAGCCACTTGACTTTCTCTCGTAGGACCTGAAGAGCCTTGGGGGGCCGCACAATTGTCCCCATTTCACAGATAAGCAAGGTAAAAAGTTTTTTCCAAAAGGAAGTGATCTGCCCTAAGTCAGTACAGCAGTAGATGACAGACTGATTTGAATGGAGCCAGCTCGCTTTCTTGGGAGGCCTACTTTGTGCACTCTGGAGGGTGCACAGCCAACAGCAGAGGCTGCAAAAGAACTTTGCATGAGCCTGATGTAAATGACCCTGGCAACACTTACAGGCCTTTGGTGACAAGAAGCATGCTTGTTCAAATTGGGCTTGGGGTGGTGGGCCAGCTTCTCACCACTGCTTCTCCTTTATCAGGCCTGAGCTCTTGCCAGCACACTCAGCCAGGCTAAATATTGTCAGGACAGCATTTATTAAATATTTTTCTCATAAGGCTAAACTAAGCACATTCTTCCTCAAGAATGTCATTGGGTTTATTCAGCTAAAAATAAACTGGCCAACTTATCATATTTGGCAAAATATGAAGGACTCTTTGTGAATCATCAGGTGGGGAAAAGGTCCAGTAGAGAATATAGTGACTTATACTCACTTGTAAATAGATATTAGCCATATAATATAGGATAAACATACTAAAATCTAAAATCTATAGTCCTAAAGAAGCTAAACAACAAGGAGGGCCATAGGGAAGAGGTTCAAACCTCACGTAGAAGGGCAAATAGGATAGACATAGGAAGAAAGAGAAGACAGGGAACAGGACAGGAGCCTTCCACAGAGGGCCTCTGAAAGACTCTACTCAGCAGGGTATAAGCAGATGCTGAGACTCATAGCCAAACTTTGGGCAGAGTGCAGAAATCCATATGGAAGAAAAAAATAGAAAAGACCTGGAGGGAGCAGGAACTCCACAAGGAGAACAAGAGCCAAAAAAAATCTGGGTCCAGAGGGTTCTGCAGAAACCGATACTTCAACCAAGGACCATGCATGGAGAGGACCTAGATCTCCCGCTCAGTTTCCAAATGGGTTTCCTAGTAGGAGGGGCAGGGGCTGTCTCTGACATGCACTCAGTGGCAGGCTCTTTGATCAGCTCCCCCTGGGGAGCAGCCTTGCCAGGCCACAGAGGAAGATGATGCAGCCAGCCCTGATGAGACCTGATAGGCTAGGGTCAGATGGAAGGGAAGGAGGACCTCCCTTATCAATGGACTAGAGAAGGGGCATAGGGGAATTAGAGGAAGGGTGGGTGGGACTGGGAGGAGATAGAGGAGGCTACAGCCAGGATACAAAGTGAATAAATTGTAATAAATAAAGAAATAAAAATTTAAAAAAAAGAATATAGTGCCTTAGGAACTGGAGAGATGGCTTGGAGGTTAAGAGCATTAGCTGCTCCGCCAGGGGACTCAGATTGAATTACCAGTACCCATATGACAGTTCACAATGGCTATAACTCCAATCCCAGGGGATCCAATGACTTCTCCTGGCCTCTGAAGGCAGTACATGACTGTGGTACACAACAGTCATACATACAGGCAAAATATCCATACATGGAAAATAAATACTAAAATGAAAAATATAATACTACAGTGACTAGAATAGCAGAGGAGGAAGAACAAGAGAAAGATAAATTGCCTGTCGAATGGGCAAAAACATTGAATGGAAAATTCTCTATAAAACGAGAAAATAAGTTTGTAACAGTCAGACTTCTTCATTAACAAAACGTTTTTAAAAACTCACAGGCAGAAAAGTATGCTATCTCTATATAATAAATGCAAATGATCTTGAGATAAAAGTAAACACAGCCTTAATGGCATAAAAGATCATGGTTTGAAACAAACCAAGCCATATGCCTTTACTACCTCTGTTACAGGCAATTAATTCCGGTAATTAATTTATTTAAAAAAAATGCTAATGCATTTTCCTATTTCAAAAAATGCCATGTTCATCAAATAAATGAGCAAAGATTTATCCACCTCTTTACTAAAGAAGCAAACAGAACTTTTCTGGTTATGATTTTAAGAATACTGAATGAGTCCACTGAAGCTAAAGATGGACTTTATCAATACAGTCTCTTAAAAACACCTCCAGTTGGAAACAGTTCTAATTCTTGTTGTTTTTTTTTTTTTTTTCCTTAACTGCAATACCAGGAGGCACTGCAGATTGAATTGAAGCAAAATATTAAGTATATATTGATTACATCTTACCTTGCACCAAAGATTCTCAGAATAAGCTAACAAACAGGGAGGTGACCTTTGAGGAGTGCACACATCCTAATAATTTCTTAAAGGTCTATGTGGGTGAAGGGGCCAGGTCAATCTAAAGGAGCTAACTGCTAAAGGAAAAGAAGCCTGACTCCCGAACAGGAAGTGACCCGTCAGGGTTTTTAATCAACACCTTAGCTCTTAGTGGAAATACGGTGTCCCGCATACAGGACACAGCTGAAACTTCCTGGCACATGGGAATGGTGGGAAAATGTTGATTTTTCTATAAATGGAAATACCTGGGATGTTGTTAATGAAAAGTACCAGTGACTCAGTGTAGTGGAGGGGCAGAAAGGAAGGCACTGCTCTCACAGCCACAGCCAGGTGCTCTCCTCTGCCATTAGCATCTCAGAAAGGACCCTCTCTACACTCTCCTCCCCCAGCCCCCTTTCAGCCACCACTTCTCTGTGGGGCTGAACAGGAAGTGATAGCGCCTGCACCATGGGAAGGAGTTTTGTACATTTTGTTCTATCAGATTAGCCTCAGTAACTTTATGAATTATGAGCTGTCAACTCCTTTTCCAACTGCTATAGAATATGCTTCTTAGAAATTGTAGCTATAAATAAAACAACAGATGTTTTCAATTGGCTCCTAGAGTGCTGGGGCAACTCTGTTAAAGGGGGGAGTGACAAGAAAGCACCACACAACTGCATTAGGGCTCCTCCTGTTGGTTGCTTCTGCAACAGCTTTTTAAAGACATTGAGGCCACTTAAAAACTGTTAAGAGAAAACAGAAAGGGTTCAAAAAACAGCTGCACCCTGTGATGTGTGTGTGTGTGTGTGTTTAAAGAATGATTGCATCCCTTTCTAGACACAACTGTCACTATATCCCAAAAATAAAAAGGGAAATAAATCCCAAAAGGCAAGAGGTGAAGAATGTGTCTCTCGGTGGGCAGTGAGAGCCAGGTAACTTTGGAGTAAACATCCAGCTTCTCTCCTCCTCATTGTGCAGTGGAGTGAAATGGTCAAGGATTAATATGGTCAGCCATTTTAGACTGCCTCTAGTTCTTACACTCTAGGATTTAGGGAGGAAACAACCATAGCTAAATACAAAATTATTAAGTTTACATGTTTCATGTGAGGGAGGGAGGAGGAAAGGAAGGGACAGTGGGACCCGGAGGAGACGAGAGAGGGGGCTACAAGAGTGAATAAAGTATTTAAAATAAATTGAAATAAATATAAGTAAATAAAAAGGAGCCCTGTGTTCTCTGCTGCCATGCAGCCACAGCTCCGGCAACAATGTGAGGCGCTCACAGGGATGACTGGCGTCAGCAGCATGAACAGTTTACTTCAAATGCGTGTGCATGACAGTAGAAATTGAGAGGGTAGTAGCAATTACAGACACATCATTTGCATGCAATAACCTGTCATCTGAACCCAGGGTGTGGGGCTCAAAGCGGTATTTGCAAATTAGGTATACATTTTCACTCTGCCAGTATATGCAGTATATGTGAAGAATTCTGGTGACTTCCAAACATGGACCTCGTGGAAGACGACAGGCCACACATGGTCTTAAGTGAATCCCAGAGTGGTGACTGCTACAAATCAGAGACTGTAGCTGCAGTGGGGCCTCTATGAGTGCTGATTTGGTGGGGCTGGGAAGAACGAGGAACTGGGTGGGAGTAGCATGAACCCATCTACTGAGGGAGGGAAGGAGACAGTCTCGGCCCTGGAAACCACACTGCACACACAGGGTACTTCCGGGAGCCATGACAGCAGCCTGGAAAAGAACCCCAGAGATTAGGGGTGGGCACCGAGGGCCCCTGATGAGTGCTTGATACAGCAGAGGGCAAGGCTCCAAGAGAGCTTCTCTTTCTACTTTATCTTTGATTTCTCTCTCCTGTCCTCTCTCTTCGGCAGTTCTGGATTATTTGTCAAAGTTATCTCCTTTGATGGTTTTGGGTTTCTGACCACCGCACATACAGTCCTGCCAGGCTCTGAGAGAAGATGACAATAGTCATGGCCAACATTGTGATGCATTTAATATGTGCTCCATCCTGTGCTTGAGCGGTCTTACTGACATTTCCACATACAATCTTCCACAACACTGTGAGGAAGGCTTTATCGTAATCCCCATCTTTATGAAGAAGGGAGAGAGTGCCGACCCACACAAGTTAAGGAATTTGTTCGGCCTCATTCAACTGGATCAGTCAGAGCCAACAATTCAAAGGACTCCCCATGTGCTTTCAAAATGGACTGTCCAGAGCCAGATGGCAACATTAGGAATGGTTCTGTGGCCAAAGAACAGACTCTGGAAGTTGAAAACTGCTCCTTGACTGGCCTGGCTTTTACAGAACATATTCTTCTTTTTCTAAGAAAAGTCCCCATAATGTATAGCCTATCTCACTGCTGGCTAGTCGAGTGGAACAGGCTCCATCACGGTGATATTGACCCCTGTTCACTTTTGAGAGCAGCTTGTATAACACAGTTCTGTCCTGTGCCAGCTGACCACTCAATTTGAAGGGGAAAAGCCAGATCTGAGAAGGACTCAGATAAAAGCCATGACACGGCAACCAGTCAGACTACTGACCAGGACAGAAAGGAGTCACAGGGTCTTGCAACAGGGGCTCTGAATAGAAACAAATGTTTTCTGGCAGCTACATTAATCTTTTACTTACTCTTACATATGTAAAATACGATCACCTCAACATATAACAGATATAAAGAACTACAAATTCTACAGACTATAGGAGCAGGGACCTACCAACAACAGTTCAATGTGGCTGGGACATGAGGCTGGTGGACTCTGGAGTAGGAGTCTACTCTCTTCTTTCTTTCCTTCCTTCCTTCCTTCCTTCCTTCCTTCCTTCCTTCCTTCCTTCCTTCCTTCCTT
>NW_026586463.1:1179106-1185044 GCF_907164565.1 Psammomys obesus
CTTCCTTCCTTCCTTCCTTCCTTCCTTCCTTCCTTCCTTCCTTCCTTTTTTTGTTGTTTGTTTGTTTTGGTTTTCAAGACAGGGTTTCTCTGTGTAGCCTCAGCTGTCCTGGACTCACTTTGTAGACCAGGCTGGCCTTGAACTCACAGTGATCTGCTTGCCTCTGCCACCCTGAGTGCTGGGATTAAAGCCATATGCTGCCACGCCCGGCTAGCAATGCTCCTTTAAGTAGTCTTCCAGTCTTCCTCAGTGTGGCTTTGGTTATCTGGGGAGATGCATTTATTTTAAAATGAGAATTATTAAGACAAACAAATGAGGAACTATGATATAGGGTTCCAGGAGGGTCAAAAAAGAAGGTACACTTTCACTGATGGCACATAACCACTGAGTACGGCTCAGCCCTCTTGGGAAGTCATCTGCACTGAGCTGAGCAGAGCTGGGAGCACCTGCGGCATTTGACACAAAGAACCTGCTGGAATACTACATCAGTCAGGAAGTTTGACTGTGTGCCTCCTGCTTCGAGACCATCGTCTGATGACTGCAGATGACAAAAGGTTCAATTACCAGGAAAAGGCTGGCATCGCTTAGCCATTAAGTCAGAAGGCCCACGTGCTTATGCTCACATCTGGACAATATGAGCTGCAATAATTTCATTTATAAAATTAGGGGTCATTAACATGTCCCATACTGGCTAAAAGACAAATGAACAGACGTTATAATATAAAAGAGGCAGAGGTAGAAATATCTACCAATATTAGAGGCAGAGGCAGGCACCTTACTGAGCTATGTTTCTTTCTGATAAGACAGTCTAATAAACAGGAGCTCCACAAGGAAACAAACAGAGGTAACAAATCTGGGCCAGGGGAGGCTATGGAGTCTGAGGCACACACCAAGATCAGGCATAGAAAGGACCTGGCCCCCTGCTCAGATGTAGCCAATAGCCAGCTCAGTCTCCACATGGGTTCCCTAATAAGGCGTGTGGGTTCCCTAATAAGGTGAGTAGGTTCCCTAGTAAGGGGAGCAGGCCCTGTCTTTGACACGGACTCTGTTGCCTGTTTCTCGATCACTTCCCATGCCTGGCTTGTCTTGCCAGGCCACAGCGGAAGAGGATGCAGCCTGTCCTGGTTAGACTTGATAGGCTGGAGTTAGTTGATAGGGGAGGAGGGCTCCTCTTTCTGAGGACTAGGGGAAGGGAATAGAAAAAAAGGAGGGAGGGAGGGAAGAATGGGGATGAGTTAAGGGAGGGGGCTAAGATCAGGATGTAAAGTAAATAAATTTTAAAAATAAATTTAAATAAAAAAGCAAATATGGGTTAAAAAAAAAAGAGAGAGATGGTCTTATAATGTATAGTTTTATACTATAGTCGGCATTAATTCAGTCTTTGTAGACCATTCAGGTTAATGACGTCATTCTTAAAAAGATATGGCACTATTTTTGAAGGGTGGTAGTTACCATCTTAAGTCTAAGCGATAGAATTCTGTTAGAAATGGCAGTGGCGAAGAACATCAGAGCCATGCAGTAACTCTTTATGCTGCAATGCTGTCTTCTTGCATGTTGTGGCTGTACCACCTGATGCTCTCTCCTAAAACCTGGATCTAAGTACATAGCCTGTGACACTTCAACTCAGAACTAACACTTAGGACAAACAATGAGTCTCGTTGTCCAAATATCCATTAATAGTTTGGGCAGAGAAGAGAGTTTCCTTTAAACAAATGAGTGGCTTTTGTTCTTTCTGAGTGTAAAGTGTTGGGGGCTGAGGCAGGAAGGGGTGGTGTGGGGGTAGTTAGCAGAAACTAGAGTTGCAGACAGTCCTCATCGTAGACCACATATTATAAATTACCAAAAGACACCAAATTAAAACAAAACAAAACAAAACAAAAAAGATTATTCAGGAAAAGCAACAAGAAAAAGGAACGGGAAGTTATATTTCCACAGGGGTCTCTCCCTTGGAAATGTCACTTTCTGGGTAACAGACGCTGCATGCATTGAGTGCCGAAATAAGCAACTAACACGTAACAGGGACCAGGCAGTGGAGGCTTGAGGTCTCCTTCAGTAATGACAGTTCTGGATTTAAATTTGTTTTTTCAAAAGCTATACATTAAATGGTTGGTTGGAAATGTTAATGTACTCTGCAAAAATTATCTAACAGAGGGAGGATATTATTTTGCAAGCAACATACACATAAACACATCAGCAGAGGATAATACATTCAAAGTATTTTTCACCCTGAAATGTTCCAGCTGGCTGCCATCTGCATTAAACCAAGGGGTCAACTTCATGGTTACTCTGTAGTGTCAGCCATTTTTCTGTTACAAAGTTTGAGGGAACTTTCACGGCCCCACATGTCATCCACCTGTCTGTATTTCTCTAAGTACCCAATTTCATTACATGTTCCTTTAACTTAAGAAAACAGAGAGTAGGGCAAGTCCAGATGTGGTGTTGATCTGGGCCTGCTCCAACCTCAGACCATACCACCCAGCAATCTAGCTCTCTGTGGCACCTAGCATAGTAATGGCCAAGAAGCCTCTATAAAGTACTTCTGACTTCTCACGACAGTGGCCAGAGCTGAGGATGCTCTAGACTGCAAGATAGGTCTCAAAGTACCAGCTTGCCAAACTCTACAAATCGCCCAACCTCAAATATCCACATGAATGCACTGCCATTCAATAAGACCAGGCCAGGAAACTAAAGAACTTGAGTCTGTGTTTATTGATCAGCTGCCCCTCTTCTCTCAAGCCCTTTTCTTAACTTGCCAATGTTTCCCTTCCTTCGTATTCATTCATTTATATTCTCTTTCTCTCTCCCTTCTCCCCTGTCTCTCTCTCATTAACATTCTCCACATTCTAAGAGAAAGTGTGAAGCTCCAGGTACTCTCTGGCCTTTGTTCACACAAAAGCCTCCCTCTTTGACTGGCTGAAAGAAAAACATATCACACTGACACAGGAAATATAAAATGGACATGGACAGGACACCAGGACATGGTCAATTATTCACAGAATATCAAGCCAAATTCTTCTCATTGCAAAGATGCGAAGAATAGTCTTCCCTGAAAACAACTACTCACTGATAAGGATCATTGGGAAAGTCTAATTAAGATTATCAACAGGTTCCACACAATGGGTTTAGCATTGGAGATCAAGATACACAATCATACTCCCTTGACCTGAATCAGCTTTGCCACCACAGAAATAAAATAAGCAAGTCGAAAAAGGATGTAGCATGTAAGGCATTATGAAATATTCACATGAAAATTAAATAACTAAAGAAAACACACAGTGGGGTGGAGAAAACACTATGCTAACAAGCAAATTCAAACCAATTCCGTTAAAGAAGAAAGAAACATCTAGTTGGGGAAATCGGTTACTTTGAACCCTGCTATTTTGGATCAGATACTTGTTTTTAAAGACTTCAGTGAGTCTGCCTTTACAAATTCAGGGTCTCACTCCCTGAAATCAGGTGCTTCAGAGAAATAATAAAACTATACCCCCAAAGATTCTTAGTTACTCCCTCTGCAAAGCCCAGGCCTCTATGGCTTCTGGCGATCAAAGGTCCAATCAGTCACCACTGCAAATAACAGAATTGCGAACTCAAGGAAATACAGACAAGTGGGGCCATGAAGTTCCCGCTGTCTAATTTGCATAGCCTAGTACTCCAAGAGATGATGGAAGAACTAGAATCTCCTTACAATAGCTGTGAGCGACCACAGGTCCCTGTGCAGACACCAGCAGATCATTACTGTCAGCTGATGTGTTTCACTTTCACCCTGACTTCCTCCATTTAGGTGAAGCACAGTGGAATCCCCACCCCACCCCCCATCTCACCACTGTAAACCAGGGAAGCTAAGAGAATGCTGTGTAATCAGCCAGGGAGGCTGGGATGAAGACACAGCCCACTTCAAGCACACTTATGTGTTTTCCTCAACCTCATCATTAGTCTTGTTGGCCTCTTGGTCCCCAGGGATTATTTTTGCAGGGCGGAGTTCCATTAACTCTTCATCCCTAAGAGTCACTAAGTAGTAGATAACAAGCGATATTCTTTGCTCCATTGCAGAAGCAGACAATGGGACTGAGTTGGAAGCTGTAATCAAATTATTCCAATATCGGTGGTCAAGAATGAACACTGAGTCTTTGAGAAAGCCCTGACTTTAGCATTTATTTCCGAAAACATTAATTTCCACTTTTCTGCTACAAGTGACTTTTCCACATGTGTGGCATTAGAAAATTGTTGACAACATATTCAAGGGGACTGAACGAGTCCCCTAACACCAGGGTTTGGAGTTTCTCTGGTAATTTTAGAAAATCAGACAGTGTTAAATTTCATCATCTATTTAGAAATCTCAGAAGCACAAAAAGGCTCTATACCAACCCAAATGGTTAAATGTGTTCCAGGCCTTTCTAGATTTATTCTCCTCAAAGGTTCTGTCCCCAGAATCGCTGCCTCGGAGCCACACTGAAGCCATCCCTGGAGTCAGGGCCTGACTCATGTCAACTGGGGACACGGGCAAGAGAAGGCCTTGGAGGTCACCCAGTGGAAAATTTAGGAATAAGATTCCAGAACCTCAGGAAACTCTGATTTAATTTAAGATACTGTTTTGTTTGCCTCATGAAAGAAGAAGAAGAAAAAGAAAAAGAAAAAATAAATAAAAATAAAAGGCAACTGAGGTAATATGCACCTCTATAGTCCATAAAATTTAAGACCTAAAATAAAACAAAACGAAGTACAATTATGGGTCTAAAAAATTAGTAAAGGCACTTCCTCCTGAATTACAGTAAAACCTAAATTACACCTGGAAACCAAGACACTTCTCAGTCCACGAAGACCGACCCAAGACTAACCATGATTTACATCTTAAACTGGTATTTCTCAAGGCTAGCCTTTTAGGATCTTGACAGGCCATTTTTTTTTTTTTTAACTGAAATTTTCACTCAAATGGAGCCTTTGTTAAATAGCCTTTGGACTGAAAATACCTTGATGATGCCCCTCCCCCCCTGGGAAAAAACATCTCAGGGTTACATCATCTCTTCCTCCTGAAATTTAATTTTTTTTTTAGAAGGAACGTGTAGGCGGCAGGTGGAGAACCCCTACCTACCGTCCTTTTCCAGTCTGAAATCCACGACTCAAAATTCTTTTCAGTAAACTTTCTAGTCTAACTGATAGGAGAAGTCGGCAGAAGAGGAAGCCAGCATACAGAGCAATGAGGCACTAGAGAGTTTACGTAAATGAAGAATTACTGCTTTCTCTCCTGGCTGAGTTTTATTTGGGTAACGGCACCCCATCACAGGGGTCCCCAGAAGTTTATACTGTGACAAAAATTGGCACTGATTCATATCTCTTTCAATTGTCTGCATTCCTATTTACTGACCATACTGATGACCAAATGGCCAACACTGCATCACCTCTTGAGATCCTGTAAACATGACTTGGAAGATGGCTTTGTCAACGAAATGTTTCTTACACAAACAATAGGACTTGAGCTTGCATCCCCAACACCCACATTAAAATCCTGAAAGAACCTGTCTGTAATCCTGGAACCTCAAAGGCAGAGGCACATGAATCCTTGGAGTTCATTGGCCAGCTACCCTGGCCAAATCGATGAGCTTCAGCAAGAGAGAGAGAGAGTTTCTATCACAAAAAATCGGGTGGTGGGGCTGGAGAGTGGCCTAGTGGTTGGTAGCACCAGCTGCTCTGACAGAGGACCCAGGTTCAGTTACCAGCACCCATGTGGCAACTAACAACCACCCGTAACTGCGGTTCCAGGGGACCAGACACCCTCTTCTGGCTCCACAGATGCCAGGAATGAATGTGGTCCATATAAATACATGCAGGCAAACACTTATTACACATATTATACACATTAGAGAGATAGATAGAGAGATAGACAGATAGATTGGTAGATAGATAGATAGATAGATAGATAGATAGATAGATAGATAGATAG
>NW_026586463.1:1185054-1186899 GCF_907164565.1 Psammomys obesus
TAGATAGATAGATAGATAGATAGATAGATAGATAGATAGATAGATAGATAGATACTGTTTTCAAAAGGTAGAAAGTGATTGAGGAAGACACGTGGCACTGACCTCTGGCCTCCACACACACAGACCTGCATGAATATGTGCATACACACGAAACACATACAAATACCACACACAAAATAAAATCAAAACGAAGTTTATAACCGTGCAAAAGCTAACACTGATCCATATGGGTACAGAATGACACTTTCTTGGAGTGGCCACAAGAGCTTAGATGTTTCTGTCTCAGCCATTCCTTCTACAGAGCAAATGTCCCACCTACTTCGGTCAAGGGCTGAGAGAGGATGAATCCACTGAGAGGTAGGTGTTCCAGTTACCATAAAGAACCCCAGTAAGGCAAACATGTGCACCAGGCCCCAACAGCTCTGCGCGTGGTAGGGACTCGCAAACACTTCTACAAGCCCCAGCTGCTTTTAATTAATAGCACATGCCAGGAGCACCTTGTCTAACTTAACAAAATATTACTTTATTTTAAATAGGATTCTGAACATTTTTTATAAGCATTGGATCCATTTATTTTTCAAGTCAAATAAATAACCCCAAAATAAATTTAAACTGGGCTCTTTTAAAAACAGTCATATTTCACATTGAATGTGCTCCTGAGGCCAGAGGAAATGGTCTTTCCTTTCCTAAACTTTTTAGCCAAGTACTCACAGACCCCGTTTCTTCCCAAGAATATTTTCTTTTTTTTCTTCTTCTTCTTCGTCTTCTTCTTCTTCTTCTTCTTTTTTTTTTTTTTTTTAAATTTCTCAGAGCCCAGTTTTAAAAGGCTGGAACTTTTCACAAGGCAAAATAATTCCATTTGCTAGCTGACTTCTTCTCTGAGTCCAACTTGGATCCTATGGGACACATAAACCCTTTACTGAAATGCAGGCTAAGTGTCATGAACCATGCTAGGATATTGGTCAACCACAGCTCAAAGTACAAATTCAAAGGGAGATGTGAAGCTAGCTTTAAAGTCAGTTTGGCAAGCAGACACACCACTGAGCATTAATCCCTAAGCCAAAGTAACAGAAACATCCAAGGAGAAAATGCTTTCTGACTAACTCGGGGAGTAGGATAGGTTGACAGAGCAAGGACTACTGCCATGTAGATGGGACAAAGTAAAGAGAGTCATGTTTACTCTCTCTGAGTTCCTTAAGCCTGACTGAGAGTCAAATTTTCTTGTCAGATACCATTTGCAGGGGATGAGAAGCTGTCTCAGTGGCAAGGTGCTAGCCAAGCATGGGTGAGCTTCTGGGTTCCATTCCTAGCATTGGGAGAGAGTGCAGGTACCATATAGGAGAAAAAATTACAAAACTGAGCAGCAGAGGTACAAGCCTTGGGAGAAAAAGCAGATCTAGTTTTCAGTTCTTGTGCTGTGTAGCCAACCACCACTGGATGGCAGTGGGGTTTTATTTAGCAAAACTGCTCAGTGAGCTTGAGCTAGTTACTCAGTCTTTTCTACAACATGCCTGGCCCCAAGGCCCCAAAGGAAGTTTAAAAAATAAAAATAAAAATAAAAAATTACCAAGAAGGTTAACCTTTGCAAAGAAAGATTGGGGACCTCTGACATAGACATCACAAATCTCTGTCTGATTTTCAATAAGTTTCTTGAAATTTACTATCAAAGTATGGATCTGAAGACCAAAACAGACTAGAACTTTAAACCAATTTCTAGGTGTTAGAAATTCAGGCAGCAGCACATGACACACACATGTACACATCTGCAGGCAGGCAAGAAGGCAGGCCACAAGTTACACACACACACACACACACACACACACACACACACACACACACACACAC
>NW_026586463.1:1186909-1188802 GCF_907164565.1 Psammomys obesus
CACACACACACACACACACACACACACACACACACACACACACACACTTTTGAAGTTTGCTCTTGAGATATTGACACCCTGAGCCCAGTAAACAAACTTTATTTTTTCCCTATTTTTCTGGGAAACTTTTCAATGCTACACATCTCACTCCTTTGCTTAGCATTTGATCCTTTGGGGGTCGGGGAGAAGGGCAGTTTAGTAATCTCAGTGACAAGCTTTGCTTTCAGTGAGGACATTTGCCAACTTAAACAGCATCTCCTGGGGCAACAGGATAATGAAAGACACATGTAGGTCCTCGCTGCCATTGGATGCAAGCTCAACTCTGCCTGAAATTGAGCCTGTAATTCATCTGATCCTCAGGTTGAGAAAGGTGGCCCAGAGGGTCTAGAAGATAGCCCTTGACTAAACGGCAGAGAAGAGACCCAAGAACGAACTTGCAAGGCTTCTATCCAGCAACAATGCTTCGAGGAAGACATGGGACGCCAGCTGCTCCAATACTTGGCAGATGAACACCTTAATGCTAAGCGTTGAAAGTATACTAAGTATTGAAATCTTCCTCACTGCTGCTGATAAAACCAGGGCACTTCCACCCAGGCTGCATCACAAGATGGTGGCAGAATCCATGCAGGGTCACTCCTGCCCACAGCCAGGGCTGCACCCGCCCCAAACCAGGGTCATAGCTCCAGAGACTCCTAATCTGGTGCTGCAGTTTCAATCTCCACTCCCACCGCACCCCTCTCCCCCATCTCAGGATGCAGGCTACTATGTACCTTGCTCTGGGCATCTAGAAAGACTTTTAAACCATGCAAAGTCTAAAAATGAAAAAGAACAAACAGGCTGGGAAAATTGAAAGGAAGTACGGAAGTTGTAATTTGAGTCCCCAAAGCTGCTTCCTACCCTCTGTGTCTGTGTCCAGTGTCAGGAGTCACTGGCTGATTCATCCAGCCCCCACCCGCAGGCAGAGGCAGCTTGACCCACGAATGGCTCACAAGTGCTCAGAGCCTCAGTTTTGGATTTTTGGCAGTACTAGGATTAACCCAGAGCTTCCTGCATGCTAGGAAACACTCCATAACTGTGCTCACTAGTTTTCTTTCGATTAGCCCATTTTGGAAAAAGGAACCTCAGGTAAGAAAATGCCCCCACCAGACTGGCCTGTGGTGTGTTTTTGACTGATGATTGCTAAGGGAGGGCTCAGCTCACCGTGGGCGGTTCTTCCCTGAATGCTCTAAGAGAGGAGGCTGAGCAGGCTGTGGGGAGCAAGCCAGGACGCAGCACTCCTATTGCCTCTTCAGCAGCTCCTGCTTCCAGTTTCTGCCTCGAGCTCCTGTGCTGACTTTCCTGGATAAACCCTTTCCTCACCAAGTTGCCTTTGGTCAAGGTGTTTTATCACAGCACGATAACCACTAAACCATCTGCGTCAGTTACCCTCCCTCTGTATTGATCTACTTATTCTGAAACCAGGTCTCAGACTTGCTCCGGAGCCCAGGCAGGCCTTAGACTTGTGGTTCTCCTGCCTCAATGGTCCAAGCCGCTGGGATTACAATACACCGCCAGGTCTGCTGCAGAGTCCTCACTGCAACCTAGCAAGTGATAACTTAAGGGGCCACAGGGATTATAGACATGTGCACTATAAAAATGACTACCTAAGTATAACCAGATACTCTGAAAAGCCAATGGATTTTTCAGAAATGGTGCTTACTCCATTTAAGCTGAGAACCCAAGTGGCCTTGGGCACAACAGGCTATCCAAAGTGTTTTGTAAATTTTTATCCAAAGTACAATGTCACTCATATAGTATGACACTGCTATTTCAAAATGTATTCTAGTGTTCTTTTTCCCCCTCCACTTTCCTTCCTTCCTTCCTTCCTTCCTTCCTTCCTTCCTTCCTTCCTTC